>NC_142245.1:7743756-8112923 GCF_052056855.1 Sturnus vulgaris | reverse complement strand
CCTCATAAATTCCTGCAGATATGTTCACTGAGGTATTTATTTCCAGTTCTTTCTTTTGGAAATAATTGTGTCATGTAGAGAATTAAACCCTCTTTTATATTTATGTACTGGGTGATGTAATGGAAATGCCACTTTCTGTGCATCATTTACCAAAGAGAAGGAATTTGCCTTGTAGAAATTTGTTACCCAGGCAGTGAAATGACTGTTTAGTCACTGTACCTTGTTACACTGGGACAGCTGCTCAGTGCCAGCAGTGTGAGCAGGGCTAAGTTTTCTTGTCTTGTGCCAGCGGAAATTGCTTTATGCACTATCCAGCCTCTCAGAATGCTGCATAGATTAAAAAAGATGGAGAAAAAGTAATATACAGTCCTGAAAGCTGGTTCCTGAATTTCAGCTTAAAGGTTAAACTCAAAGAGGATGGATTTCCTCCTTCTTGAGAATTACTGCACTTATTTTCTTCCTACCCCCTCTAAAAATGGAGTTACATTTTAAGGAAAGACTTTCTAAAAGGGTCTAAACTGTCTTGGAGAAAAACCTGCATTTAGTATCCCACTGTGCTTCTGTGAGACACATATCAGGTCCTGCACTGGAATACTTTCAGCAAAGTGATGCTAACAGCTACTTATTTGCTGTCTCAGGTCGCAGAAAACAATTCCATCATATCTGATAACTGATTTGGATCAGGATTAGTCATCGATTTGTGAACTGTGCTGCTGCCACTGGGAGTGGCACAATGCAGGCTGATAATGGAGCATACAAGAGCAGGCTTCCTGCTCCAATAAAGGAAGAATTGTGCACTCTAATGCCAGCAGACAAAAATTCCAGAGGAGATATGATTTTGATTAGGGTTTTCCTATCTCTGAATAATAGCAAAGTCTCAATCTAGTTAATTTGTATCTGCAAGAGTGTTAATTTTAAACAACTGATAATATAAAACACTGTGGGGTTTTTTTTGCCTGGCTCATTGCTTGTAAATTTCTAATGCTTAGAAGTCATTCCCCAGTGCCTATTTTCCCATTATTAAAGCAATATCAAACAAATGCATCACAGTGCTTTGGCTCCTCCTTGGTAGGAACTTCAGATATGCAAGGAGAAAACAGAATAGATTCTCTGTGGAAACCTGGAGTTTGCTTTTGTACATGTTGGGGGCTGATGAATGAATGAATCCTGTTTCAATGAGGTGTCGCGAAAGATGCCAAACCAAGGCTATTAGCAGGATCTGTGAGGGTGTACCTTGCCAGAGTGCAGATGCCTTTGATACCAAAGTGGTTTTAGGGTTTCTGCCAAAAACCTGTTTCTCCCCAGCCAGACAGCAGTGACTGACACACCACCTCCCAGGTGGTCACTCCTTGGTTTTGTAGGAGCAAAATCAAAATTCCCTTTGCAAATGCTACCCCAACAGTTTCTGTCTGTTTGCCTCATGGTTTAACCCCAGCTAGCAAGAGTTACTACAAGAGTGTATCTCTGAGAGCAAAGATCAGATGCCAAGGAGAATGGCAAAGACAATACAATTCTTTGTTAATCTAGAGGTGCTGTAGAACTGCTAAAAGCAGGCTGCTTTCAGTAATTTGAAATCTTCAGAGTGTGTTTAATAATACACCCGTTCATTGATTTGTGGTGAGAAACATTCCTGCCCTAGTCAGTATACTTTCTCTGTCTCTGTCTCTCTCCTCCTCTTTTTTCAGTCCATTTGTCTTATATTTGTCTGATCCCTTGTTTTCTTCAGGAATTTCTTATTATTTGGGCATAAGGATCAGTTTTATGGAGGTGGTGGTGAAATGTGAATCCCAGGTGCTTCCATTATCAGGGATATATGCACGACAGAGTTGTAGCAACTGTGGTGATGCTGCACCTAACAGCACTGTGTGATGTGGCATCAGGTAAAACCTTTGTTGCCCCTTTCTAATAAAAAAATGATACCAAAAATGATACCAATGTTCATATATAAAGCACTTGCTGGTTGCTTTGCCTGGTTACTCCTTCACTTTTGATACACAGCTGGTCAGCTTGGGCCTTGCAACTGCTGCTTGTGCTGGGAGTCACACAGGAAAATAAGTCACTCATCACGGTTAACCTGTTTCGAAGGCTGTGCAGTCAGAAAAATAGTCAATCAGTCATACAGATGGATAGACAAAGCAGGATCTGGCAGGCCCAGAGGCTGCTCAAAGATACCTCTCATCCAGGATGACATTCATCTGACTCCTGCTCTGCTGCACATTTCCTCTGAGATCTAAATATTATTGTTACCTGGCACCAAATGCATTGTAGTTGGTTCCTTTATGGCAGCAGCCAGACACGCAGGAGTAGTAAAAAAAGCAACTGATCTGCTCTTCACATTATTTGTGTGTTCTCCATCCCATTGCTGCCAGGAACAATCCATACTCCACCTGTCTCACACACATTATTTGCTAAGCAGAGGGCTGCTGTCCTCAAAAAGCAGCTGCTGGCATTCAGGTGTGCAGTGGATAAATCCAGAAGCTCTGGCTGAGCTCTGCACTGGCAGCATAGTTGGGACACACAGACACTTACCCTGGCAGTGACAGCACACCTGACCAATCCAGGGTCTCAGTACAAGTCCTCTTGTCACTACTGTGCTGGCATTAGCAGATCCCAAGAACAGGAAATTAGAGGGGCTCTGTTACACCAGGCTTCAGTACAGATATTCTACACTTGACTTCCCCAAGATCTGATGTGAAATAGAGGGTGCAGTGAGGAATCCTACAAGAACAGCTGCTTCAGTTAAGCTGGACACTCCTATCTGCAAACCTGCTCTTCCAAAGGCTTCTTGCCATGGCCACTGTCACATGACAGCAGGAAATACAGCTGAAAGCTGTTACTGGCAGGCTCAGATTCCTGCTTTTGGTTGAAGCATGAGTGTAGACAACAAAAAACAGAACAGGAAACCTTTTACTGGTCACCCTGGGAGATACCAGTTACCACAAAGGAAGGCAGTGAGAGGAATGTTGAATTTGTCTTTACAAATGAGTTGTGGATCAGCCTATAGATAAGGCTAGCACTGAGAGATAAAAGAAACAATGGGATGGATTCCACTGATTGATGAATGGAAAGAGATATTTGCCTTTACAAACAAACTGTAGGGCTGCTGATAAATGAAATTGGATATCGAAAGATGAAAGAAGCAACGGGGGGGAAACTATGAATTCTGTAAGAATTAAAAATTAAAAGGGAGGGTTATACATTAGAGGGGAATTTCAGGTATCAGGCGTTCCGGGAAGTCTGTGCCTCTCAAGTACCTAAGCTAATGGGGAAAGAGAGAGGGAAATGCGGCCGGGAAAATAGGATAAAAAGGAGGCTGCGTCCTCCGAAAATTTGAGAGATCCCAGGGGAATGTCCCATGGCCTCTCCCTTTATTCGAATAAAGCAAAAAGGACTCCTCTGTCTCCTTTTTGGACATAAACCTCTGGTGTTTGTGGATTAATTTTCCTGACAGCAGAAACTCTGGACAGGACCAAGGCGTTCACTACCAGCACTAAACCTACAGGGTCTAAGCTGGAATTTCTCCTTTGACTATGTGGAGACTTTGTTTTCCTTCTCTAGAAACATTGTACTGAGAGAAGTAAGAGCGGTCTGTGTCATGGAGTCACTTCATAAGGAACTTTAATGTATGTGGTATCTGCCAGGATAACAGGTTGTTTATTGACCTGCAGTATCTCAATTTTTGCAATGACTACAGGACCCTCAGGACAGCATTCTCTTGTATATTCTTAGGTTGTTAAATAAGCTCTAGCAATCAGGAACTCAGGGAACTCAGGTGACTCAGAGCTGGCAGGAAAAGATAGCTTAAAGAGTTCTGCACTTATTTGGGTTTGCCTCTCTCCTGTGCTGGTGGCAAGGACGTTCCTCCCACAAAGTTCACCATCTTTTGGACTGCTGTCCAGAACTGTCCTGCTCACTGGCAGCCCAGCACCTTACATTCACTTGCTTCCCATCTGCATGACTTGTCTGAGCAACACCCAGCTTGATTTATGGATCAAAGGCTTATTCATAAGATAGCAAATGTAGTGAAGCACCAAGCAAAAAGTCAAATATCGTGTTGGTTGCTGGCAGTAGTAGCACAAAATTAAGAGGCTGGAGTGCTCAGAACCGGTACTGGGAAACTGCTTCTCTCCCAGCAACAATGAGAACCAGCCTGCCCTGTTTTCCTGAGGAGGAACCAAGTATTTTCCCAGAAGTCACTCAAGGTCTGTAGAAATCAGTCTTAATAGGAGTGACATGTTGCCTGGGACTGGGATATCTCTAGAGAATGTCAAGAAGCCAAGGGGTACATTGTGAATAACAGAGATGAGAAGTTATGGCTCAGAAAATAGATGCTTCCAGGCACAAAATGAATGTTCGTTTTGCTTGAGAGGACTTGAAAAAATTAAAGCATACTGTTATCTCCACTTTAAACTACATCTCTAGATAATAGGTGATAAGATTTTCTTTTTTCCTCCCTGACATGTCAGAGATTAAAGAAATTTAGAATTAATGCAACATTCAAAAAAATTTAAAAAATAAGAAGAAACTCCCTGTTTGTCTATCCTGTGAGCTGGTGGAGGTGAGCTGGGCCAGAGCATCGGAGCTGCTTTGTGTCAGGGTCTGAAATACAGAACAAACAAAGGCAGAATAGCTGTCAGACAGCTGTTCAGACAGGTCTGAACTCTCTGCTTCAGATATCCTAGCATACTGAGGGGGAATCTCAGCCCCTTCTCTCTTGGGTGTGGTAGATAAGCATGAGCACATTGTCAAAGCGGATGTGAAAAGCTACTCTGCCTAAGAGGAAAGTCTGAGAGAGCCTGGAAATGGGCTCCAGGGAGACTTTATTGTGGCCTTTCAGTACTTAAAAGAGCCTTAGAAGAAAGACAAGGGCAAACTTTTTAGTAGAGCCTCTTGCAATACAATGGGATATAATGGTTTAAAACCAAAAGAGGGTAGATTTAGGCCAGGTATAAGATACAGTTTTTTATAATGAGAATGATAAAAGGGTGGAACACGTTGCCCAGAGAGGTGCCCCATCCCTGAAAACATTCAAGGTCAGGTTGGATGGGGCTCTCAGCAAACTAGTTGCAGATGTCCCTGCTAATTGCAGGGGCATTGGACTAGATGACCTTTAGAAGGTGCTTATCAACTCAAACGATTCTATGAGGGCTGTCAAAAAACCTGGCAGGTTGCTCTGGAAGGGGAGGCTGGTGAGAACAGGCTTCCACGAGGCACCTGAAACAGGCTGGGGAAGACTCACAGCAGGGACAGAAAGCTGCATCATTTCTAACACAGTCTGTTGAGGTGTTCTGCCTCCTTTTTATTGCTCCCTACTTATCTGGTTTCCACTTTTTATCTCCTATAGTGGTTTACCCACACCACGAGACTACCCCTTGAGGGACTCTGGCTGATGCTGTGATGTGTTTTCACAGGCTGAGATCTCCAGGCAATTACAGACTGACTGGAAATCAGTGGAACAACTTCACAGCCACATCCTGTCAAGATTTGATCTAAGCAATTGTACAAAAATTGAGAACTAGTATCTTCATATGCATAATACATGCTTTGATTTTCTGCTTGCTTGGCATCCTTCTAAAGAAGCTGTTGAAATATTTCATCAACAAATGAAGATCTCAGCAGAAGCCTGAGATAAAATACTGATGGAAAGGAAACCAAAACAATGTGAGACACTAGATTTTCCTGGTCAAGTCCTGTCCTGCTCCTGCGCATTCTGTGACAGATCCTGACCTATGAACAGTCTGACCCACTGATGAGGGCCCAAAGGTCAGGCTGACATGTAGTGGACAATGATGTCCAGGCAGCTGCATGAACAGCAGTAGCAATTCCCAAGAGCACACCTGGAAGGATGCCCACTGGAACACATCATTCGTGAGCCCATAAGAGAGGCAAAGAACAAGGCAGAAACCTTTCATTTGTACTGGGCTTTGGGAAAAAAATTAAAACAAGAATTTTTGGAAGCCCATAGAAGGATGGTCTCCTAAGAAGGAAGTTTAATTTCCATGCTGATAAATTTCACTGGAACTCCAACTTCAGTTACCGGGTTTTGCCAGTGTTTATAGCCAGAAATAAAATAACTACCTAAAGTAGCTTCTCCCTGTCCCCCCCAAGTGAAGCAGTGAAATTTAAATTACATGCAATGAATAATTTTTAAAATGCTACATAGAAAGTTGCTTGAGCACTTGTAAGCAATGGAAAGGGATTATTTTTAGCAGCATTGTCTCGGTTTGAAAGACAGGTATGGTCTAAGGAAAGGCAGGAGCCCCTTTTTCTGCGATGCAGAGTGCAATCCCCCTCCCTTTTAATTATTTTAGGTCCAATTCAGACACCTTCAGGCAGGAGATATGGGGATGAGAATAACAGTTCTTTACTGGTATTTAACAAAGCAGAAAAAACAACAACAGCTATAAAAATTGGCAACAGAAACAGTCTAGCTCCGCTCCAGTCCCTTCTGGCCGCAGGCCGTCTCCCTGTGCTGTTACCGGTGCTGTGGGGGCAGGGCAGGTCCCGCGCAGTTGAAGAGGGCTGGCTGATGGCGGCCGCGGCCCAGGGGAGAGAGAGGATGGGGAAAGTGACTCCCCCCTCACGGTGTCGGTCGTGGTGCTCAGCAGAGTGTCCGGAGGTAGTAGGGTGAGCTGGGAGAGCCGCGGAGCGATGTCCAAAAGCAGGGAGCGTGGATCTCAGCGCTGGGATGACAGGGGAAGATGCCAGAGCAGAGCCCAGGTTGTCTTCCCACTCCAGGAGCCAAGCGAGAGATCGTCCCCCGCTCCAGACCCCCCTATCCCACCTTTCCTTTTCCGGTTCCCCCCCCCCTCCCCCTCCAGCCACCCCCCTACGAGAGAACATTATCTGTCGTTTTAAGGTGTAGCCACAATTAATTAGCATAACAATGGGAGAAATTCCACAGAAAGAAAAGCGAAGCATTCAACCCCCAACATTATCCACCCCTGAATTTCTCCCATACTAATATGCTATATCAAATTAAACTGTTACATTATATATACATACATGCAGTTAGAGACATAGGCACAGTACTATAGGTATTTCACCCTAAAACAAGGTCTCCTTGGGGTATGCATCTGGTCTCTCCATTCTTTTGCATCACCCACCAGGTGCAACCTGGTCCTTGAGCGAATACAACTCCATGGATGGGATTGTCTTTGCTGGAGGCAGGATTCACCCAAACAGTTTTTCCTAGCATACCTCTCATGTGTACCACTGGAACCTTATCTCCATTCGATATTCCCAAGGGCTCAGATTGGGCAGGGCCTGCTCGGTTAGTGGAACCTCGGGTGTTCACTAACCAGGTGGCCTTTGGTAGATTAATCTCCCAGTTCTTGAAAGTTCCCCCACCCAGTGCCTTCAAGGTGGTTTTAAGCAGGCCATTGCACCGTTCAACTTTCCCTGCAGCTGGTGCATGGTAGGGGATATGGTACACCCACTCAATGCCGTGTTCTCTAGCCCAGGTGTTTATAAGGCTGTTCTTGAAATGAGTCCCATTGTCTGACTCAATTCTCTCAGGGGTACCATGCCTCCAAAGAACTTGTTTTTCCAGGCCCAGGATGGTGTTCCGAGCAGTGGCATGAGGCACAGGGTAGGTCTCCAACCATCCAGTGGTGGCTTCCACCATGGTCAGTACATAGCGCTTGCCCTGGCGGGTTTGAGGCAGTGTGATGTAGTCAATCTGCCAGGCCTCTCCATACTTATATTTGGACCATCGCCCCCCATACCAGAGGGGCTTCACCCGCTTGGCTTGCTTGATGGCAGCGCATGTCTCACAGTCATGGATAACTTGAGAAATACTGTCCATGGTTAGATCCACCCCTCGGTCTTGTGCCCACTTATATGTGGCATCTCTGCCCTGATGACCTGAGGCATCATGGGCCCATCGAGCCAGGAACAACTCTCCCTTGTGCTGCCAGTCTAAATCTATCTGCGACACCTCTATCTGTGCCGCCTGATCTACCTGCTCATTGTGTCGGTGTTCCTCATTAGCCCGACTCTTGGGGACATGGGCATCTACGTGACGGACTTTCACAGGCAACTTCTCTACCCGGGTGGCAATGTCTTTCCATTCATTGGCAGCCCAGATTGGTTTTCCCCTACGTTGCCAGTTAGCCTTTTTCCACCTTTCCAGCCATCCCCACAGAGCATTGGCTACCATCCATGAATCAGTGTAAAGGTAGAGTTTTGGCCACTTCTCTCTTTCAGCAATGTCCAGGGCCAGCTGAACAGCTTTGAGTTCAGCAAGTTGACTCGATCCACCTTCTCCTTCGGTAGCTTGTGCAACCTGTCGTGTGGGGCTCCATACGGCTGCTTTCCACTTCCGGTTCATCCCCACGATGCGGCAGGAACCATCAGTGAAAAGAGCATAGCATGTTTCATCTGCTGGCAGTTGGTTATACGGTGGGGCTTCTTCGGCCCGGGTCACCTGTTCCTGTTCCTCTTCGTCGGCAAGGCCAAAGTCTTCCCCTTCTGGCCAGTTGGTAATAATCTCCAAAATCCCAGGGCGATTCGGGTTTCCAATACGGGCACGTTGTGTGATGAGGGCAATCCATTTACTCCATGTGGCGTCAGTGGCATGGTGGGTTGAGGGAACCTTTCCTTTAAACATCCAGCTCAGCACTGGCAGTCGGGGTGCCAGGAGGAGTTGTGTTTCTGTGCCAACCACCTCTGAGGCTGCTTGGACCCCTTCATAGGCGGCCAAGATCTCCCTCTCTGTCGGAGTGTAGTTGGCCTCGGACCCTCTGTAGCTTCGGCTCCAGAACCCCAGTGGTCGGCCTCGCGTCTCACCAGGCACCTTCTGCCAAAGGCTCCAGGACAGACCATGGTTCCCGGCTGCAGAGTAGAGCACGTTCTTCACATCTGGTCCCGTCCTGACTGGGCCAAGGGCTACTGCATGAGCAATCTCCTGCTTGATCTGGGCAAAGGCTTGCTGCTGCTCAGGGCCCCAGTGGAAATCGTTCTTCTTGCGGGTGACCAGGTAAAGAGGGCTCACAATCTGGCTGTACTCAGGAATGTGCATTCTCCAAAAGCCTATGGCACCTAGGAAGGCTTGTGTTTCCTTCTTGCTGGTTGGTGGAGACATTGCAGTGATCTTATTGATGACCTCACTGGGGATCTGGCGCCGTCCATCTTGCCACTTTACTCCCAGGAACTGGATCTCTTGGGCAGGCCCTTTGACTTTGCTCTTTTTAATGGCGAAGCCGGCTCCCAGCAGAATCTCAATGATCTTTTCTCCTTTCTGAAATACTTCCATTGCCGTATCCCCCCACACAATGATGTCATCAATGTACTGCAGATGTTCTGGAGCTCCACCCTTCTCCAGTGTAGCCTGGATCAGCCCATGACAGATGGTGGGGCTGTGTTTCCACCCCTGGGGCAGTCGGTTCCACATGTATTGCACACCCCTCCAGGTGAAAGCGAACTGAGGCCTGCACTCTGCTGCCAGAGGAATGGAGAAGAATGCATTGGCGATGTCAATGGTGGCGTACCACTTTGCTGCCTTGGACTCCAGCTCGTACTGCAGTTCCAGCATGTCTGGCACGGCAGCGCTCAGCGGTGGAGTCACCTCATTCAGTGCACGATAGTCCACTGTCAATCTCCATTCTCCTTCCGATTTACGCACAGGCCAGATGGGGCTGTTGAAGGGTGAGTGGGTTTTGCTGACCACCCCTTGGCTCTCCAGCTCACGGATCATCTTGTGGATGGGGATCACGGCATCTCGATTCGTCCGGTACTGCCGGCGGTGCACTGTTGAGGTAGCAATTGGCACCTGTTGCTCTTTCACCCTGAGGAGTCCCACTGCAGATGGGTTTTCTGATAGCCCAGGCAGGGTGTTCAACTGCTTAATGCCCTCTGCTGCCACAGCAGCTATTCCAAAAGCCCACCTGAGTCCCTTTGGGTCTTTGTAATAGCCATTCCTGAGGAAGTCTATGCCTAGGATACATGGTGCCTCTGGGCCAGTCACAATTGGATGTTTCTGCCACTCTTTCCCAGTCAGGCTCACCTCAGCCTCCAGCAGAGTCAATTCCTGAGATCCCCCTGTAACCCCAGCAATTGAAACAGGTTCCTTTCCGACATGTCCTGATGGTATTAATGTACATTGTGAACCAGTGTCAACCAAAGCTCTGTGTTCCTGTGGCTCTGATGTGCCAGGCCATCGGATCCACACCGTCCAAAAGATCCGGTTTTCCCGTGCCTCTCCCTGGCTAGAGGCAGGGCCCCTCTAGCCCTGGTTATTATTTCTCTCCTGGGCATACATACTGGAGGTTCCTTCAAGGGGATCTGACAGATCATCCTCCCTTCTGTAATACCCTGCACCTCCATGGGAGGCTGAGGCTACCCTCACTTTAGTGGAGTTCCCTCTGTTGGTGTTCCCCTCCCTGAGTTGGCGCACCCGTGCTGCCAGGACAGAAGTGGGTTTCCCATCCCACCTTCTCATGTCTTCCCCGTGGTCACGTAGAAAAAACCACAGGTCAGCACGTGGGGTGTACCCTCTCTCCCTAGCTGGGGGGTGTTGGGCTCTACTTTTGGGGTCCATGACTCTCACTGGTGCTGCACTGATCTTCCTCACCTCTTCCCTTATCTCCTTCATCTCCTCCTTAAACTCCTCTCTGAGGTCCTTAGCCACAGCAGAGACATGAGCCTGCACTGGGCCAGCCATCATACTCTGATAATTCCTGAGCCTGTTGGCAACAGAACCCACTGTCACTTGGTTGGTATCAGCATCAATCATTGCAATAAAGGGGGTATATTGAGATGGGCCCAGGTTTGCCAGATTCCACAACATCTGCCCTGTGCACCTGACCTTGTCAGGGTCATTGTCATGCTGTCCATCCCTCCCAAAGAGCACCTCCAGTACTGCCACTTCTCTCAGCTTTTGGATCCCTTCCTCAAGGGTATTCCAACGTGTTCTCTGGTGGTACTCCTGCATTCTTTCCCTGTGGACAAATCTCTCTCTCACACTCATTAAAAGTCGCTCCCAGAGGGAAAGGAGACCTGTCTCCCTTACAAATACCTGGTCCACACCTGAGTCCTGGGTCAAGGCTCCCAAATTCCTTGCCTCAGTACCATCCAGTTGCACACCTGTACCCATAAGGTCCCAGACCCGCAGTAACCAGGTTGTAAAAGCCTCACGGCCCCGCCGTACAATGTCTTTTCGCAGGTTACGGAGACTCTCGTATGACAGGGACTCGGTGATGATCTCAACTTCTGGCTCCCCTGCTGGTTGTGAGGGGCCCCCTTCCTGACCCTTATTATCTAGGTGCCTTGTTTTCATCTTAGACTTCCTAGTTTCCACAGGGGCAACTGCTGCTGGCTGTGAGTGCCCTTGCAGTTCAGCTGGAACCTGGACAGATGTAACATCTGTGGGTCCCACTGCTGCACCACCAGAGTCTCCCTCTTTAAGGCAGGGGGAGGGTTTCTCACCAGCTGGGGAGAGGTACTCCTTCAGCATCTGGCCCATCTCACGTATCTCCTTTGCTAGCACCCCCACCCATTCTGGGTGGTTCCTTTCCGAGGTGGGCTGTGGAGCAGGGTCAAACTCTGGGGTAATATCCCTAGTCTCTGGGATAGGATCAGGCTCTGGGGTAACCTCCCTAGTCTCTGGGACAAGATCAGGCTCTGGGGTAACCTCCCTAGTCTCTGGGACAGGATCAGGCTCTGGGGTAACATCACTATTTCCTCGGGTAGGTATCAGGGTTGTTATCCAAGTCAATCTCCCCTTATCTCTGAATGTTAGATAGAACAGGTTTAACAGGGATATAAGCAACACTAGCCACAATATAATGTCATTAGCATTTAAAGTGGATTGGAACCCCTTGAAGACTGGTGGGGTGAACTTCAAAAACCCTGTGATGGGTTGAGAAAAAATTTCACCTGCTGCCACTTCCTCACAGTAAGTACCATTATTGAAGTAGCCCCAGAAACACACACTTAGAGTGTGATAGCTCTGAATCCATGTGGCCATCTTCCAGAGAAAATTAAAAATCCATGAATTTCTCAACTGATCAACCCACATAATAAACTGGATAATAGCCACAGTAACTTTGGTTATGAAACTCATGTTTAAAAAAGGGCTTGCAAATGGGAGAGATATAGCAGTGACCACATGGAGGCCAATCCAGGGTAAGCTGGACAGCATGGTGAAACCTACCACAAGCTTGGGTAATTTAAGAACTGTTATCCCCTTTTCTACCCCTCTCTCAATGCCCTCAGGCAATGCCCCACGTTCCGGGCGCCAAAATCTGTCTCGGTTTGAAAGACAGGTATGGTCTAAGGAAAGGCAGGAGCCCCTTTTTCTGCGATGCAGAGTGCAATCCCCCTCCCTTTTAATTATTTTAGGTCCAATTCAGACACCTTCAGGCAGGAGATATGGGGATGAGAATAACAGTTCTTTACTGGTATTTAACAAAGCAGAAAAAACAACAACAGCTATAAAAATTGGCAACAGAAACAGTCTAGCTCCGCTCCAGTCCCTTTTGGCCGCAGGCCGTCTCCCTGTGCTGTTACCGGTGCTGTGGGGGCAGGGCAGGTCCCGCGCAGTTGAAGAGGGCTGGGTGATGGCGGCCGCGGCCCAGGGGAGAGAGAGGATGGGGAAAGTTACTCCCCCCTCACGGTGTCGGTCGTGGTGCTCAGCAGAGTGTCCGGAGGTAGTAGGGTGAGCTGGGAGAGCCGCGGAGCGATGTCCAAAAGCAGGGAGCGTGGATCTCAGCGCTGGGATGACAGGGGAAGATGCCAGAGCAGAGCCCAGGTTGTCTTCCCACTCCAGGAGCCAAGCGAGAGATCGTCCCCCGCTCCAGACCCCCCTATCCCACCTTTCCTTTTCCGGTTCCCCCCCCCCCTCCCCCTCCAGCCACCCCCCTACGAGAGAACATTATCTGTCGTTTTAAGGTGTAGCCACAATTAATTAGCATAACAATGGGAGAAATTCCACAGAAAGAAAAGCGAAGCATTCAACCCCCAACAAGCATGTTCGGGGTGCTCTGCTCCAGAACACACCCTATGGAGTGGTATTGGCACGGGGGGGTCAAACCTTTCACTGGTGGGAAATGGCATAGCCCCATTAATCCTACAGGTTACACTGACCCCACTGCTTCCCCTTCTTCCTCCTGCCTTGGGAAAAAGCTGTCTGGTTTGCCAACTTCAGCCTCAGAAAGAAGTCAGTTACTAATAACTGAATCAAGTGCAATATATCCAGTCCATGGTCTGCAGTCTGTGTCTGCCTTTGAAACCACTCAGGATGTGCAAACCCCTCTATTTTACAAAGAAAGAATCCCCTAAGTGCCATGCAGTATTTCAAGGCTGTTAACTGAAATTAAAATTTTTGGAGCTTCAAGGCCTAAAGTGAAGAATAAACTCTGGTAAGAAAATTTGGTCTTTAGGCCAGATGACCCATGGTGTGACCAAGTCATTTAGCAAAGAACAGAGGTCTTTCTTGGTAAAGGCACATTGTGTCCCCAAAAATGCTGTTTCCAAGCAATAGCAAATCCATGCAGAGAAATCTGTTCAGTCTTTATCTTCAGGCCATCTTTCAAAGAACCCCAGAAGAAACCATCATCATGGATAAAAGGTTCTTGTCATTGTACGGTCACACTACAGAAGCAAATTTGGAGCTTTATTCTCTCTTTTTGGATGGCTGTTGAGAAAATATTGGTTTTTATATATATCCTTGTAAGAGTATGAAGCTGAACACCTGACTACAGAAAACAGCAATTCTCTGTCAAGGGAAATGAACTGAGGGTCTTTTGCTTTCAGGAAGCTAAAAGCAATGGCTCTTCTCTTCTCTTCTCTTCTCTTCTCTTCTCTTCTCTTCTCTTCTCTTCTCTTCTCTTCTCTTCTCTTCTCTTCTCTTCTCTTCTCTTCTCTTCTCTTCTCTTCTCTTCTCTTCTCTTCTCTTCTCTTCTCTTCTCTTCTCTTCTCTTCTCTTCTCTTCCCTTCCCTTCCCTTCCCTTCCCTTCCCTTCCCTTTTGTTTCGTTTTCTTGTGAAATTCATTAATGTGAATGAAAGGCACATGGAGAACTAGCTGTTCCCTATCAGGGTGGGAGAGGATAAACCCTTAGACTGAGTTTTTTCCTGGCAAATATTACTAGGAGGTGAAGATCAGGATTAATTATGGAGGTTTCAAATGTCTTAGAAGGAACCAAGTGTCCTAACCCTACTGGCCATCAATAAAATACCTGTATTGAAAATCGTTTCAAAAATCTTCTTTTTATTCCTCTGAATGAGGTAGTCATAGACATCCATTGCTCCACCCACATAAAATAACACACAAAAATATGTTAATGCTGGAAATTTAAAGCCTTGAAGACTCCAAGATTCCTTAGATCTATTGCTGGCTTCAAACTCAACGCACCTTTTGCTGTATCATGGACTGAAATAGATTTTAAAAAAATAACAATGCTGAGAAGGTAAACCATTGCTGTGTTTAAATCCTGAAGAGAATGCATTTTAATGACCCGTTTAGTCATCAGACTGGCCAGGAACAGTGAGGAGTAGAAAAGTGAGTTATCCAAGCTGCTAGAAAAAGCCTCGTCCAGGCATTGTGAGAAAGGCACATGTTGACCTGTAACAGGTTCACAAGAAGTTCCTGAACTAAAGGCCTCTCATGCAGAACTGCAGAGCATTTTTAATGCTGATGAAGCCCAGAACAACATGAGGAAATGCATGAACTGGCAGAGATGGGCCTTTGTCCTGGGGTACAATGCAAAAATGTGTATTCTATCACCATCTCTTAAAAGGTAGGAGGGGTGGTGATCCTTATCTCTGTGGGAGATATCCTCTGCTGATGTGCCATCTGATAAGATCAGGGGGATGATCATCATCTTTTCACAACCCATCCTTCCTCCAGAAGATATATTCTGTTAATGGGCCATTAAGTCCTATTGTGTGACTGATAAGATTACATCATCCCACTGGGAGATGCCCCAGCCAGGGGCAGGAGCCAAGCCTTTCCTACCTAGATAAAAACTGGGGTTTGGGACGCAAAGGCAGCCCTTTCCACTGGATCCCAGAGGGAAGTCGGACCATTTCCACATCATCGCTGGATCTTCGGAGGAAAACTGCACCTTCTACAGGAGCACTGCTTCAACTGAATCACATCTGTCATCCAGGAGGACTGCAGCCACCATTTATACGGACTGCTACCAACACCCTGACTGACAGGGTGTCAGGTTGTATTTCTGACTTTGTCAGTGGTTTTTCTTTTATATTATTGCATGTATTTTATTTTTTCTCTTTTCTCCTATTAAATTGTATTACTGACTTGGAGTCTCGCACTGGTTTTACTTTCAAACCAACACAGCCTTGCAAGCATTGTATGGACAGGAGACCATCCTGTTCCACTCCTAAAGTCCTTTGAACTAGCTGATGAAATGGAGACTATTGCCACAGAAAGAAACTGCAGCCAAAATCCAGCAAAAAGTAAGGACATGTCTTTGGTTTTGTGAAGATTTCAGATATTGCATCTCATTATCATGTTTTGAAACCAACATAGAATCACAGAATTATAAACAAGTCCAATTGTAACATCAGGTCCTTTGCTTGAGTTTGAGCACTTCTTATTAGAGGATCTCCAAGGCAGAGATGGGGCATCCATCTGCCTAGACTTGTCCTCATATAGCTTGGGAAGCTCTTGGAGTGATCCCTGCCTTATCAAAGGGGAACAAGTTCCTGCCCCAAGCCAGCAAATACTCAGATCCCTGTCAGCCTCCAGAGGTTCCCCATTTTGCTTCAGGGTTTGTTTTTTTTAAGCTGTGAATGTCTCAGCAGCTACATGAGACTGACTTGGATCAGCTGCTGGGGGATGTAAATGCTTCAGGGTAAGCAGGAAGTAGCACCCTCACTGAGCCTGTCTTCGGGGTTTTTTTTTGTATCACTTCACCCACTCAGGGTGTGCAGCCAAGCTGACTCACATCTGGCACAAGAGCTGCACAGACCTTCTCTGTGCTCCCAGAGAGCCTGCACTTGCCGTGCAAGCCTCTCACCCCATAGCAAAATAACATCTCCATCTTTAGTCTCGTTCATGTTCCCCCATATCCTCTTTGTGTCTCTGTTGTTCTTGCTGTATCTGATGACACTCACCAGGGTACAAAGTGTTAACATGTCCCACACACTGGGGTACTCTCAGGATGTTTTACTTCTGGTCTCACCAACACCTGCAGTATTTACTCCTGAACCAAGGGAGGCTTTTCCCATGCACTGCTGATCAGTCCTTCAGGGGCAAATTCCCCCTGACATGGGCAGAAATTCTGCTCGTCCTGTCAGTGCCCTTACCTTTTCCCACCATCCCCTTTGCCCCAGGAGCAGTCAGAGACTGCACAGCCCCACTACTTTCCTTCTCCCGGGGCAGGGCAAGACCAGAAGATCTGACCTTGGGATGAAAACAAGAATGGGATGGATTGGCAAAGAGGATGATCAGGAAACTGATTCCTGTTTCTCTATTGGATCCCAGAAGCCTGAGAGTCTTGAACTTCCTGTGTTTTCTGACACTGACACCCAAGGGCACACTGCTTTTGACTTGAGGCCTTGGAGAAGGCTTCCAAATTTGAGTGATGGAGTTAGAGTCACAGGTGTGTAGTTGAACAGAGGTGTGTGGTGTCGCATGGTGAAGGGTTTGGAATTTGGGATTTTTAGAATATTGTAATAGGTATGGGACAAAATGGAAGTTCTTGGGCATTGTCTCTTTCTTCCTTCTTGTTCCTTCTTCATGATTTCAAGTAGTAGCTTTTGGTTGGATAGAAAATCCCACCGTGCAGGTCATAGGGGTTTGGTTATTGGGTCAAAAGTATAATTAATATAGATGTTAGCTCTTAATTGGATAGTTAGCCTTTAAAAAATCTTGTAACTAGCTAGATACACCTTTTATTCGCTTTTGGCTTGTTAGATAACTAAGTGCTGAAGAGCTCTCTGTACTTTGGATAAGATTTAATAAACAACCAAGTCCGAACAAGAAATCCATCTCTTGACCATTCAATCCTGACTGAGTGAAGGCAGAAGAAAAAAGAAGACCATCCACTAATTAGGTGGTGCAGCTAACTGCGTTAATTTCTCTGCTCTGAGTCCACCAGTAAGACTGTAGGAGCCTCTAGAATTCTCCATGTCTTTCCTGATTCTCTTCCCTCTGTTTCCTTCCTGTGTGGATGATGAGTCGGGCAGCATCCACGCAATTGAATCCCGAGCTCAGCCAGATGAGTGGAAAATTCCAGGACATAAAGACCGAGATGGAAAATATGTCTGTGTTCAAATTACCATTAGATTTCACAGAACAAGAGAAATACCTTCGCCTAAGGGAATGAGTGTCTTGTTTTTGTGGGATCTAGGAGTTGTAAAAAATGTGCCAAAGAAATAACATCTCCATTTGCTCTGCCCCTGCTTCCCTCTGCCCCCTGCAAACTTGACTAAAGAGAGTATTGAGGTTTCCATAGTTACACAGCACCATTAAGCAAGAGGGAAAAATAATACCTTTGGGACTGTGCAAGAAAAAGAAAAAATATATTTAATAATATGTCCAGTTAAACTGCTGCCTGTTGACAACATCACAATTAAATAAGCTGTGTAGCAGAAGAAGGCTGCTAGTGAAATCCTGTGAATGCCCCGTTCATTTATGGGTATCAGGCTTTGTCTCAGATTGTGATGTCTCTGGTACTTCTCTGGCAGCCTGGTGCTGCAAGTGCCTGAGCAGATAATGACCAGCATTCTCCCACATTCCTGCTCAGCAGCACATTAAGTAGTGACAATGGGGACCTCTTGTGGAATCCCATTATAGCTCATCACCAACATGCAAAACATCATTCCCCAACACAGGGAGGGAAGCCTGGCAGCAAATTTACAGTAAATGCTCAGAAGATGAGGCAAGTTTCTCATCCTGCTCTGTTTTCTGTCTAACACTGAGCTTTGCAGGCTGCATTGTACTAACAAGGCAAAGTGGTTCCAGACTGTGGCAAACTATTTGTAAAGAAAAGTGGATTGCTTCAGGAATTTTCAATCTCCCTTACAAACATCATGCACTGGTGAGCAAAACAGAACTTTCTGAATGACTCTAGGACAAGGCCAAAGTATTCCAAAAAAAAATTTATGCTGAGAGGAATGTTGAATTTGTCTTTACAAATGAGTTGTGGATCAGCCTGTAGATAAGGCTAGCACTGAGAGATAAAAGAAACAATGGGATGGATTCCACTAATTGATGAATGGAAAGAGATATTTGCCTTTACAAACAAACTGTAGGGCTGCTGATAAATGAAATTGGATATCAAAAGATGAAAGAAGCAACGGGGGGGAAACTATGAATTCTGTAAGAATTAAAAATTAAAAGGGAGGGTTATACATTAGAGGGGAATTTCAGGTATCAGGCGTTCCGGGAAGTCTGTGCCTCTCAAGTACCTAAGCTAATGGGGAAAGAGAGAGGGAAATGCGGCCGGGAAAATAGGATAAAAAGGAGGCTGCGTCCTCCGAAAATTTGAGAGATCCCAGGGGAATGTCCCATGGCCTCTCCCTTTATTCGAATAAAGCAAAAAGGACTCCTCTGTCTCCTTTTTGGACATAAACCTCTGGTGTTTGTGGATTAATTTTCCTGACAATGCCAATTAACTTCCATTCTCTGGTTACAAAGCAACATACAGGGGAGCTGCTAAAAACTAGATTCATATTATTATACTCAGTTTTGTCTTGAGGTTGGGGTGTGTGTCCATTTTAAATTTAGGGAGTGTCCCATATATCTTTAGGAATGTTGGACATTATGGTGTAATAAAGTATTTCATTTTTTTCAGTGGATGCCATATGTTACATTAATTGTTAGGGAAAACAAAATCATACCACCAATTTTGAACAAAAGAAGTGAAATGGTTTTGATGCTCTGCAGATAAGGTACCTGGAAGAGCCACTGTGGAACAAGGGTCAACCCACTGGGCTGCAAACGGTCCTTGATGAAGAGAGAAGCATCAGCAGCACAAAGTGAGAAACTACTTGCTACTTATGGACATAGGAGGAGAGACACAGAAGTCCAAAAAGGGAGAGAAAAACGTGGAGAAATCCCAAGATTGCTGTTTGGGAGGAGTAAGGTAGAGACAGGAGGGAGAACAGTGGCAAGTCTAGAGCAGATGCTTGATTTGCAGGAGGACCTGAGATGCTCAGATGGAAAAGTCTGCCAGAGCCATGCAGTGGCTTCACAGGTAACATTCCCCCTTCCTGTCTGTAAGTCGATCCCTCCCTGCCATGCTATCAGTTGGGAGCACACTGGATTGAGATGAATGAAAACCACTCTCATGAGGAAAGCAATAGTAGTTAAAATGTCTTATCATACATTTAGTTAATTACTAAGTGAATTGCTTTAATGCTACACAGAATACACAGCCATGTTTAATGAGCTGCTGAAAGGCTTTCTGGGCAAACTTTAATAATATCACTATTCTCACTGAGGAAAATTGCTGTGAGGAAAATGCAGCTGTTCACACCTAAAATGTTCCGAGTGACAGCTCGCCAACTATTATCTTTAGGGCACACAGGAGTCTGTTTCATTAATATGAAATGTTAAATATTTATGCTTATCACCAGTGTGCAGACGCCTGGGCAGGCTGTAAGCCCAGTTCTTCTGGTGACACAGAAGGCAATTTCCAGGGTAGGTTAAATAAAGCGAACTCCTCCTTTCTACTTCCTGTCACAGCTCACATGGCCTAGGTCTCAGACTGGAACCACCTCACACTTTACCTGGGACTCTCTCCAGCAGGCCTACATCACCTCCATGAGGAATGAATGCCCCAGCTCAGGCACAGCTCCCCAGCCCACAGCTGACCTACTACAATTAGCAAAGAACCATTTGATTACTCAATGACAGTGGCTATCTTTTTTCTTCTGCCTTCACTCAGAGTCAGGATTGAATGGTCAAGAGATGGATTTCTTGTTCGGACTTGATTGTTTATTAAATCTTATCCAAAGTACTGAGAGTTCTTCAGCACTTAGTTATCTAACAAGCCAAAAGCGAATAAAAGGTGTATCTAGCTAGTTACAAGATTTTTTAAAGGCTAACTATCCAATTAAGAGCTAACATCTATATTAATTATACTTTTGACCCAATAACCAAACCCCTATGACCTGCACGGTGGGATTTTCTATCCAACCAAAAGCTACTACTTGAAATCATGAAGAAGGAACAAGAAGGAAGAAAGAGACAATGCCCAAGAACTTCCATTTTGTCCCATACCTATTACTATATTCTAAAACCCCAAATTCCAAACTCTTCACCATGTGAAATTACACACTTCTATTCTAACTTCACACCCGTGATTCTAACTCTGTCACTCAAATTTGGAAGCCTTCTCCAAGGCCTCAAGTCAAAAGCAGTGCTCTTTTGAGGGTCAGTGTCAGAAAACACAGAAAATACAAAACTCCCAGGCTTTGGGATTCCAACAACTCAGATGCAAGGGAGACAACAGCCTGTGGTACATCCCAGTGTGAGGCACGCTTTCCCTGAGACAGCACAGTTGTCTCCTGTCTGTGCCTTGGGTCCCTTCAGCAGCTCTCCAAGCCAAGAGTCGTAGCTCCTACTCAGGTACAACCTGTAGTGAGATGCATCTCATTTATGGGTCTGGCTGTCAGGTGGAGAAAGGCGGCATACTGACAGTATTTTTCTGAGAACTTGCCCCAGGATTCTTCTGCTGCCTCAAAGTGACTTTTGGTATTATGATGAGTCAAGACAACCTAAAGCACTTAGGCATCTGAGAACACTGCAAGAAGCATTTGTTTATCTTTGCTTGGAAGAAGCACAGTCACTTGGGAAAGATAAATTTCAGCGATGTTTTTGACATCTATAAACAAAATCAAATATTTTGACTGTAGCGATGTAGTGACTGCCATGCATTACAAATACAGTCAGAAGCACTTTCTGCTGAGCACTTGATCAGGCTGGTGGGTACTCAGTCTGCCTTCTATTTGTTGCCTGATTCAGAATAAAGTACCAATGTTCTGAATATAATTTGTGAATACATTACTCTATTTTGAGCTCAGGAAACGCTTCAGTCTTTTCCGATTTTCAGAGTACTTGAAGGACCAAGTGCAAACATTCTTGCCTGTATCATTTATTGAGGAAAGAAACTACTAGCTGCAGCAAGAGCAATATCTTAGCTGTGCAATTACTCTTATGGCTTGTCATCTGCAAGTAATGCCTAGGGGAAAGAGATCTTTTATTGCAGAATTATGCAGAAAAAGAAATAAGCACCTGTATGCTGGGGAAACCTTGCCTTAACTTGCTCAGTAATAGTGGCCAGGTCTATTCGCTCCTTCTCTTGATGAACATCCTTGTTACAAGGTCATTCTGCTTGATGACTCATGGCTCAGGTTGCTATTGTTATGGGTAAAATTTAGTTAGTTTGTTACAAGTTAAGGTTGTTAATTTTCTAAGTTTAGTGTTGTTCTGTGGTGATTTTATGAAGAAGTTAATTGTGTTTCAAGTTAGTTGAAATGTTACAGTAAGTTGAAGTAATGCTTGTTAAAAGTTTAAAGTCCAGGATGGCGTGGGGGTTGTTCCTGAGGGGCGTGGTAACATCTCGAGAGTGAGGCCAGCGCAGTGACATCAGCGTCACGAGACAAGATTGGCGGAAGGAGCGGTCCAATCACTCGACGCCCCGAGAGAATGGTTGGACAAGAATGAACCATGATAAGGACCAATAAAAGCCCCCAAAACGGACCAATTATCACGGGGATCCAAACCCCACCAATCCTGGACCCAAGGTGGGGCATAAAAGGGGCTGTCAGGCTCCTGCTGGTTGCTCTCCTGAGGAGTTCGTTCCGAGGGAGTGCCCAGTGTGTCGGTGGTTAGACACCTTTGTATCGTTTTCCGGCTTGATGCGAGGGGACTCGAGCTTATCTCGGGTCCTCCGTTTTCTACAGCTCATTTTAATAAACGAGTGCCTCTTTTACAAGAAAGTTGTTACTCTGTTTTAAAAGACCAGGTGACTTTCAGCTAAAAGTTCTGGCCGTTCATTACTCTATTGCTCACGTGTGAGTAAATGCTCTGGATGCTCCCAGCCTACTCCGTTGTTTCCCTGGATGCTTCTGTCCCTGACTTGCAAGAGCCCTCGGAATTACAAACTGCTCAGGGCATAAACATATTTGTGAATATACATGGGCCATAAAATCCCACTTTACACTCTGCAGTTTTTAGATCACTGCTTTGAAGGAGGCTCACAAGATATTTAACTGGCTGAGTTGCTGGATGGGAAGTGGCTTGTGAATGGAGCTAAGAGCTTTCTGGAGATTTTTTCCAAACCAGGCAATTCTTCTCTGAGCCTCTTTGATCTTCAGCAACAAGATCTCTCATGAGGCTTTCAGCTCTTCCTGGCTGCTTCCAGGCTAAAGAGAACAGTATTTTTCTCTCCCTTTTTTCTCTTATTGAAGCATTTTGCCTTCTGGGCATAGTTTTTCTTCATAAGAACCTGATTTTGCTTGTCTTTTTTTTTTTTTTTTTTTTTTTTTTTTTTTTTTTTTTAAAGGGAGAGATGGATTGAAGAAAAAAAAAATCAGCAAAAAACTGAGGCCAGCCAAATCTTTGTCAGGGCAGATCTAATGTTATGACCTGAAAGGAGATTAGGAATGAGGATATGTCCCTAATCAGTCCCATGGAGAGAAGAAGAGCCAAGGACAGGCAGAGTAGCTGTGCACCCCCTAATGCAGTGTGAGCCAGCAGCTACCTGCACAGTGCAGGGCTTCAAAGTTCACAGCGACACCTTGGAAGTGATGCTGGGAGTTCTTCATCTCATCTGGGAGTTCTTCATCTTCTGCTATCTCCCAGTGCTGTTCCTAGAGCAGGAGACAGCACAGAGAAAAACCAAGAGAAGTCTGGATTGTCCCCTGAGCCACCAGCCTGTACAACCTCAGGACCTGGATATCCATGGCAACCCTGAAGTGACAAAGAGCACATCAGTTCCACAAAGTTCAAGAAGTTGTTCTTATCCCTCATGCCCAATGCAGAAGTCTTGTTTCCTTTGCTCTGCCTGTGACTCAGCGATTTTCCTCCAGATATGCAACAGACACCAAAAAGGAGAGGAGCTGGCTAGTGACAGTCTGTAGAATCATCATTCATACAGATTTCTGCAGGTCAGTTGGATTCGTGCACTAATTTAACTGTCTCTGACTCTCTTGGGTTTGTTTTTTTTATTTTTTAATAAGAGTAGAGCTATCTTGTCCAAGTAAGTAAAACCTTCCAGGCCTGAAGGGGTTTGCCAAGGGAATTGACAGTTTCTTACAAGAGAGCACATATGTGGAAGTGCCAGAAGCAGCAGCAGGGCACAAGTCAAGGAATGGCAGATATGCAGCAAGTCAAGAGAGCAGCTGTGCCATCCAGAATGGAAAACAGATCATTCCTGGGAACTGGCAGCAGGTGCTGTAGAGACTGCTGGGTGCACGTTGGTGCTGGAGCACCAGTGGTGTGACTTCTCCCTTGGTTGCTGAAGCCAGCTGAGGTCTGGGTTGGGTTGTAAAAGTAACAGTCACACAGAGTCATGGGTGCTATCAGGAGACTTGGAATCTGTTGTTTCTAATCTTCTGTGTCACCACAAAAAACCCTGGACAGCCATGTCTAGATGCTTGTGTCAGAAACGTATCTGATTTAAAATCAGCTTTATCCTCCCCTTTTACGCAGCCTTATCCTGAGTTTTGCCAGGATCCTGTGTGCTCTCCACTGTCTCTGCCCTTTTAGCCCCTGGGGAGAAATGTCTCTTCTGACAACAGGAGCTGCCCAACGTGCCAGATCTTACATTTGGGATGATTAATTTGGCATCTTCCTGGGAGGGTGATGTAGCCAAGCTCCAGATCTCCACAGAGATGGGGACTGCCAGCCATGGAGGCTGCCAAGACACGGGCAAAGGCATGATCTGGTGTTGGCATCAGCCCAGCTGTGGGTCAGGGGCTGGAGGCTCCATGGAGCCATTCTCATGTTAAGAAAGCTTCCCTGTCAGACCATCTAGAAGCCACTCTGGAGTCAGTCTTGCACCACCTGAGCTGGGACAGAAGACCCTTCTCAGCTACATCTCCACACTCACAGTCAGACCAGGTTTCCTTACCAGCTCAACCTCAGGTTATAATAATTATTAACATTATTATGTTAATAATACAGGATAGCTACTGCATGACCTTTATTCCTAGAGATACTCTAGACTTCTGCTACTTTGTGGTCTTCTCATTTGAGTAGCCACATAAATGTTTAATAGGAGATGACCTGCAGCTTCCCTGGTTACCAGTGGCATGAACAGCTGAATCTGGCAGTTGTGAGCTCTTTCTCCCCTTGTGTCTAACTAATGCTGAAAGACCAACTCACCTGAACAGATCACTTATTTTTCATATGTTAGAAAAAAGCCCCAAAGACTGCAAAGGCCAATAATAAATGGTAAAGCCATTGAGTGATGCATTCTTTTTATTGTTGGTAGAAAAATCCACGTGGGTAAAAGATGTGCATCATATTTCTACTACATTTGTACACAGGAATGGCCTGGGATGCTGTGTCCTGACCAAATGCCAATGCCACGAAGGAGAAAAGATGGGAAAACTTGATTTGTTTGCTCTTGTGTCTCTATCTGAACAAGAGCCCTAGGGCCGATAGCCATCTGCATGGCTATTTCCCACCTACAGAAATTTTGGTATCATTGTGTTCATTCAGGTCAGAGCAAGAGCACACCAGGAGGCAGAGCTGACTAGCAGAAAAATGCCCTGGGAGGCAACTTGGAAAAAGTAGGTTTATTCTCAGCTCCAGGATAAAACTTGTGGTTGAGCCAGCTCCTTCATCTATAAAGCAGACATCTGTGCTCAGAAAGTCAGGTGCTGGAATTGTACAGGAGCTGCTTTGTGGAAACAGACCAGCATTTAAAGAGGACAGTTGTTCTTGGAAATAAGTCATATGTGTATATATATATATATATATATATATATATATATGTATGTATGTATGTAGGTGTGTACCTGTTTTTATTTATACCTACCTTTATTTATTTGTCTATATAAATAGATATTTATGTACCTATATTTATATACAAATATGTATATGTCTGTATTTGTTTATTGATGTGCATATATACATACAGGCATGTACACATATTCACATGCAGAAATAAATTGATTCTGTGCAGGACCAGGATCTCAGCTTGTGCTATTCTCCTTCTCACTTCACTTTCTCCTTCTCCTCCTTTTCCCTCTTCTTTAATGAAATGGAGTGAAAAGGCTTGAAACTGTGAAATGAGTGCCAGGAGGTAGAACAGAAGGACTCTCTGTCTGTGTAAGGTTTTAAATAACCCAGCTTTCAGGGGCAAGGCTCAGAAGTTTTGAATGCAGAGGGCTGGTAGATCTATCCTGCCTCTAAAAGCAGTTTTCAGGCTGCCCTTCCTGTGGGTTTCTCCAGATGACATCTTGCTGCATTAAATCATGTCAATTTAGGGGGAGATAAATGGTGAATTATACAATTTGAATGGTGGTGTTTTTATGGTGGTATTTATATGGTATTTATACTTCTGCCCTGCATAAGAGAACCTTTGGGCAGGCTTACATCAGTGACCAAAGGCAGGTCAGAGTCCTTGACATTGTGATTTGCTCTTCCTGTGATCAAAAAAACATTTCCATACAGGGACACCCTGCAAAGTGCCCAGGTGAGGCATCTTCCTTCCCCTCAGCCCCTTAGGAGTTCTCTGCACAGCTGGGTTCAGATGTGCCACAGTGGTTTCACCAAACAACTCCACCAGCTGATGTGAGATGAGTGCTTAAAACCTGTGCTTGAGTCTTTAAGAAGCCTTTGAAGTAGTTTACCCATCTTTTAATCAATACCAAAACCCTTTGAAAGACCTGGAAACAATGGAAGCAAAACAGAAAACTTCATCCAGTCACTAAAATCAAAGTGTGTAACAATGAAAGACCCAGCAATGTTAGACAAACATATCGAGATGTGAACAGCAGTACTGCACATAAAAGTGTGCCTGCCAAAACAAAGAAAACCACAGTGCATGGAGCAATTACCCAGTTCTGGGATTCCCAGAGCAGCATGTTTGGGTCAGAGACTTTCCAACGGCAGAAGAGCCAAAACAGGGGTTAAAGAAACAAACGTCATCACCTGCTCTTATTCCAGAGCCCAAGAGAGTAGGACGGCTCTGGGCTGTATGCCAGGACCCCATCACACAGTAACATTATCCAAAGTTCTAGTTAGAGCTGACTGGAAAGATTTAGATCAGGCAACAAACCCTAAGAACACGCCTTTCTGTCAAAGCTGGAAAAAACCTGGTGAGAACAGTGTGGTTCTGACAAAAAACACACAGTGAAAATGTTTTGTACTTCATATTGGAATATTTTATTGCATCTGCTATTATTTCTTGATTTTGTTTTTAAAATTCTGACATCATGGGAGAAAATATGGATTTAATATTTTTATGGGAAAATGCCATGGTCGAAAATCTTTATTTCTGTGACTCTCCATTTAATAGGGCAATGGATTTTTCACAATATGTGCTGGAATAGGGACCAGGGAGGCTGTGGGACTGCCATCTCTGCAGATACTCAAACCTCAGCTGAACATGGCCCTGAGCAAACCCATGTAATTGGACCTGCTTGGAGCAGGGAGTCAGACTTGAACTTCTCTGAGCCAACGTACATTACTCTGTATTTTGTGGTGCAAAGGATGGGGAAAGGCTTGCTATGACACAGGGGAACTAAAGCCTTAGGAAGATTTTTTCCCCATTCCATTCTCTTCTCCACAGGAAATCATGAACCAAGACAGAAGTGCAAAACATTAAATTTCAAAAACCTAAAAATATTCCATAGCTCTGCCTCCTCTGGCAGAAGGATGGTGGGGTCATTTGATCTTCCTTTTAACAGTTGTTTTTCCTTTTCAGTTTAACATCAAACAGCTCCAGTTAGAAGTGGGACCTGAAGGATTTGCCCTCCTTGGACCTGCCCTACTCTTGCAGCAGTGTGAAGAGGCAGTCCAGCCTGGAACTTCACAGTGGTGGGTGGAAGGCACACGGGAAGGACTGACAGCAGCACCAGCTTCCCTTCCTCTGCATTTCCAAACTGCTTTTTCCACAGAGCCAAACAAGATTCTTTGCTTCTGCAGGTGGATCACCACAAGTTCCTGTTCTTACATGTTAAAGGCAATTAGTGGGTATTTATAGTGCACCCCATGTGGAGGGACTCCTTTGGATTTAAGTGCTTTGGCCCAGTCCAAAGAGAGATTCGTGACTGTGGCTGCCTCTGCTGCCATTCTTTAACTTCAGACATTCTTTAACCCTCAAACAGTTTCTATTTCCTCTTTACTCAGTGCTTCAGTATATTGACCTGGATATCCCCCACGTCTCCGAGGCCCCAGTGCTGGTGGCTTGGAAGCAGAGGTGCTCCTAGGGCTTGGAACAGGAGATGGAAGCAGCTGCCTGCACTGGCACTGCCCCTCTGGCAGCTGCCAAGCCCTCCTCCTATGAGAGATGTGGGCCCTGGATGAAAGATGCATGGAATATCCTGATGCAATGCCATGTTTTGAGAAAGAGGAAATCTACCCCTTGCAGATTCCCTTCCTGAAGGCACTGATTTAAACAGACCCCAGTGCAGAATTAGTCCTCTCTCTCTCTCTCTCTTAATAACATTCTGTACTCTGTACTGCAAAGACTTCTTACTATGTTCTGCTCCATGCAGAGGAAATTAAGCAGCACACAAACCTTTGCAGTTCAAGCATCCCAAATGACATTACACAGCCACTTTCAAATTCTCAGCATTTGCTGTCCAGGCTGCTTAGAAGGAATTCACGTTAACAATATATTATAGTTAAATATTATGCAGTTAGAAAATCAAATTTCCTCCATAAGCACTATAGGAGAAAAGCAGTTTGACATTGCAATCTACCACTCTTGTGGGGTGGGGGAGAGTACAATAAAGTTCACACAGGCAGCATTAAATCTATTACCTGCTAAATCATGGGTACTTGATTTTTACAGTGGCAAACATTTTCCTTTAATGCTTTTTCCTATTACGCATTTTATTGAGCCACAATTCATCCTGGGCAAAAATCCCTACACATCCCGTCTCCCACGGTTATTTCCCCTAGGACAGGTTGGGAATGGCTGGAAAGCCTGTTTGAACTATGGTTTAAAACTTCCACTTTAATAGTAGCAGGGCATGCGCCTGATGGGCAGGTTGAAGCAGATTTGGATAGAGACTCCACACAGTGAATTTCAAACACTGAGGAGCTGGACCTCATATCCTGCAAGGGAACCTGTGAGTTTCCTGGGACACCCAGGACTAACTCATCAGTCACTGTCTCACCTGTGCTCCAATTCTTACAGCACCTCCCACTTGTTAAGGCCAAGCAATAGCTTTCTCCTGAAAATCTCTGTGCTAATCTTAGTTGAATTAAAAAAACAAACAACAACCTTCAGATTCAATTAGCAGTGCCAGTTAAGACTTCTGCAGATGTTAAAGCAAATATGTGCCTGACACCAGGCACTGATTTTAATGTGTGCCTAACACCAGGCGCTTCTGAGAGGATGGTGGGATCTGTTCCCTTGCTCTTTTGCCTGACCCTGGTATAGGCTTGTACTCAATTTAAATTTGGCTGAGCCATCATGAGAGGAGGAGGCCCAGGAAACAGCTGCCACCAAGCATCTCCTTGCATGTCCCCAAGTTTTGATGGCCCTGCCCTCTCATCTCTGTTTAAAAGTATCACAGTGACTTTCCACGGGGAAAAGGGTATCTCAATGAGATTTAGAAGGAAAACTTAATTCTTGACATTCTCTACTCTCAACTTCTTCAGCAATCACAGAGCCTTTCTCTTTTTCCTTTTCATTCACTTTGACCCTGATCCAAAACTACTCTCACCTCTTAATGTGGATTTCAGTGCTTTCACTTCTGCCTTCTTTTCAGTATCTGCCTAAACATGCACCAGCCCACAAGCACAACCACAGGAGCTACTTTGAAAGAGAACTTTGGTCCCTGAGAAAAATGAAAACCCCAGTTACTTATTCAGCCTGCCTGATGTAGGGGGACTGTTGCCTGCCTTGCCTTTACTTGGTGTGAGTAATTCAAGTTTGACAATTGTGTGGTCTTTTTGCTTCTGTGATCACAAGTTTCCATTTGTAAAAGCTGCGTGAGCTGGATGCTTCTTAATGACTGATATTATTTCTAAATCACATTAGACCTTGGGCATGCATCCTGACCTGCTCCTTATTTTAGCTTGGCCCTACACTTCTTATTTCTATGTGAGTTGCTTATGTTGGGCACTTTGGCATTTGAGAGAACACAGTGATACCTTACGGAACCTTCATTTTCCTAAGGCTGTTAGAAGCAACCAAAATCTCAGCTATTTCTTGAACCAGCCCTGCACTGGCAGCAAAAAATGATGGCTGTGTGTTACCAGCATTTTGAAGTAGTGTTTTACAGAGCATTTGCCCCTCTTTGCCATGTGTGTAGATGTGAAGCAAATCTGAACCCTGCTGTTAACAGGCTGGGGAACTAAACCACCTCTGTGGGTTATTCTAATGGTCATCATCAGAGTTGCTGTTCTAGAAAGAAGAAAGCAAGTGTGAGAGGAATGATGCTTATCTCAGCAGGATGTCTCTAGGTCTTCTTTCCTTTAATGTTCTTTTCTTTTCTGTCTCAGGAAGTGATATGTTATTAAGTGCCCTTTCTGTGAGAGTTCAGGGAATGATGGCAGTGATTTGAGTCTCCTTTTCCTACTTGCTAATGCAAACATCATTTAGGGTTTGGTTAATTAAATGGAATTACTCTAAAATCAGCATTTACCTTAAAAGCACTAAAAACTTCCTTCCAAATAAATGAAAGCAATAGTACTGAAAAATCCTAACATATATTTTCTTTAGGAACACAGTGTTGGCCTCTGAGCGCTTATGATGAACTTCACCTTTGAAATTGCTTCAAGAAATGCTGTTCACTCAGCTGCAGGACTCATTTCTTTTTATTCTCCCATTGCTTCTGTGCAAAGTGGTGCAACTAATTGATGTTTATTTCCCTGGCTCTTAAGAAAATGAAACAATTTCCATTGCTATTTTTGTTTTTACTGAGGTCTCTGTAAGTTAAAAATACATTTCACATTGGCAAATGAAGTTTAGCTAGAAAATGACTAAAAAATAGAAGTTGACAAGAATATAAATTTGTATTAAAAGTCCAACATAGTGCATTAAAAAAGGCAAAAGTTGTATTTTCTGAGCTGCTGTGGGAAATCTGGTGAAACAGCATAGTCTCTGTAGAACATTTTGGTGTCGGCTAAGTCTGCTTTGATGTTTCCCAGTTTTTGTGAATCGATTGGACTTTCTTCACCGCACAGATTGGACTGCTGCTCTGGCTACAGACCCCGAGTTGTGTTGAGCAGAATGCAGGTGTCTTGTCCTGAAGAGATTTATTAACTGCAGTGAGCAAAGACCTTGTAATTTGGGATCTGATTCAAAAAGCAGACAGGTGCTGGTCTAGCTTTGCCTTCGGCAAAATCCTGCCGGCTGCAACAGAATTGAAAATCCTTTTCTGTGTTAATGCTTGTGAGCTTGATATCTGAATGCTTTGAGGAATGCTTGGTCATACTCGCATGTCACATTTGGATTTTGCTTACATTGGTCTGGGGTGTTGCTCAGTTCCTCAGACACACAGTGGACAGTATCTCCCAAGTTTTAAAGCGTTTTGCTCTCTGCAGACACACACAGGAGGAATAGATATAAGTTCCTGTAAAAATCACGAGCAACCAGGTCCTGACAGTACAGTAGGGCTGGCAGGGTCTAGTGTTGTTGGGGGTTGAATGCTTCGCTTTTCTTTCTGTGGAATTTCTCCCATTGTTATGCTAATTAATTGTGGCTACACCTTAAAGCGACAGATAATGTTCTCTCGTAGGGGGGTGGCTGGAGGGGGAGGGGGGGGGAACCGGAAAAGGAAAGGTGGGATAGGGGGGTCTGGAGCGGAGGACGCTCTCTCGCTTGGCTCCTGGAGTGGGAAGACAACCTGGGCTCTGCTCTGGCATCTTCCCCTGTCATCCCAGCGCTGAGATCCACGCTCCCTGCCTTTGGACATCGCTCCGCGGCTCTCCCAGCTCACCCTACTACCTCCGGACACTCTGCTGAGCACCACGACCGACACCGTGAGGGGGGAGTCACTTTCCCCATCCTCTCTCTCCCCTGGGCCGCGGCCGCCATCACCCAGCCCTCTTCAACTGCGCGGGACCTGCCCTGCCCCCACAGCACCGGTAACAGCACAGGGAGACGGCCTGCGGCCAGAAGGGACTGGAGTGGAGCTAGACTGTTCTGTTGCCAATTTTTATAGCTGTTGTTGTTTTTTTTCTGCTTTGTTAAATACCAGTAAAGAACTGTTATTCTCATCCCCATATCTCCTGCCTGAAGGTGTCTGAATTGGACCTAAAATAATTAAAAGGGAGGGGGATTGCACTCTGCATCACAGAAAAGGGGCTCCTGCCTTTCCTTAGACCATACCTGTCTTTCAAACCGAGACAGATTTTGGCGCCCGGAACGTGGGGCATTGCCTGAGGGCATTGAGAGAGGGGTAGAAAAGGGGATAACAGTTCTTAAATTACCCAAGCTTGTGGTAGGTGACACCATGCTGTCCAGCTTACCCTGGATTGGCCTCCATGTGGTCACTGCTATATCTTTCCCATTTGCAAGCCCTTTTTTAAACATGAGTTTCATAACCAAGGTTACTGTGGCTATTATCCAGTTTATTATGTGGGTTGATCAGTTGAGGAATTCATGGATTTTTAATTTTCTCTGGAAGATGGCCACATGGATTCAGAGCTATCACACTCTAAGTGTGTGTTTCTGGGGCTACTTCAATAATGGTACTTACTGTGAGGAAGTGGCAGCAGGTGAAATTTTTTCTCAACCCATCACAGGGTTTTTGAAGTTCACCCCACCAGTCTTCAAGGGGTTCCAATCCACTTTAAATGCTAATGACATTATATTGTGGCTAGTGTTGCTTATATCCCTGTTAAACCTGTTCTATCTAACATTCAGAGATAAGGGGAGATTGACTTGGATAACAACCCTGATACCTACCCGAGGAAATAGTGATGTTACCCCAGAGCCTGATCCTGTCCCAGAGACTAGGGAGGTTACCCCAGAGCCTGATCCTATCCCAGAGACTAGGGATATTACCCCAGAGTTTGACCCTGCTCCACAGCCCACCTCGGAAAGGAACCACCCAGAATGGGTGGGGGTGCTAGCAAAGGAGATACGTGAGATGGGCCAGATGCTGAAGGAGTACCTCTCCCCAGCTGGTGAGAAACCCTCCCCCTGCCTTAAAGAGGGAGACTCTGGTGGTGCAGCAGTGGGACCCACAGATGTTACATCTGTCCAGGTTCCAGCTGAACTGCAAGGGCACTCACAGCCAGCAGCAGTTGCCCCTGTGGAAACTAGGAAGTCTAAGATGAAAACAAGGCACCTAGATAATAAGGGTCAGGAAGGGGGCCCCTCACAACCAGCAGGGGAGCCAGAAGTTGAGATCATCACCGAGTCCCTGTCATACGAGAGTCTCCGTAACCTGCGAAAAGACATTGTACGGCGGGGCCGTGAGGCTTTTACAACCTGGTTACTGCGGGTCTGGGACCTTATGGGTACAGGTGTGCAACTGGATGGTACTGAGGCAAGGAATTTGGGAGCCTTGACCCAGGACTCAGGTGTGGACCAGGTATTTGTAAGGGAGACAGGTCTCCTTTCCCTCTGGGAGCGACTTTTAATGAGTGTGAGAGAGAGATTTGTCCACAGGGAAAGAATGCAGGAGTACCACCAGAGAACACGTTGGAATACCCTTGAGGAAGGGATCCAAAAGCTGAGAGAAGTGGCAGTACTGGAGGTGCTCTTTGGGAGGGATGGACAGCATGACAATGACCCTGACAAGGTCAGGTGCACAGGGCAGATGTTGTGGAATCTGGCAAACCTGGGCCCATCTCAATATACCCCCTTTATTGCAATGATTGATGCTGATACCAACCAAGTGACAGTGGGTTCTGTTGCCAACAGGCTCAGGAATTATCAGAGTATGATGGCTGGCCCAGTGCAGGCTCATGTCTCTGCTGTGGCTAAGGACCTCAGAGAGGAGTTTAAGGAGGAGATGAAGGAGATAAGGGAAGAGGTGAGGAAGATCAGTGCAGCACCAGTGAGAGTCATGGACCCCAAAAGTAGAGCCCAACACCCCCCAGCTAGGGAGAGAGGGTACACCCCACGTGCTGACCTGTGGTTTTTTCTACGTGACCACGGGGAAGACATGAGAAGGTGGGATGGGAAACCCACTTCTGTCCTGGCAGCACGGGTGCGCCAACTCAGGGAGGGGAACACCAACAGAGGGAACTCCACTAAAGTGAGGGTAGCCTCAGCCTCCCATGGAGGTGCAGGGTATTACAGAAGGGAGGATGATCTGTCAGATCCCCTTGAAGGAACCTCCAGTATGTATGCCCAGGAGAGAAATAATAACCAGGGCTAGAGGGGCCCTGCCTCTAGCCAGGGAGAGGCACGGGAAAACCGGATCTTTTGGACGGTGTGGATCCGATGGCCTGGCACATCAGAGCCACAGGAACACAGAGCTTTGGTTGACACTGGTTCACAATGTACATTAATACCATCAGGACATGTCGGAAAGGAACCTGTTTCAATTGCTGGGGTTACAGGGGGATCTCAGGAATTGACTCTGCTGGAGGCTGAGGTGAGCCTGACTGGGAAAGAGTGGCAGAAACATCCAATTGTGACTGGCCCAGAGGCACCATGTATCCTAGGCATAGACTTCCTCAGGAATGGCTATTACAAAGACCCAAAGGGACTCAGGTGGGCTTTTGGAATAGCTGCTGTGGCAGCAGAGGGCATTAAGCAGTTGAACACCCTGCCTGGGCTATCAGAAAACCCATCTGCAGTGGGACTCCTCAGGGTGAAAGAGCAACAGGTGCCAATTGCTACCTCAACAGTGCACCGCCGGCAGTACCGGACGAATCGAGATGCCGTGATCCCCATCCACAAGATGATCTGTGAGCTGGAGAGCCAAGGGGTGGTCAGCAAAACCCACTCACCCTTCAACAGCCCCATCTGGCCTGTGCGTAAATCGGAAGGAGAATGGAGATTGACAGTGGACTATCGTGCACTGAATGAGGTGACTCCACCGCTGAGCGCTGCCGTGCCGGACATGCTGGAACTGCAGTACGAGCTGGAGTCCAAGGCAGCAAAGTGGTACGCCACCATTGACATCGCCAATGCATTCTTCTCCATTCCTCTGGCAGCAGAGTGCAGGCCTCAGTTCGCTTTCACCTGGAGGGGTGTGCAATACATGTGGAACCGACTGCCCCAGGGGTGGAAACACAGCCCCACCATCTGTCATGGGCTGATCCAGGCTACACTGGAGAAGGGTGGAGCTCCAGAACATCTGCAGTACATTGATGACATCATTGTGTGGGGGGATACGGCAATGGAAGTATTTCAGAAAGGAGAAAAGATCATTGAGATTCTGCTGGGAGCCGGCTTCGCCATTAAAAAGAGCAAAGTCAAAGGGCCTGCCCAAGAGATCCAGTTCCTGGGAGTAAAGTGGCAAGATGGACGGCGCCAGATCCCCAGTGAGGTCATCAATAAGATCACTGCAATGTCTCCACCAACCAGCAAGAAGGAAACACAAGCCTTCCTAGGTGCCATAGGCTTTTGGAGAATGCACATTCCTGAGTACAGCCAGATTGTGAGCCCTCTTTACCTGGTCACCCGCAAGAAGAACGATTTCCACTGGGGCCCTGAGCAGCAGCAAGCCTTTGCCCAGATCAAGCAGGAGATTGCTCATGCAGTAGCCCTTGGCCCAGTCAGGACGGGACCAGATGTGAAGAACGTGCTCTACTCTGCAGCCGGGAACCATGGTCTGTCCTGGAGCCTTTGGCAGAAGGTGCCTGGTGAGACGCGAGGCCGACCACTGGGGTTCTGGAGCCGAAGCTACAGAGGGTCCGAGGCCAACTACACTCCGACAGAGAGGGAGATCTTGGCCGCCTATGAAGGGGTCCAAGCAGCCTCAGAGGTGGTTGGCACAGAAACACAACTCCTCCTGGCACCCCGACTGCCAGTGCTGAGCTGGATGTTTAAAGGAAAGGTTCCCTCAACCCACCATGCCACTGATGCCACATGGAGTAAATGGATTGCCCTCATCACACAACGTGCCCGTATTGGAAACCCGAATCGCCCTGGGATTTTGGAGATTATTACCAACTGGCCGGAAGGGGAAGACTTTGGCCTTGCCGACGAAGAGGAACAGGAACAGGTGACCCGGGCCGAAGAAGCCCCACCGTATAACCAACTGCCAGCAGATGAAACATGCTATGCTCTTTTCACTGATGGTTCCTGCCGCATCGTGGGGATGAACCGGAAGTGGAAAGCAGCCGTATGGAGCCCCACACGACAGGTTGCACAAGCTACCGAAGGAGAAGGTGGATCAAGTCAACTTGCTGAACTCAAAGCTGTTCAGCTGGCCCTGGACATTGCTGAAAGAGAGAAGTGGCCAAAACTCTACCTTTACACTGATTCATGGATGGTAGCCAATGCTCTGTGGGGATGGCTGGAAAGGTGGAAAAAGGCTAACTGGCAACGTAGGGGGAAACCAATCTGGGCTGCCAATGAATGGAAAGACATTGCCACCCGGGTAGAGAAGTTGCCTGTGAAAGTCCGTCACGTAGATGCCCATGTCCCCAAGAGTCGGGCTAATGAGGAACACCGACACAATGAGCAGGTAGATCAGGCGGCACAGATAGAGGTGTCGCAGATAGATTTAGACTGGCAGCACAAGGGAGAGTTGTTCCTGGCTCGATGGGCCCATGATGCCTCAGGTCATCAGGGCAGAGATGCCACATATAAGTGGGCACGAGACCGAGGGGTGGATCTAACCATGGACAGTATTTCTCAAGTTATCCATGACTGTGAGACGTGCGCTGCCATCAAGCAAGCCAAGCGGGTGAAGCCCCTCTGGTATGGGGGGCGATGGTCCAAATATAAGTATGGAGAGGCCTGGCAGATTGACTACATCACACTGCCTCAAACCCGCCAGGACAAGCGCTATGTACTGACCATGGTGGAAGCCACCACTGGATGGTTGGAGACCTACCCGGTGCCTCATGCCACTGCTCGGAACACCATCCTGGGCCTGGAAAAACAAGTTCTTTGGAGGCATGGTACCCCTGAGAGAATTGAGTCAGACAATGGGACTCATTTCAAGAACAGCCTTATAAACACCTGGGCTAGAGAACACGGCATTGAGTGGGTGTACCATATCCCCTACCATGCACCAGCTGCAGGGAAAGTTGAACGGTGCAATGGCCTGCTTAAAACCACCTTGAAGGCACTGGGTGGGGGAACTTTCAAGAACTGGGAGATTAATCTACCAAAGGCCACCTGGTTAGTGAACACCCGAGGTTCCACTAACCGAGCAGGCCCTGCCCAATCTGAGCCCTTGGGAATATCGAATGGAGATAAGGTTCCAGTGGTACACATGAGAGGTATGCTAGGAAAAACTGTTTGGGTGAATCCTGCCTCCAGCAAAGACAATCCCATCCATGGAGTTGTATTCGCTCAAGGACCAGGTTGCACCTGGTGGGTGATGCAAAAGAATGGAGAGACCAGATGCATACCCCAAGGAGACCTTGTTTTAGGGTGAAATACCTATAGTACTGTGCCTATGTCTCTAACTGCATGTATGTATATATAATGTAACAGTTTAATTTGATATAGCATATTAGTATGGGAGAAATTCAGGGGTGGATAATGTTGGGGGTTGAATGCTTCGCTTTTCTTTCTGTGGAATTTCTCCCATTGTTATGCTAATTAATTGTGGCTACACCTTAAAGCGACAGATAATGTTCTCTCGTAGGGGGGTGGCTGGAGGGGGAGGGGGGGGAACCGGAAAAGGAAAGGTGGGATAGGGGGGTCTGGAGCGGAGGACGCTCTCTCGCTTGGCTCCTGGAGTGGGAAGACAACCTGGGCTCTGCTCTGGCATCTTCCCCTGTCATCCCAGCGCTGAGATCCACGCTCCCTGCCTTTGGACATCGCTCCGCGGCTCTCCCAGCTCACCCTACTACCTCCGGACACTCTGCTGAGCACCACGACCGACACCGTGAGGGGGGAGTCACTTTCCCCATCCTCTCTCTCCCCTGGGCCGCGGCCGCCATCACCCAGCCCTCTTCAACTGCGCGGGACCTGCCCTGCCCCCCCAGCACCGGTAACAGCACAGGGAGACGGCCTGCGGCCAGAAGGGACTGGAGTGGAGCTAGACTGTTTCTGTTGCCAATTTTTATAGCTGTTGTTGTTTTTTTTCTGCTTTGTTAAATACCAGTAAAGAACTGTTATTCTCATCCCCATATCTCCTGCCTGAAGGTGTCTGAATTGGACCTAAAATAATTAAAAGGGAGGGGGATTGCACTCTGCATCGCAGAAAAGGGGCTCCTGCCTTTCCTTAGACCATACCTGTCTTTCAAACCGAGACAAGTGTCTACATCCCAAAAGGGTTTTATAATGAAGTTAATTGTATCTGATGTATCAGCTCCTCTGTTCTGTAGCGCTCATAATGAGAGTCTGGCAAACAATTTCTTCTGAATAATTTGTTGCATAAATTCAACCCCTTTCCCAGCTGACAGAAGGCATGAATACTGTGCAATTCCTTCAGTATATTCAGTGCTGCCCAGATTAATGGAAATATGTTGTTCCCAACTTGCCCTTCTTGGTTGGAAGGTCAGGTATAAAAACAGTACTGCCAGTTCCTGGCTACTTCAGCGACCTTATTCTTTCTTTGGTAGGGAAGGGCAGCCTGTCTGGGCTGGCCACACTTAGCCCAGTCTGAGCTGCTCCCCCAGGTGAAGGGGACCAGGATTGCTGTGGGAGCTGCTGTCTGCTGCCTGCCTTTGGGGCAATATGAAGCACAAGCAAGGAGCAGTGTCAGTATCTGGGAAGAAAGGGTCCCAGACAGAGCAGAGCATACAAGTTCCAGCTGCACTGCCCCCAAGTTCAGCTGCATCCACACTCCCTTAAAATCAGCCTAAAATCACAGCCTCAAACCTCATGTCATCCAATGCAGCATGTGAGTTTTACTTTCCTCTTAGGGTAAAAAGACACCTGGGATTTAGTCTAAAGCTGGCTGCAAAAAAACTTGCCAGAACGGCAAAGTCAATCCCAGAATGGCAGACAGAGGGTGGTGGGGTTTTTTTGTTGTTTTTTGTTTGGTTGGTTTTTTGTGTTTTTTTTTTTGTTTTTTTGTTTTTTTTTGGGGGGGGGGGTTTGTTTGTTTGTTTGTTTGTTTGTTTGTTTGTTGTTTGTTTTGGTTTGGGGTTTTTTTGGTGTTTTGGGGTTTTTTTGAGACTATAAAACCTGATATCCAAAATATCTTAATAGCAATCCCTGCTGGAACACAACAAGTTGATATTTTTTCCTCTCTTAGTCCACTTACCTATGGTCAGTCTTGGACCATAGTTAAGAATTTGATAGTCCTTCTTCTCCCTGAATTTTTTTGGGGGGGAGGGGTTGTGGTGGTGTATGGAATGGGGTTGTGGCTGGTTTTTACTTTTTTTTTTTTTTTTTAACTGATCACCCTCTAAATAAAACAGTGCTGGAGAAGTGACTTTATGAAACACTTGGTGAGAGAAGATTGACAGAAATATTTCCTGACCCTATCCATCCAGACAAAGAGGGCCAGGAGAAATTAGCTGTTGATCTTAGTAGTAGAGAAAATACTGCTTTTGAAAGCAATTGCTAAATAAAAGGGCAGCTGCTTGTGGAGCAGCCTGTCACTGTGCCTTTTTTCAACAATTACGTGGTGTTTCTGTGCCTTTTTTGAACAATTACATGGTGTTGCTGGGTAAACAGCTCAGTGCCACAGCTTGTTATGTTCTGGTACTTTCCAAAACACTGCATAAAGGCATTATAATTAATCGTGGTGATCCACCAGTATTCAAACAGCAATCTTTTAAAAAAAACTTCCCTAGAGATTTCCTATTTCTGTTTTACCCCATGGCAGGGCTAAGTTTGGGAAGATGCACTCAGATCCTTTTGACAAGAAGAGAGACCACATTCTTTCAGGGCAAATGGAGCATTAAAGCTCCTCACAGGCAAGTGGAAACAGATTTTCAATTGTTTTGAAACAGGTGGTTTCAAAAGCAAAGACAGAAAAATAATCAAGATGATTTTTCACCTGCTGCCTGATAATTCAGTTTGTCACTGTGACTTTGGGTGGAGAACAAAAAAATATTAATTTTTTCCACCTGAGTGAGCTTTACAAAATGTGCCCATTGAAGGTGTAAGAATGCCTGAAGGGATGTGATGCTGTTTGCTGTGCAGTATTCATGACTGGTGATTTTATTTCTTTTTTCTGCACCGAGTTCATTCCAGCTGGTGTGTGAATCTCTCAGCAACATTCATCTTCCAGCTCACCCAGCTCCCTGAGATGCACAGCTGGTAATCTAGTTTCTAAAAAAGCATCCAAGTCCCCAATAATACTTTAAAGCAACTAAGAGGGGTGAATCATCTATTTAATTTAGGCCATCACACTACCTGATCCAATGACTCCTTTAGCTCAGATAGAATCCAGGGCTGCCTATTCCCTCTTCCGTCTCTTCTCTGTTTCAAACTGATGGAAGAGACTCACTTGCCATTATTCCCACACTGCTCTGCTCATTTCCGACCTGACCACGCTGCAAACATTTCTCATCACAATTATTTAATGCTCACTTTTTCCTCATAAAAGGTCATATTAATCCAGTTTCTTCACAAAAGAAAAATTACCATTCTTGCAGATGCCTATGAGGTGCTAACTGAGAGCCATGGCTGGGTGTTTGCAGCAGACATATGAAAAGTCTTATCACTGTAAAAGAAGAGAAGAGAAGAGAAGAGAAGAGAAGAGAAGAGAAGAGAAGAGAAGAGAAGAGAAGAGAAGAGAAGAGAAGAGAAGAGAAGAGAAGAGAAGAGAAGAGAAGAGATTTCAGTTGGAAGGGATCTACAGTGAGCATTTAGTCCAGCTGCCTTAGTACTTCAGGCCGGATGAAAAAAGAAGTTACAATTGGAAATGAGAAAAAAATATTCCCCATAAAAGCAGCGCCATTCTGAGATGCCCTTAAAAAAACTAAAAGCCTAGAGAGAAGTCCTTGTCTCCATGTGCCATTTCCAAGAAGTTTAGCTGCCTGATCAAAAGAGATTCCTTCCTGTTACAGAACTTTCCTGTGCAATCACTATCTATGATAAAGAAGGCTGAAAACACCATTTCGTTGTGATAAAGACCCATCAGCCTCTTTCATCTTGGTGGAAAAGAGCTTCCCACTGCACTAACTTCAGGGCCCCTCCCTAGCACTGCTTCTGGAAGATGCCTGACATAGGGATAGAGATGCTGCAGGTGTCACAAGCAAGAGCAGTGGAGAAGTAGGAAAATATTGGCTTCCTCTTTATGGATTCAATGCCTGAGTCCTTCAGCCCCCAGAATATGAGTGGCCTCTAGAACATTTTGTTTTAACATTAATTACAGCACTTCTGAACTTGTTCTACTTGGGCAGCATCCTGCTACAAAAGCACCTCAAATGACCTAGTCTCTTTGAGGCAAGGTCCATCTCTGCTATATCTGGATTGCACCAAGCACAAAGTGGATTTTAGCCCCTAACTAAGCATCTTTGGCACAGCTGTAATAATATTCAAGAAAGAGTATTATTCAGGGATATATTCAGGGGGAGAAGTAGTAGTATATGTGTTGGGATCCATGGACTTTCTAAATCTGCAGGGATTGCTGCAAGCCCCTTAGCTACAGCCACATACCTGCCCAATGCAGGATGCCTGTACAAAAATATAATTTACTGGGGCTTGCCATCTAAAGTTCATCTCCACCTCCCTGCTCTTGGCTGGGCAGAAGGGGGACAGCTTTCCTGTACAAGTCTTCATTAAGATTGAAGAATTGTTGCTGTATGCAGATACTTTATGTAGCAGGGCTTGGCTGTATGACTGATGCTTTATATTAAAACTGATTAGTGTTCACAGCAGAACAGATGTGGAACTCTGATTCCTTCCTCTGTGTTAGTTCTGCATTTTTGATTGTGATCCCAAACAACATTTTCCTTATCTAGAGAGAAGGTGCATGGAACTATCCCAGCAGTACAAGGCTCCTGGGGCACCACGCTGTGGGCAGTGGGAGAGGGGTGAAAAGTATGGGGCAAACTGTCCTCAGGGTGCCTTGGGCTGGCCCGGGTCACACAGCATATGCCAGAACAAGACACTGTGCCATCAGCAGGGCTGTACTGCTAAGTGGGAAGCAGAAGAGGACAACAGGGTTAAAATGCAGTGCTGACTTTAAAAGAGGATCACAAGGAAGAGCTGAAATTTAAACCCAGTATGAGCCCATTTCCCAAGGCCCCTCCATGTCCTGGGGACTCACCATATTAGATACAACTATTTCCCTTGGTTCTTGGCAAATTAATTTCTGAAAAAAATTAAGTGGAAGAAAAACGTTTCTCGGTGTGATTTCAAGCATGGTGGCATTGTAGGACAAAGTTGGAACCTTTCCTGCAGCAAGCTCCTGGGGACATTCCTGCTGGGAACACTCACTGCAACATCGAGTTGAAAACATTCCTGCTCATTGCAGAGGTTGGACTGAATGGCATTTAAAAGTTCCTCTCTAACTCAAACCCTTTTGTGATTCTGTGATCCCAGGGTCACAAGCCCCATTCTGCTAGGAAAACCAAGGAGGAAGGAAGCAAAGCAAGCTCCATCTCCACCTGTCAACAGAGAGATTCATCCAGAGCAGTTCATTATCACCTGAAAAACCTCTACTCTCATTGAAAGTTTTTATTAATACCACAAAATTATTTTGTTACTGTGGCAAAAGCTGCAGTGAGCACTCAGAGTCTTTGCACTCAGCTGTGGCAGCTTGGAGAGGCACCTACACCTGGCAAACAAAGCTCATGACTTTTTTTTATTATTATTCAGGCAGGTTTTTCAACTCTGTAATGTTTTTCTGCTTAAGCTCCTGAAAGGCATTTGGTCCCTGAACCCCAAAATTCTAACAGGCTGGGTGTCTTCTGGTTGAGCTGGGGGTGATGCTGCAGCCTGTAAGGCTTCAGTGTGAGAGTGAGTTTAGGACAGAGCACAAAGACCAGGTGCTAAAATTACAACCTGGCTATGTGATGAATATCAGTGGTGTTATCAATGCTGATAACCACTTCAGATGAACAGGAACCTACCAGGATCTACATATAATTAGGTACATCTATGTATAATAAATGTATAATAGAGTACATAATGAAAATGATGGGCCACTTAGTTAACTTACACAGTAAGTACATCCCATTTAAGGAAGTGCATATTAATTAGGGATGGACAGACAATATCCACCATGCAGGAAATCCTAATGCTGCAATGCTTAATTTAATTATGAAGTGGAAAGGAAAAACAGTATCAATTCCCCTTCCTGCACAAATTCTTACAACTGCTTTGAAGGCACAGATGGGCAAAAGTCATGCTGTGGTTTTACCAACTAAACAATGTAAAGGAGTGTGGATTATGGAATACATCACTCTTACTGAAGAATATAATTTATTGCTGTAGTTATATTAGACTCAGATTAATCAAAAGACCACAAACAACTTTATTTACATGAAAGGAGAAAGGTGGAGGAATTGGGGTAAGGGGCAGCTGCTTCTTGCTTAAATTCTTACTTGCACAGGAGTGTTCTGTTTTCTTCAGTTCCAGTCTTGGTCTGTGTGGTTTTGATCAGCAAGCATTTTCAGAAGTGGTGGGGGGAAATTGCCTTTCTTTCCAGGTCCCTGTGTTAGTGAGGGACAGAGGACCAGGAAGGGTAAAGGGGGATTGATGAGATGCCGTGGTGAGGAGGGACATTGCCACCTTTGGCTGTGCCAGTAGAGCACCAGCTGTGCCAAGGAGTCTGACCCTGAGAAGTTTGTGTGCCAGGCCCAAGCCTGTGTTTCTTTAAAGGCCACTGAATAGCTGGATAAAATTCAGAGGAGGGCAATAAAACTTGGCCAGCAGCTGGAGATGATACTTTGTGAGGAAAGAGAGCTTCTAGTTATGGAGGAGTGAGATGTGAGTGATGCATGAGCCTTCAGGAGATGCTAATGTTGAAAGGATTTTTCACTGAATGGGGAAAGAAAAGCCTAATGTTTCTATTTGGGATTGGACTTGGGGCTTGCTTTACTAGAGAGCAGATTCCTGAGACCAGTGCAAAGGAAATGAGTGATACAGATGTATTTGTCTGGCCAGGTGCTGTAGGGACAGCAAGTCCCATTCTGTGGTGCACCGTGCCCTCCCCATGCCCTCCCCATGCCCCAGCCAGGAGGAGAAGCAGAACTGAGAAGCCACTTGGAGTATGAAAGGAGGATAAAGAAATTCCCTCCTGTGCTCCCATGAGAACATATCCCAATTCATGTCTATCTCTCCCCTGCACTGCTCCGTGAAGGCCAGACCTATTCTATGAGTTAGGGGCTTGAGGGGTGGCCACTTGGTGCTACATGCACCAAGTCAACCTGGCTTTGGCAAACCAGGGGCAGCATCTGGCTGTGAATGACTCAAAAGTGGCTCCTTGATTTTTTAATGCCACTTCTACATCTCTGTGCACTGCACTGCTTTGTCTCCCCCAAAGTGGGACAGGGTAAGGCTGAGCCTTCAAGACCTAAGTAACTTTAAATGACAGTCCCAGGCCACTGCTCTTGTTTGAAACCCATTAAGTAATGCTTAGATACCTTGACAGAAAGTACATTATAAATTTGGATAAATACACCAACACCATGTTCCTCTGCTATGCAAGGTATCTTTGAAAAGCTTGTGTACTTTAGCCTTTTTCTCTGAAAACTGCCTCCTTTTCCTTTTTTTCACCATGACAATGTTTTGCTGCCTGTAAACACCAGGCGGGTCTGAAGGATCTGCTAAAAAGAGCAAGCCCATTCCCAGGAAGCTTAAAAGTACCTGCACAGGAAAATATCTAAGGCTGCAGAAAATAAGAAAACTAGATGTCAGCTTAGTTGGCAGCTATGAGTATACAAAGAAGGAAGATGTATTGTAGTCTTTGCAAAGATGTTCAATATTTAAAGTTAAATGTACATCAATTAACTGGAGAAAAGAGGTCTAAGAACATTTCCCTGAAGTGACTATGAATATAATTTGCTGTAATTATGAAGCCCTTTCTGTTGCCATAGTGACTTAAAATGGCTTTAGTCTACCTGAGAATTTGGTTCATTGATTTTTACTTTAGCTCACTGTCATGGTTTAACTCCAGCCAACAGCCAAGCCCCACACAGCCGCTCACTCACTCCCCCACCAGCAGGACTAGGAGAGAATCAGAAAAGTAAAAGCTGGAAAACTCATGGGTTGAGAAAAAGATGGTTTTATAGGGAAAGCTGTGCACACAAGGAAAACAAAACAAGGAATGGGCAGGCAGAAGTTCAGCCATCTCCAGGACAGCAAGGTCCCATCACACATAATGGTGACTTGGGAAGACAAGCACCATCACTCCAAATGTGCTTCCCTCCCTCCTCCTTCCCCCCACTTTATACACTGAGCATAATGTCACGTGGTCCGGAATATCCCTTTGGTCAGCTGGGATCACCTGTACTGGCTGTGTCTCCTCTCAACAACCTTCCCTGCACCTCTAGCGCCCCCATACCAGCAAGCTCCATATGAAAAGCAGGAAAGGCCTTGGCTCTGTACAAGCCCTGCTCAGCAGTAACAAAAACATCTCTGTATTAGCAGCCCTGTGTTCAGCACAAATACAAAACACAGCTCCACACCTGCCACCGAGGGAGAAGGTTAACTCCACCCCAGACAAAACCAGCACATTCACGTATGAATTTTCAAGGAGCTGATAGATTATCATAGGGGTTTTTTTGTTTGTTTGTTCAAAGGTAGATAAGGAACCCATCCTATATTTGGTGACCTGTGTGAGCACAGAAGCACCCCAGGGCAAAAGACCACTCCAGACAGAGAGCCTGGCGTCTTGTTGCACTTTGTCCTCCCATGAAACTAATCCCTCCTTCCCTGAAATGTGGCTGGGGTTAGGCGAGGAAGGTAGGAAGGCATTAATGTTTTTATTGAGAATGCAGGTAGACTATCCATAGCCTTTGTACACACTATTGTGTAACCATGACCTAGATGACAACTTGTGGGCTAAGCTTTTGTCAATGCACTGTTTTGATTTAATAAGGCATAATCTAAACAGATTTGGAGCATTTGGCTCCTAGGTATATGAGCTTGTGAAATATCTTAATGTTAACTTCCACGCTCCTGTCTGCTTTCTAAACGTGTCTGAATGCTCAAATACATGCTTGAAGTTGTCTTTATTCCAGATGGCATTTCATTGGAAATAGTCATACCCAATGTGTGCAAATATGCTATGATGTGCAGGAATGTTTACGAGGCAGCCATAGGTCATCCAGCCCCTCTGGCTGCTGTGGAGGGCCCAGCACTTTCTCCCAACCAGAGGGAGAAGCTCAGTTTGTCACTCCTCAGCTCCAGTGAGGCTGTGGCCACCACAGCTACCGTCAGTGGGGCATGTGGCTGGTGGTGGCCTGATGCAGTCACATCCAGGTAACTGTGTGTCGCAGGGTCACGGTGAGGGCCAGGAGCTGCCTCCCAGGCAATGCATCTGAAACCTATCTCAGCAGATTTCCACCACCAGGCTGTATTTTATACGTGATGGGAACAAGTCAGATGAGAACAAAAAAGCCCAGCTCATGCTGGCACCAGGACTGTGCCTCGTGCGTGTGACTGTAAGGCTAACAGACTGGAGCTACCTTGCTCGGAGGATATGACATAGGCTGTAAAGTTCCACACCCCTGAAGTTTAGGGCTGCTCCTGGGGGACCAAAAGATGTGGGAAGCAAATGTAACTGGCTTTCCATAGAATATACATTCCCACAGAATATGCATTCCCAGTTTCTCCAGGAGCATTTGAAAAATATCTGCTCCAAAAGCCTTCCCTATGCATGGATGCCTCCTGTGCATTGTAATTTTTCCTTTGACAGGAGTAATACATCAGGCCATTTAAGAAGGCTCTTAGAGATTCCCCTGCATGCTTTGAAATTAAGTGTCAGGTAACCTAGGTTCACACATTTTTTTCCATTCTTACGAAGAACTACAGGGAAGGTATAATAAGAATGATTAGCTCCAGGTATACTACCTGATATTTCCAGGTCTTATCCAAGGTCAGATTTCATCTGATCATTATGGTCTGCCCTTGGCACATTCCAAGATTTTTTCCCCTATTATTGTTATCACCTTCTCTGCTCTTTAAAGAAATTATCCATCCACGTTAGCAAACCGTTCCACTTAGAAAAGTTGGGCATATTTTAAGAGCTGTGTGGCCAGGGGGGTTTTTCCAGAGTGCTCAGGCATCTGTTAGAAGTGTTCCAGAAATATAGCTGTCAACATGGAAAAATGCTAACAGCAAAATGCTCAGATGAAAATTTAAGATGTACAGAGGGGAAGATATTAAATTTCTGTTGCCCTGACAGAGTCAGTCTCTCAGCCTGCTCAGTCTCTCTCTCTCCTGGAAATGCTATTGAGAGAGAAATATTACAAGCTCATCTCATTGTGGGTCTGCTTTGTTCCTCTCCTCCTGGCTCCCCAGCATTTTCACACTGTCTTGTAGGCTCACCATCGATTGGAACTATTTTTCTGCACATGGGGATGAAGGTACTGATTTTTTTTAGTTTTCCCAGTGGACAATCTACAGGAAGGGCAAGGAGCTGAAACTGTAATTTAACTGAATTCCATCTCTGATTTGGAAAATCCAACAGCCTTCATTGCTACATCCATTCTCCTTTACGTTGCAAGCCTGGATATTGCAATGGTAAATATGGGTCCCAGTTCCTTTGTTTTTGGCACAGGAAATAATCTACCAGTAACAAGTTAATGCCATCACCTAGATATTGCTACTTTTATATATGGATGTAATTCTGGTATTCATTAGTAATTCGGGCTCTTGCAACATTGAAGACCAAGCAAAACCTAACAGACTTGCAAATCACACCTAAATTCTGTAGTCATTTCCCAATCTCATATTTGACAGAGGGCAAAGCTCACACGAAGGGGTATGGGACTCAAAATTTGTTTATGTAACATTCTTCCAGTGCAGGATTTTGCTTTCCCCTTGCCCCTGTCATTTCCCAGTGCCCTGTAGGAGATGTACAGCCCTCAAATACATCCGTGCCATCACTCCTCTGAACTCAGAGGAGCTGTTGGAGCAGCAAATCCACAGTGGCACAAGCCACATCCCAGCTGCCTGTAGCCAGTGCGGCCCATGTGGTGGCACACAGACACCCAGCCTTGCCCCTGTCACTCCAGTGTCACTGTTCACAGGAGCAGTGACATCCTCTACTAATGCAGGCCATGGCCTGCTGTTTTCTGCTGCAACTTGGGAACAAGCAAGTGGTCTCCAGGGCCACCTGAAGGTGCACAACAGGAGCTCATCAGTGGTCTTGTCCCTGGCAACATCACTCAAGCCAAGAGAAGATACTGGCTGTCCCTACAAAGCCTCATTCTGTTCTCATGATCAAATCACAATAGCTGTACCCACCCAGCCATGACAATTCTTTTTATGCTTAGAGGTGTAGCACAGCCTGGTGCCCTCTGGGCTGCTGCCCATGGCCATTTTTCTGGCACTAAGTGCATTTATTGTAGTCAATGACAGTCCTGGATTCTGGTGTGGACAGGTTTTGTTTCCCCATGGAAGGTCAGCAGCACAGTTCCCTGCTTTCTTATTCTCCCCAGGCATCCTCTTGCAGGCTCTGCTGGTGATAGGGACAGGTGCCAGGCAGTTGCTTTGCTGCTCCTGAGCAGGAGGAACATCGGGGCTGCAGCTCTGGGCCACTCTGATCTCTCAGGTGCAGCTGCCTGACAGGGCTGGGGCATCACAACCTTGTGCATCCCTCAAGGTGGTACCAATGCATGGAAGCACTGGCTTCAGGAAGCTGAGACAATTAACAAGTAAAGTGAATCAATTAGAGCAATGCCTGTATTTCCAAACCAGCTTCAAACTTAATTCTCATTGATTTTAGTTTTGCCAGTTGATAGCAGAGAGGCAGTGGGATAGAGGCATTGGTAGTGAGACAAAATCAGTGTCCATCAAATAGACCAAATAGAGCCATAATAAATGGCCAATTAAGATCAGCAAGCTAAAAGTGGATGTGATTAACCAGAGGGAGTGCAAATGGGAGCTGTGAAATTGGAGTCACAATAGCAGAGCAAGGAGTTACTAATGAGATGTGGCAGCAATCCGAATGGCCTTACTGTATTAAAGTACTCTGTCTCTCGTGGGTTGTGTTAGCTGACCTGTCAGTGGCACACTGAAAAAAGAAAAGCAAAACAATCAAGCTTCATTTTAGAGGCTGGGGATTATAACAGATGTGGTGCAAACATAGTTGCTTCAGATGTGACCATAGTTCAGCTGCTGTTGTGACATAGAAGTGAGTCTGTTTCAGCCCGTGAAGGGCTGTCACAGAAGCCATCGTGTCCATATAAAGGCTCAAATTTCACTATTCCAGTGAGATTATTTTCCTAGGCAAACTGCTTTCAACCTCTTTTATGGCTTGTTCCAGTATCTTGTTCATTTTAACAGAAACTACCATGAGTGCTGCTTCTCTTCTTAGAGCATCAAAGAAGGGGCAAAAGCAGTGCCAGTGGGAGATCTCTCCTGATGGAGACACCAGCCCCCTCCCACCGGTTTCCTACCTTGGAGCCACTGCTGGATAACCCCTGCACATTTCTCACATCCAGCAGCCTCTCCATTTGCAAACCCATGGAACAAATCAATGAATGACAGCCAGGCACTTTTCCAGTTCCACTCAGAAACTTCCCTGTTAAGTTCTTCTTGGCAGATGAGGAGAGGAATTGAATTCAACATGGCAAATTTTCAGCTTTTTCACACAAGGAGTTTCACTTTCTCTACTATTTTAAGACTTCTACAGACAAAGGTAGGTCTCCCCTCTGCTGGGAACAGCCAAACATGGCTGCTAATTAGCCCTGTGAGGAAGGGTATTTTTCTTTTATGCCCAGATTGGGATAATGTAATCTATTACAAGCAAAAAAAGAGTACATTAAAAAATAGCTGTAGAGTGGGAAAGTCTCACACAAGCAGAGCAAGAGTTGTACCCATGACCAGATCTGACTGATGAGAAGCTGTTTAAGCAATTAAAACACAGCAATGAAGTTTCTGCTTTTTTTTTTTTTTTTTTTTTTTTAATTTTTCTTGCAGGTAATGGACTGAATGCCTTACAATCATAAAGAGCATTCAAGAGCCGTGCATTAAAGGGATACAGAGAAGGGCCTTGCTGTGGAAAGGAAGTAGTAAAAATTTAATCTCATCAACCATGGGATTACAGGGCTGTGCATCTCCCATCACTCTTACTCATGCTGATGGGCAAGTGCAGCAGCAGGAATAATCCAGCCTGGCTCCCACCAGGAGCTCTGCCAGTAAGCTCCTTGAGCTACGTTTTCAGGCAAGGAGAAATCGCAGTGCTCAGCCAGGAAAAAGGCTCTTGAGAGGAGGGAGGAAAGGAAGCATCAAGTGGAGGAGCAGAAATCCTTCTGAAAGGCTGGTTTGTAGGGAGACAAGGAGAGAGACAAATCACAGAGAAGAATGGGTGCTAACCTTCTCAGAGGAAAGAGAAAAATGTCTCAAACTGTAACCCAGACCTCAGTCTTCTGTAGATTGGCAGTGACTTTACAGATACACTTTCAGGTGAATGAAATGTCAGAGTCCCACACCTCTCAGCAATTATCAAGACTAGTGCTTGACTAGAGTAATGGTACCCAGTCTTGAATTTTTGGTGTCAGATTTCAGGAGGATTCAATATTACCATCTTGGTTATCACATAAATCTAAATCCTAAAAGAAAATCTTCCTGCTGTCTTAAACTCTAGAAATGTGCATTATGTATTTTTCTGGGTAATTTTCATTACATGAAAAAGTTACTCTGCCTCCCTGAAAAGCAGGTGAAGAGGATTTGTTGCAGTTTGTGATTATTTTGTTTTGTGATTTATGTTATGCATAACACATTATCACACAGAGCACTGTGAACAGCCACAGAACATAACAAGTGGAAAGTCATTGTAAACGGTGACATTTCAAATGAAAGAGCAGTTATAGTCTAACTATAATCTGGTTTCAGTAGCAGAGAGCAGGCCAGCTTAGAAGGATCTTTTATAATTTCTTTCCTTTCTTTGATGTGACATAGGTTTACAACTTAAGGAATTCACATTATGTTTCTAGCCCCTTTCACAAGAATGTTTTTAAATACAAGGCAAAATGAAGGCTAACTCAGTTACTTTAACCAGTTTCTTTGTGCAATGGCTTTGCAAAGTGTTTCAGACTGGATCAGTGTTGGAGTTTATCATCTTGGGGGTCTGGTTTCCTGGACAGAAGAAAGGAGAGAAAAATTCCAGGAAATTTTCATATTTCCTGCCTGTTACATGAAGATGGAGAAAGACAAATGAACCAATTTCCTAGAAAAAAATGCAGTGCACAGAGAGATCTTGCAGGATCACTGTTACTAAATTCGCCATGTCAATAGATGCCAAAGTCATTATGACATTACTTATTGCTGCAAATCTTACTGATGGAAAGCATGGATAAGGTTCCCTGAGACTACATTACCAAGTTCAAAAGTTTTTCCTATTTAGTAAGATTATTTAACATTATTTTGACAGAAATGCGTTGTGGGGTGAAGGTATGGTACTTTAGGAACACTGTGTTTCCCTAAGAAAGGAAATATTACAACAAAAATTAAACTTACTACAAAATTGCCTTTTCAAATCTCTCTTTCAAATGAACATGCTAGGAATTGCATTTTCATGCTGTTTCAGAATATAAAGCAAGACAAAGATTAGACAGTTTTCCACAAATAAGAAATGAATTTGGACTATCTTGCTGTTGGGCTATCTGTGCTAAAGGACAGAATTCTGATACCCCTTCCAAATTTACAGTTATCTGAACACTAAATCTTGATGCATTTATAAAACTCCCTCCCTCTTGGAAACTGCCAACATCTGCCTTGTGATTTCTGCCTACAAATGAGTCCCACTGCTCTTGGGGTCCACACAAGCAGGTCACGTTTTGTCCTTTCACCTCATTCCTGGGTTAAAACTACGTTTTCCAAACCACTTTCCCGACCAGTTTTTCTAATTCTTGGCTGTTTTTCTCAGCCTCCTGGGTAGTTTGGGGGGTTTTTGGGTGGTTAAAATTTTTCCCCCCTTCTTTTTTTTTTTTCAAGGAAAGAATCTCTTGGTGTGTTATAACTTTAACTTTGGCTTGACCGCTGGAGGAACATTACTCTCACCATGCAGATTTACACTTCAGCCTGCCTTATTCTTGTGACAAAAATGCTCAGCCATGTTTCAAAGCTTCCCTGACAGCATTTTGCAATCAATGGTATACTCCAAGGAGGTCCTTCAGCTGGTGCACAGGGATACTGGGCTGAGGCTGACTCTGCTGAATACCAGTAAGTATGGGTTTTTTTTTCCAGCTTTTTGGATTGTTTCAGCAACTTGGGGGAGCACAGTGCAAACATGACTGCAAGAACACTTGTCTGAAGATCATTCCTTTCAGTGCACAGGCTGCTAAGCTGTGTTTGATGCTCCTTTCCCTTCTCAGAGATGGAGACTGTTTTGGATGGGAGATTAAGTTGCTCTGATGGGCTCAATTGAGGTGTGTCTCTTTTACTCCTCCTATTGACTGAGTTCTCACCTGCAGGACACAAATTCTGTCTTTGGAACATAATACTGCAAAATGGGTGAGTGCCTTCAGGACAGAGTGGGTATGCCAGGAGTCTTACAGAATTACTGGCATGTTCTCAAAACCATGGCCTCCTGGTGGGACCTGTCAACTCCCTCCCTGCCCTGCCAAAGAAACCACGGTCCTGTGAGAGGAAGAGAGGGGGAAGAGGGGCTTGGTGCTCTCTTTAAGCTCACAACAGCTCTGCTTTGAACACTGGGTGTATACACAGTGCTGCATGGAAGTTGAGGAGAAAGTATCTCACTCCAAATATCTTCGATCCTGCCCTCATTCCAGGGGAAATCACAAGTGCTGGTCTGTGAGGTTGGCTCTTACATGTGTTGTATCTGCTGGGAAATGCTGCACGGTCAGATACCCTGAATGGACTTCACTGTGGCTGACAGTGACAGAGCGAGGAGAACAATTCCACATATTGCAAGATGAAGGAAAAGCTTTCCAGGCAAAGCAGAGCAGGGGAAAAGAGAGAAGAGAAGCCAAAAGGGCCTGTGGCTGTGGTGGAAGCATTGTTAGCTCCATGACTGAAGAGGGACAAGAGGACTAAACATAGACTATGGGTACAAATCCTCTCCAGCACACTCCATGGATATTTTCATCCCCACAAAGTCACACACATCTGCCCCTGCTGTGATCTCCTGTTGGTGGTGAGTTGCAGTGCTTGGGTTAGGGTCTCTTGTAAACTTTTCCTCCTCCCACTTTGCACCTCCTCACCCTAGGAGACAGACATCTCTCCACCCCAGGACTTGTCATAAATCCCAGATTTTCTCCTCTCTTTCCCAGCAGCTGCCTTTCCTTTTTTCTTAGACCTACCCCACAGCTGCCTTTGCAGACCAGCCCCAGGGTCTGGTGTCAGCACCCTTTACTGTCACCATTTCTGCCAGTGATATTTGCCTCTGTCTGTGATTTGGGACAATTCAGTCTCTCAGAAAACCTTGTTCTACTTTAATAACACAACCTGTTGATCATGAGGTACAAAAACTGTGCTGTTGTGTTGGAATGGAAGACTCACAGGGGGTCTTACATATTTGACACTCTCTCAGAAGAGCTGAAGCTTTGCAAGTAGGTAAAAATCTGGATATTAACTTTGCTGTGACCAGAGATTTAAAAAAAAAGGCTAAAAGAGTTAATTTCCACCAGCACTTTTCTATGGCAAGCAGTTTTCACTGTTGGTGTTTATGATTCGAAAATACACAGACGGCACTGTGTGTTGGTTTAAAAGTAAAACCAGTGTGAGACTCCAAGTCAGTAATACAATTTAATAGGAGAAAAGAGAAAAAAATAAAATACATGCAATAATAGAAAAACCACCGACACAGTCAGAAATACAACCTGACACCCTGTCAGTCAGGGTGTTGGTAGCAGTCCGTATAAATGGTGGCTGCAGTCCTCCTGGATGACAGATGTGATTCAGTTGAAGCAGTGCTCCTGTAGAAGGTGCAGTTTTCCTCCGAAGATCCAGCAATGATGTGGAAAAAGGTCCTACTTTCCTCTGGGATCCAGTGGAAAGGTCTGCCTTTGCGTCCCAAACCCCAGTTTTTTTTATCTAGGTAGGAAAGGCGTGTCTCCTCCCCCTGGCTGGGGCATCTCCCAGTGGGATGATGTAATCTTATCAGTCACACAATAGGACTTAATGGCCCATTAACGGAATATATCTTCTGGAGGAAGGATGGGTTGTGAAAAGATAACGATGATCATCCCCCTGATCTTATCAGATGGCACATCAGCAGAGGATATCTCCCACAGAGATAAGGATCACCACCCCTCCCACATTTTAACAGATGGTGATAGAATACACACTTTTGCATTGTACCCCAGGACACACTGCCATGTCCCTGTGCACATAGTGGTGAGGGATTCTATCAGGACATAGAGCTGGGCTCCTATTGAACACTTGCTACCAAGCACTGTGGAATTGCTCAAGAACTCTCACTTAGAAGGTGGCAGACACAATATCAGGATCATGAGCAGACGGGCAAACATGGAGTCAGTGCCTTCATTGCACCCTCTTTTCAAGGTACCAGGCACAGATCTCCCCAGAGATGGGATGTGTCCCTACATCCCCCTTCTCCTCTATTCCCCATCAGATGGAGGCTGCATCTGTATGGCAAAACACCAGCAGTGCTGTCAGCCAAGAGTTGCTAGGGAAATCTCAGCAGTGGGAGGATTTTCATATCCCACAGCCACCTGAATTGCTGCCTGCCACTCTCCTCCAGCTCTCTCCCCTCAGGGTTCTCAATCCATCTTTTACACCCTTGTGATACCCCCTCTTCCATGCCTTTTCTACCTTAAGGGCAAGCCCCCTCTCAAGCTTGTTCCTTACCATTCCCCATGGGACAATCTACATGTGGCAGCCGGTGATGAGAAGCAACTTTCAGTGCTCTGAGAAAAGACTCCCTCTCCTTGGATCAGCCCAGGCAACCACAGATCTCTGTGACACTGAGGTGATGAAAAGTGGGGGTAAGCTCCCTGAGAGAGACCCAAATGTGACACACAAAGCCCACGAGTAGAGCCCTTCTCAGGTCTGGTGGTGCCCCATTGTTGGAGGTTGAATTATTCCCTTTTCTTTCAGTGGAATTTTCTCCCATTGTTATGCTAAGTAATTGTGGCTACACCTTAAAACGACAGATAATGTTGTCTCGTAGGGGGGTGGCTGGAGGGGGAGGGGGGGGAACTGGAAAAGGAAAGGTGGGATGGGGGGTCTGGAGCGGGGGACTCTCTCTCGCTTGGCTCGTGAGTGGGAAGACAGCCTGGGCTCCGGTCTGGTATCTCCCCCTGCCATCCCAGCGCTGAGATCCACACTCCCTGCCGTTGGACATCGCTCTGCTGCTCTCCCACCTCACCCTACTATCTCTGGACACTCTGCTGAGCACCACGACCGACACCATGAGGGGGAGTAACTTTCCCATCCCTCTCACCCCTGGGCCGCGGCCGCCATCACCCAGCCCTCTTCAACTGCGCGGGACCTGCCCTGCCCCCACAGCACCGGTAACAGCACAGGGAGACGGCCTGCGGCCAGAAGGGACTGGAGCGGAGCTAGACTGTTCTGTTGCCAATTTTTATACCTGTTGTTGTTTTTGTTCTCTGCCTTGTTGGATATCAGTAAAGAACTGTTACCCTTATCCCCAAACCTCCTGCCTGAAGGCTTCTGATTTGGACCTAAAATAATTAACAGGGAGGGGGTTGCATTCCACATCTCAGGAAAGGGGCTCTTGCCTTTCCTTAGCAGATACCTGTCTTTCAAACCAAGACACCCATGTGTTCAGCAGGCTGAGGACACAAAATAGCACCTCTTGCTTCTGGGGGTACTGGCAGAGGAATAAAGCCCCTCTGCCAGGAGATCATCAAATACTGAAGAAGAAAAGCACCCTCCATTAAAACTGCTGTAACTTCTGGCCTGGGGATAGAAAGCAAAAGGACACCCAGAGCAATTAAAACCCAGCCACTGCAGAACTGCTGAGGGGATCACAACCTGTCAATCCCTGCTTGTTTTTCAGTTTATTAGCAAGAACTTAAGAGAGAGCTGAGAGATGGTTAAAGAGCAGCAGTGGGAGCTTATTTGTAGGATGCCAGCCAAAAAAAGAAGAAAATTTGTAGGAGGAGTTCAAAGGATGGAAATGGACTTGTTTTTTCAGGCATAGTCTGAAAAAAATAGTTCCAGGGCTCAGAGTTATGAGAAGGGTCTGCAGAGCAGAATAACCTGTTTGGCTCTGAGTGGACAGGTTTCAAAGAAGGACACTCCCTTGCCAAATGAAGAAAAAACTATAAGAATAACATACATTTGCTTTGTGTTACACTCAAACTTTTCTTTTTCCTCTCCATTTTTGTGTTAAGGAGCTTTTTCTTTCCCCCACAACATCCAAAATGCCTTTTGGAAAACACATTTTCAAAAGTTTTTGAAGAACTCTCAACCTTTTACCAGACTCATCTGGATGAGGCCTCAGACTGATGGTGCTGATACCAGAGCTGAGAGCAATGAGATGTTGGACTGGCTGGAACAACTCCTTTATTATATCATTCGGGAAACAGAAATAGGAGAGAGAGGAGGGGGAGATTCCTACACTCCTTTAGATCAGCTATGCTGGAAGAAATTGTTTGCCCAGCAATCATCCTACTCTGTGAGTGGAGACACTGGCTACAATCCCTATATCCAAGAAGTCGCCAATGCCAGAGAACAGAATAAGATACAATAGAGTCCACAGTAATTTATGTTTTGCTAGATCTGAGATTATGTTTAGCACTGTGGCTGTTTGGGGAGGGAAGGGGAAGGAAAAAAAAGGAAGAAAAATCCCAAACAGCTTTAATAATAGATTTTTGGGGACTTTGAATTGTCAGAGCCATTTTCTAGTGACAGTTTGTCTGAATCATACTTGGCGCTGGTAATATACCACATCTCCTGTCATTTTAAAATTTCTTTAGAGTCTTTTAAAAGAGCATTTAAAAAAATTAATTAAGAACACCTCTGATTTCTGACCAAGCATGAGAAAATAAAATACTCCCACTGTTTCATTTTAAGTGGCAGGTTGTGCTGGTGCTGAAGATAAGCTCTCTGAAAAATCTGACATGCCAAGACTAGAACAACCCCAAAAGATAATGTAATTTTTTATCCATTTAAGAGCTTGGGAAGGAAAACGTTTTTGAGTTTAAGGAGACAAAGGATCTCTGTTAACTGATTATGTTACCAGAAATCTGCACATGATGGATTGGTTCCACTCTTCACCGATTAAAGCTTGAAAAGAAACTAAGGTTAGTCTAGAGCTGGTTGTAGCCTGTGGTAGAAATCACTTGCAGATTTCTTTTGTGCATAACCAGAGAATATGAACTCTTTGAAAGTAGAAATGTCAGCATTTTAGGAGTCATATATGAGTTGAACAAGATGTTTTTGCTTTAACAGCTTATTTGATGGATTTTGGTCTTGGCCCAACATATATGTCTAACAGCCATATTCATGCAGTTTATTCAGGTGCAGATCTTGGGGCCAGTGAAGCAGTGTTACCTGTTCTACAGCACAGCTATATTGCTTGGTTAGAAATGGTCAGCTCCATCCTGGAGGGGAAGGTGTGAGAGGGAATCTGGAGAATGTACTGTCTGTGTATCACTGTGAGTATATGGACAAGTAAATGTATTTATTTGCTGCAAATTCATTCTTGTATACCCAAAAGGGTCTGTGTGCCTTGTGTGATGAGAGGCATCCAAGGGCATAATTAGGATCTCAAATAGCAACATCTGAACCACTGGCCCTGCCTTACTCCAGCTCACGTGTGGATCTAGCACAAGGACCAATTGCACCAAAGGGGAAGAGGAGAAAACCAGACGGGAATCTCACAGGTTCACTGGACTAATGAGCTATCTTTGACTGTGTGTGCAGCAGGTTTACCCAACACCAGCGAGGCAGGAGTGTCTCTGCTGTCCTTGTGACACCTCAGGGGGAAGAGACAGCCTGGTCTGGAGCAGAGAAGTCCTGTTTCTGAACAGAAAGAACAGAAGGAACCTGCTCCTGGTTCTGGTGCCCACTCCAGCCCAAGAGACTTTAATTTACCCATAATCCAGTTTCTAAACTAAGCCATCAGTGACACCTTGGTTTGTAACCACACTGCTGTCAGGTTGTTACTTTTCTTCAGAAAATGTGTTTGCCTGGTGTTAAATTGTAGTAGGTGAGTCAAGGGACCCTTATCCAGCTGCTCAGAGCAGGCTGGGAATACGTAGTTGGCAAGTTTGCAGCACCTACATCCAGGCCAGGGATGCTAGCAGTCTCCATGGCTCCTTCCTGCTCCCACTCCCAAGCAGGCAGAAGCAAAGCAGAGTTGCCCTCTTCTACAGCCCCTCCAGTTCTAACAACCTCACTGCCGTTGTGCAGGGGCACAGTGGGAAAAAAGGGTGGCGGGGAGGTTGCTCTGAGCTGCAAGATATTTTCAGAATAAAAAATCTGAATGTCTCCTAGGCTGCTTGCAACATCTGCCCACCTATAACACTTCTTGGTCAAAGGCCGCTGTGGGTCAGCTCTTTAGGCCAAACAAATCAAACTACGCTGCACAAACCTGTTTCAAACTACATGGGATTCATGCAGATGCTAAATGTACACCCCTGCAGTGCAGTCTCTGATGCCCAGATGCAATGCTGAGTTTGCCAGCACAGCACTGACTCTGAGCAGATGCTGCCTCCTCACGGCTCCTGGGAGCCCACCCACAGGCACAGGAGAGACGAAATGAGCAGGAGCACTCCTTCAGGCTTGGCATCCTTGCTAAGAACATGATAGGTCAGAGCTGCATGATGGCAGGGAGATGGTGTGGGAATTGTTTCCCTCTCCTTTCTGTAAAAAGTAATAATAATAGTAATCATAATGAATAAGACCTGGAGATCAGGTTCACCTGTACTATCCACTGAGCACGGGGTTGGGACACGTTATGCAGTACGTGTAGCACATAATCTGTCATCCTTCCCACAAGGGTGACAACTCTGCCTGAAAGTTCTTTTTGTTTGTTTGTTTTTCTCAGCATAGTATTGATTAAAACCCTAGCCTTTGATATCAGGAATGCTTTTCTCCAAAAGGAGAAAGCCAAAGGGCTGGATTAAATTTAGGTCTGCCCTCAACCATTCTGAGCACCAAAAAGGGTCTGTGCATATTCTGTCATTGATGATAACTTAGAGGAAAACAACTGCAGATCAAACGAATGGCAACTGGTTTTCAAATAGCCTTTTTACAGAGGTAACAGATTAGGTGACTGAAAAGGAACAGCTCTCTCCACTCCTCCCTCATCTCATGCGTGGAACACACTAAGGTTTTCAACAGACAAAATATTCTTGACCAAGAACTGCTCAGCAGATGGGGAGAAGAAAAAAGAGAAAGGAGGGTATCACTTTTCCCTTTCCCAAATATGCGAATCCACCTGACTTCTACACCCAACATGTTCCCTGCCATTTGCACTGCAAAGAGCAGAGGGCAGCCAGGAAGCTCTATCCTGACAGCAGCTAGCCAATCCCCTGAAATTAGTGGGAATAGCTGACTGTGTTTTATGAGAATGTGTTTGATGGGAATATGTCCTGCTTTCAAGTAAAAGGCTGCCTTCACTCAAAGCAGCATATTCTTAACCTGGTTGTGCTGGGATACAAGATGCTTTTCTTTCCTGAGTTACTTTTGAAGCTGACTCTGCTTTGAGTGAGGGGTTGGACCACAGACACTCACAAATCCTGCCCTGTCAAAACTCTAGAATAAAAGTGTTTATGTTTTCAACACTAGATTTTCAGTGCTGCCAGACCTTTCCTTCACAATTTCTCTATATTGCAGGTAGACATTAATAGCATTTAAGTTATCTTGCAGAACCCACAATCTTTTCTTCTTTCCCAACTCCCTTCCCACTCCAGTGCCATTGTTTCATCTTACCAGAAATTGGTGACATTCACTTACAATGACATCAGTTTAAGGGTTTCAGATCACCTGTAAAAAAATAAAACCATGTCTGTTCAGCTTTGAACAGACATGAGGAGTCAGGGTGATTTGCTGCCTTGCTGAGGCACTATTTATATATTTATATACATATAATATATATATTTTTTATATATGTATTTATTTATTTATATACAGGTTAGCCCCTGAAGATGTAGTCCTCTTTGCCCTGAATGGCTGTTCTGGAGGCACAGTTAATGAGTCTTAACTGTCTTCAGATGCCCCAAACTACAGTTAAACCAGTCTGCTTCTTTAGATACAGGTCCTTCAGTCAAAGGTGCCATTGAAGAAATCTCCTGTCCAGCCACTTCTCTATTCCAGCCTGCAAGTTGTACCTTGAGCATTGATGGAAAAAAGAAAGCAGATCCCAAGTGCTGGTACCAAGGGTCCCTGCTTAGGCTTCGTTATGCGCTGTAGTCATGGCCATGTGGAGCAGTATTTCCTAGGTTCTTCTCAGGCCCAGCTCTTCACAGCTGATGAATAATAAACCCAGAGGTCTCTTCATTTCTCAGTTTTGTGGTAGTACAGCTCACATAGCCCTTGTGTATGATCTCCCTTTGCAGTCTGTCATCAAAGGTTCATCACAAGTATCTCTCATAGCCATCATCACATAGCAATGATTTATTAACCTATAGTTGACAGGAAATAGCAAGGAAAATAAACAGAATAACTTCAGCTATTTTGCTAGTTTATTCAGCAGATATTTGAGGAGACACACAAGTATAACCTTGCCACAGAGCCAAACGCCAGTCATGGTGTCATTCAAGAACTCTACCTGTTCTGCTGTTAGCTGTGCAATGTTTCTGTAATAAATGTGCACAGGCTTAGCTAATATCACTGCAGCAACACTCTCAGCCAGCTGGGAGGAAATTGGGCAATAATTTACAGAAAGAACTCAGTATTTCTGTTCAAAAGCATCCATGCCATGCTTGTGGCTGCTGCACTCCTACCTGAAGGCTTGATTGTCTGATGCAGTTTGGAGTCATGTCAGTTAACGATAAAGTTTTAACTAATTGCTATTTATAGAGAGCGCTTGAAGGTCTGTCACTGGAAATGTTAATAAAAGCTCAAGATAGAGTCATCTGGTCATCCTGCATGTCTTTTATGCTGGGGGTTTTGGGGTGTTTATGGTTTGGTTTTTATTGGCTGGGCTGTTGCTCTGTGCAAACATCCTGCATGACCTTAGCTCTCTTAATAAACAAAACACACAAATAAGAGGGTCTTAAAATTTAATGGGAGGACTGATCTCAGAAGCTGAGATCTCCTGGTTGTCATAAAGCTTCCAGAAACATATTTATTTTTCCCCCCCTCTTCTGTGATTGGACCTGAGCCCTACTGTCTTTCTGCATGCCCAGCTTTCCATCAGAGCTGCAGTGACATGTGTCTACCTCCTTTGTCTTCACCACAATGACTGATGTACATAACCTTGACTTTAGTAAAGCTGCTCTTTAGCTGAGTCACTGTACCCTGCCAAAGATCATTGAGCCGAGCAATGAGCTGCAGGTGGAAATACCTTCTGCAAGGAGCAAAGTGACCTGGGCTGGGAGCAACATCCATCTAGGATCCTGTATGACCTGGACCGTGGGTAAGCCCCATGGGGATGGGGGTCCGAGCTGCCAGCAAGGCATGCGAGAGCTGAGAGCCAGCCACAAACTCCAGGGAATGATGTCCATAGGAATTAGAGGGAAAGCAGAAAATAACTGATTGTTAAACCCAGTTATGTCACACAGGTCCCTCCACTAGTGCCCCTACTGAGGACTTCTGGGACAAGTAGGATGGGATGGAGTTTTCTAGTTGTGGAGTTTGATCTTATCTCTGTTTCAAGGCCAAGGGCAAAACCACACTCTGGATGTGGATCTCTTTTCCATCACAGCTTGTTCTGTCCTGGCAACATTGTTTAAAAGGTTTACGTGTCCTCTGAAGACTGTTCCCATAATAGCACGTCTATACATAATTTCATGCAAATCCTTTTTGGATTGAAACACAGAGACAGTAAATGAATCATGGATACGATTTAGAGATGCTGGTTTTGGCTAGATGAGTTGTTCTGCCTTGCAGTCAGAGAGAAACTTGACAATTGGATAGACAGGGATAAAGTCAGAGAGTGGAAGATGAGGTTGGGTCTCTGTACTGACAATTTGGAGTTACAGAGGGAGAAGATGATACCTCTGTCTTCTGACTGTTGCAAAGTCTCTCTCACTGCATAAAATCTTAAGTCTCTGATGAAAGTGTAGCACAGCAGTTCTCTCACCCATCTTAATGCATATTCACTTACCATCGATTGGCCATTCAGAACTGCTCTGATTTCAGGTGGATATAACTTCACTGAGCACTCGTGGATGTCAGACAGATTTAGCTACACTGCTCATTTATAAATTTCTTTGCAGCAGAAGTTCAAGTACTTGACAGAGGCTTTAGAGAATTCTCTGTAGACACTGGATAGATGGCAGGAGTCAGACAGCAAGGTGAGGATCACTGACTGACAGAAAGCTGAGCACTTCCTGTGAGTCACTGCTGTGTGCTGAAATGCCAGGGATTTCAGTATGGCAGCAGGAAAGGCCAGCCCTGCATGTGAGTCACCAATCCTGGTACTGGATTTACACAGGAACCAGTACCATAAACTCCACTGCAAGTCCAGGCAAAGCTTTTCCCACAGCACGTTTTACATCCAAGTTTCACAAAGCTGTGCTTGCTGTCCTTTAGCAGAGCAATACTTAGTACAAGGAACGAAGAAGCAAATATCTCCGTGTTAAAAAATAGGTGAAAGCAGCCCTACCTGAATGTTTCCCTGTCTGGGTGCTTTCCATTCCTTCTCAGACTTTGGCTGTTCCTCCGCCACTTCTGGTCTTTGCTTAGTCTTTTCTACTTGCCCAAGACTCCTAGTGGATCTCTTAATAGCTTTGAACCATGATTCATCAGAAAATCTGCTTGCTACAAAAAAAATGATTTAATGGAGAAGCATTAAAAATGCCACTATGGTTTTATGAAAACCATAGTGACAAAAAAAAAAAGCAAGCAAACAAAAAATGCATAAAACATTAACAGTAATGAAGAATATGGCACCTCCGTCCCCAGGACTTCTCATTCCAAGAAATATGAATCAGTATTTTTCTAGCTTGAGCACTGCTGTGAAGAAAACATGGTCTTCATTTACTTGTTTGTTGGAAAATTGTTTTGTTCATTGCTCTCTCAATTTAATTTGTGCCATATGGATGTTGTTTGTGTATATATGTCACCATCCACTTGCATTTGAGTGGCAAAATAGAGGATTCCTTGGTCTGTCAGCCACATCTCTCATTTCAGGCACAGGCACCTTTCACAGCCCTGAAAACCGGCGTGGTGGCTGTGTGTCCATGACAGAGCCAGGCAGGATTGTACCTGGTGTGCTGTTCCCAAGGTGCAGAACTCAACCTAACATCCTCCTTCATCTTTGAGAGCCTCTCTGAGGCTGAATTTCTTTCTTGTTTTTCCTAATCTCCTTGACTCCTGAGTTACAAACTGAAATACCCATTAGTTCTCTGAAAAGCTTATGCAAGATGGAGCAGCTTATTGGACAGACACTACTCTGAGAGATTTCATCTCACATGGTGGTTTCTTCCGTCTTCTCTACAAGCCATCTCCAGGTGCTTTGTTAGTTTTCTCATGCAGGCAAGATTTCCATTTTATTAGCTGGAAAATTGCTGCTTCAGCCACAATTCCTGCTATGATGAATAACACAAGCACAACAAGCCAACAAGCCCTCACATTTATAGCAGTGCATTAGAAAAAGACTTTTTTTTTTTTGCAAGGTGAAAGAAGGTATTACACAAGAGATAAAAATCCTTTCAAAATCCCCTTTTTGTTGGACACATAATCTGCTTGGTAAAGTATTTAAAAACCAACACTTATAAGATATGTGTCAAAAATAAATGAATACCTAATTAGATGCTTTTGCTCTGTCTTGTAGCAGTGGCTGTGCACCTTGCTCAGGCACTCCTGTGCAGGAGAGCTGAGCAGGGAAGGAGCAAAATACTCTAAGCTTGTGTAACAGCTTCAATCTCTTATATACATCAACATGTAGCATATATAGACACATCACTGTGCAACAACTATGGGAAAAAAACAACTTCCCTCCATTCTTTTGGACAAGGATAGAGATTGGCTTGCATTGAGGATTAGCATCAGTTGTAAAACACATCCATCCAAAAGTGACTTTGAGATAATTTTTCTTCTTCATTTAAAAAAACTGTAGGGCCCATTTAGAATTTTCTGTTGAAAGATTTTTGTTTTCTCTGTGCTGATTTAAACTCCTCATTTCAATAGGCTGCACTGGTTAGAGCGAAAGGAGTGCTGGTATTTTGGCAGAGCTAACTGGAAGCCCTGGACTCCTGTGTTTTGAACTCTAAGCTGAAAATTAAAATCTGCTGATTAAATGCTTTTACATTATTTTTCAAAATACATTTAGTGTCAAGAGGTTCCAAGCAGCCAGCCTTTTTCAGCTGTGACACAAGAAATATTTCTGGAAATTGGCAAGATAATACAAAAGTTATGACATATTTAAGAATCACTAGCTTATAATTAACTAGACCTGTAATTGTTTTTAAAACCCCCAATATTAGCTTTAAAAGACACACAGAGATAGAGTCCTATAGCTAAATAATCTCACATATATATCTAAAATTCTGAATACTTTATTTCTCAGATAAAAAGTCTGCAACTGGCTTTCCAGTCACAGAGCCAGATGGAACACTATCACATTTTCCATGAAATATTTCCATTTTAACTAAAGCAACAACAATGACAATAATTTGGGAAACAGGCTACCATCAATTCAACCACTTCCTTCCAGAGAAGCCCACTGGAGACTCTTCATCCCTCCTGTGAGCAGTGGACCCATAAACCAAGGACCAGAAGCACAGAAAAGTAATTAATAAATATGCTCCTGCTTTTTTATTATATCAGCAGAGAAAGACAAGGAATACAGTGAATTGTATTTCGTGGACAGACATAGGAAACTGCCCAAAACATACAGTGTGTGGAATATTATGTGTTGAATTTAGTAGTAATTAGTCAAAATTTGGGTTTCTGGTGAATTTAAAAACCTTTTTGGGACACCTCATCTCCTTCCTGTGTTTTATGAGCCCAGAGAGATAATTGCCTTTATGTCCTCTTTGATTTTTCACCTTCATCCTTTCTGTGAGGATTTTCACCTAAACTTTCCCTGTAAGAACCCTTCTTGTTTGGGACTCACATTCTAGACTATTTTCCATCCCAAACCAAGAAGACAACCCAAAATCTTTCTGCCTTTGTGTTCTAGGTCGTTTCAGACAAGTGAACTTCTTCAAGCAGCTTCCTGCATTCTCCAACCCAAGTAGGCACTACTCATCTCTTAATTTGATTTAATCAAATCTAAGCTCATGTGATCCAAGCTTGGTATTTCTCCTGTCTATCAAGTTGAAAATAGCAGAGAGTCTTTGTTGGATTATCAATTTCTTGAGCAAGAAACTTCTCAGCTGTTGCATCCCCTTATGATTTTTTTTTTCCTTTTCCCCCCTCTTCCTCCTGGAACCTCTTCCCTTTCCCATGAGCCTGCACTGAACTGGATAAGAGGGTTCCTAGCCCTCACAGCCCTTGGATGCTGCAAGGAGCCAATGCTGAGAGGGGCTAAGTTTCAAGTACAAAAACTGGCATGAAGCATCTGGTTCATAGCAATTACAGAAGTGCTGGTGGGGGGAGGCTTCTGCAGCTTTAAACTCTCTAATCTCTTGTTCCAGGTTGGTTTTGCCTTTGCCTTGGAAACCTCCAAGGACAGAGATAACTCACATGACACAAGCTGAGGAAAAAAGAGGCCTGGACAAAGCTTTTTGTACAGAAGCCACAGTAATCCACCACAGAGCACAAGTCCTCCACTGTTCTGTGTTGTAATGGAGCCCTGTGGGAAAAAATCACAGCTGTTTTTATCTTCCTGGAAACCTGTGGTTCTCATCTGCTCAAGAACTCATTCTCACCGTCGCTCCTCACAGGCACAGAGGCAGCAGAGCAAGCTCCTCTCTGTGCCAGCCTGCAGGGCAGGCACCAGCCTCTCACAGGGCTCCAGCAAGGCTCATTCCAACATGCAGAGCATGCACAGCATCAGTAGAGGACGGAAATCTGTCTGCACGAACACACCACTAAAATTATCCTGACAGCCACTGTAATTATCCTGACAGCAAAGCCCAGGTGTTGCCCTCTTTGCTCAAGGCTCAGAACTTGTTGGGAGAGCAGCAGCTTTGTGGTGCAGGGGCAGTGACCATGCTGTAGCGATCTCTGCCAGTATTTCCAGCTCTGTGAGGCACCTCTGCACTGCCATCCCACCTAAAGGCATGAGAAATAGCTGCCAGACAGACAGACAAGCCAAACGCACAGAAAGAATACCCAAAACTTGTGACCCACAACAGCTGAGGTCAGCTACCCTCTTTAATTAATTATGTGTCAGTTCATATAATTAAAAGTGGGCCAAATTAATTGCTAGTGAAGGCTGCAGAAGAGTTATGCTAAAATAGGAGTAAGTAATAATTTGGAGCAGGACAGGGCTGTGTTATCCCATAACTGTTCTTGTCATTACATACGAAACAAAGCTCTTTTTCTGACCCTTTGTTTCTTCACTTGGCATTTGAGAGTATCCAATTAGTGGCAAATTACACCAAGCCCCAAGCTCTTCTTTTTTTTTTTTTTTTAAAGTATAAATCAAAATCTGGGTCTAATAAAAGGAAACCAGAAAGCCAGTAGGGTTTCATAGACTAAGAAAGTATGAGCCTGTCTTTTTGGAGGAGCTTGATTTCCTAAAGGGGTTCCCCTCCAGACTCACACGTGGGCACATTCATCTGTCCAGCTCCTTTTGAAACCCTCTTGGCTTGCATAAGGACCATTTCAGTCAAAGCCCAGCATGTTTCATTTATCAATGTTACTTCCAGTCTCAAGAGCTTCAGGTGGCCTCCCTCGAGCACCCAGGTTTCCAAAGACCCAGCCTCCACACTGACACCTTGCATCAGTTTTGGTGTCAGGAAGAGGGCAGGTTATGGTAAGCACAATCTCAACAAAATGTCAGGATCAGAGAGACGAGTAGGAATATGAGCCAATCATTCCGAAACTCCCTTGTGGGCATGGTGTTCAAGTTTTTCAGAAAAAAAACAAAACAGGGTGGAAGGGAGCAGGGGGTAGATTGCCTAGATTCCCCTAAACAACACATTTTGGAATACACCCCTTCATGCTGTTGTAAATCCAGTGCTCTGTTAGGAAAGAGGCTACTTATTTTTTTCTTTCAACAAGTTATTAAACAATTCACACTGAAACCCTGCAATTTCACTTAAAACACTGGGAAAAAAACCAGCTCCTGTAATATGGAAGTAAGCAAAATTCCATTTCAAAGATTTACCCTCATGTTATGCAAATCCTACAAAGTCCTCTGAAGTGCACCACTTTCAAGCTCAGCTTTAATGTTCCACATGTTGTCATAATTCTGGAAACCAAGCAAGATGAAAATATGACCAGGATTGCAGAAGGATGAGCAATGGGAGAACAGGGTATTTAGTTGCAGTATCTGCAAGCTGCTTGAAATTTCAGGCTTACCCTTGATCATCAGCTTGGTCTTTGTATTTTAGCCTGCTCTTCTTGTTACATCAGAGTGGAGTAAAATGTTGTTTGCCATGGCTGATCACAGTATCCACCCTAGGTAGAGGGCAAAAAGTAGTGCACTTTATGGGCTTTGACATTTGGGGCACTGCTGCCCCCAGATCCCTCTGTACGGCAGGAAAAAGAAAATGGGAATGCAGAGGATGGAGTCCTTCTCTGCCCCAGGGAAGTCCCGCTCCCAGGGGTGTTTCTGCTCACATGATTTCTTCTGGGGGTTGCCAGATCCTTTGGTAAATATGGGAGCAGGGCATTCTGAAGCAATAGCTCAATCCTGACTCCACACAAACCACCCCTCTTTGCAAACATCAGCCCACGAGTGCCACTACAACCCTGCAGCCTCACTCAGAAGCCAGGTGATCAGAAAGATCTTGCTGCATTTTATTCCTTTAAACCATGGGCAAAAGATATCTGTGGATGGAGGTAGACAACAAGAGGCTGCAGCTCTTGAATTTCCTCTTCCTTGATGTGTGGACACGTCTTTCCTGCTTAGTCTGAGCGGGTTTGACAACAGAAAGCAGTGTGAATGCAGTGCCCTTGATGGCCCCATCTGTGATCTCAAACTGCTCTGCAGTCCATGAAGTAAGTGGAGCTGGATTTCTCTGGGAAGGACAGCATGCATTTCTGGTACTGCAGAAGGAACTGGTGTTAGGCTTATCTCAGTTTGTCACTCTCAGACCTGTGTACAAGAGAGATCTAAGATTCACTTCACATACCTTGCTTCAGTGCAGCCAAAGATGTTTTCCAAGGATTAATAAGCAAATTGACTGACACCTTGGAGGGCAGCAGAGACCATTAACCTTGTGGAATGCTAATTTTCTGCTACCCGTCAAGGATGTTAGCAACTGGAAATAACTCCCAAACATCAACTAGATTTGGGGTTGGTTTGAAAGGGTAATGCTGCTCTGATTGGACTTCCTTGGGTCATTTGTAGAAAAGCTGGACTTTTTTACTTCAGCTACTACACCACCTGTGCTCTGTGCTTGAGACAGCCCAGATTTGCAGCTTCCTTCAGCTACTGCACTCAGTTACAATGGGACAAAGGGCTGACTTCCTCAATGCCCTGCTTGGGTGGCATGGATGGTGCTTCACCCCACACTGCACATCCCAAAGTTTGTGTTGCAGCTCCTTTTTCTTTGCCAGAGACTGGGAGCAAGCTGGGAAGGGCATGAACCACTGTCAGAATACAACAATTTTGCCATCAACAGCTGTGTTTCCATGACTGCAAAACACACTGCATGGTCCTGGTCTGCATTGACTTATCCTACTGACTCACAGCATCACACACTCTGCTGGGAAGGGACTTCGGGAACATCCAGGGGTAGACATCCTTCATATCTCTGGGTGGCTGTACCACTCTGGGGCAGGTCTTTTACTCACTGTCAAACCTGAGCTTCCAGAAACAGTTTTGGGCTGTTTCACCTTGTCATAACGTCTATCACAACCACCCTCCCTTGTAAAATCCTCTCAGGAATCAAGCAGCTGCTCCTAGTTTTGGAGTCCAGAGGAGCAGAAGAGAATAAGGGCAGAGATAATCAGGTACTTCACGTTACACTGGATAAACACCACCAAGAGAAACCTGTAAAATTGCCATGTGGATGCTGAGATGAAGTGCAGCAGAAGAAATATACAATGCTGATATTTTTAAAAAAGGGTACATTAAAATTGTAAAACCGTGCTTATGAAAGTTATAAATTTTCATTTTCTGATCCTTTTTCAGAATACAAAGTGAATAAAAAAAAAATTCAAATCTTCCAGATAATACACCTTTGAGAGTATGAATCATTATTTTCTTAACTTTTATTACTGAGGACTTATGTACTTGTTTAAGGGACTACAAAAAGTTTTTGTTGTTTTGCCACTCCTCTAAGTCTGAAGATTTTGGGGTTTTATGCATTTGCTATCTTCTTAGTCAGAAGCAAAAAGCAACTAAAGTACTTTTTTCTTCTGATCTCTGTTTTTTTCAAAGTTGAAGATATTGTAAAAGCTGGCAGAGAGAGAGGAAAAAAGGAAAATCCCACCCCAGGATAATCCATCTTCTAACTTTCAATATGACTATGCTAGATGTAGATGACTTTCAAAAGCAAAATTGAAAGAGCAACACTCAGTTCAGTACCAAACTTCTTTTGGGGCAATTATTTAATAATTTGTCTTTTAAAAGGTGAACTCTACATCCTCTGGTACCAAACCCAGATAACTATGAAGTAATTACAAAAGAACCTCTTCATTACAAATGGGAAGATAGGATTGCTCTGCCTATTTTTATTGCACAGGTGCTGCCAGAAATAAAGCCACGAGCAAAGGCCAGAGCCTGTAATAGCCATCTCTGGAGCAGGCATCCAAGGAATAGCATGAGGCTGGAAGCCAAAAACCACACCAGCATTGCCCAAAGGGATGGACTGGCCTGCCAGAGTCCCCTTGACTCAGCCACTGATTGATACAGCATCTCAGACCAAGTGCAGCAGAATCACATTAATAAATAGGTATTGTCTTCTAATTACCCCATCTCACAAATAATCTCTGCCAGAACCCCAGGTTTGAGAAGACAACTCTGCCAGCAGAGATGGCATTGTTTGGGTAGATAAAACCCTCAGCATCCCAGTCTCTGAGGTCTGAGGGCTGCTAAGCTGGGCTCAGAGAGCATTAGGACCTAAGACACCTCATCACTGCTGTCACACTTGCCCCAGCAGTGAATAATGCACTAAGATGCTGAGTATTAAGGTAATTTCTCAACTACTGGTGCAGGATCCCCCATTCACTCGTTTTCAGAAGTAACCAGCACAGGGATCAGATGTGCATCCCTTTGCCTGCAGAAAAAAATGAGAAAAATGAGGCAGACATCAGCTGGAAACCTGCCCTGAGGGAAAGGCTGGGCAAGCAAACTGTGCTGCTAAGGACAACAGGAGAAACTAGTGGCAGAAACTGCTCAATTTGCTGACCAAAATCTTACACATTCTGGGGAAGAGGAATTGTTGCACCAAATTGCCCCTTTCCCTTCATCTTAAAAGAAAAGGCAAACTTGCAGACCTTGAGGAAAGACAAGGCACTTTCCTCATATGTAAAATGGACTGATTTTAAAGAATTTTAATGACACCATTGATGTTCCTGCAGGAAGTAGGATCTAATGTAAATGATGGCGGTGCTTGGGTCTGCTTAACTTTTCTGTGGCCCACGGTTTTGTTCAATTTCCCCCAGATACCTAGGTGACCTGCTTTTCTTCTCCCATTCCCCTGCCTAATTACAGCTGCAGACCAGTGCTCCCCTTTTGTGTCATGCTTAGGAAAAAGGGCTTTCCCTTAGTAATGTGGCTGGGAGAAGCTGTTTCCATTGCATATAAAACTTGCTCCAGGGGTTACAGACTGGCTGGAGTTTTCCACTAAGCCAATGGAAATATCAGTTCCTGTTGCATCTCAAGAATCTGAAGTTTTTGAGCTTTCTGTGCTTCCTGGCACAGACCCCCTTGAAAACACTGCTCTGGACCTGAAACCTGGGAGAAGACTTGTAAATATGAATAATAAGTTAGAAATCAGAAATGTGTAGTGAGTTAGATGTGTGTGTTTTCACTGGGTGATGGGTTTTAAATTTGAGTTTTTTACAGTATAGTGGTAGTTAGGGGACAAAATGGAGAATTTTGGGTGGTGTCTTTCTTCTTGTTCATCTTCTCTTCCTTCTTCTTCACAGAACTTAGGTAGTTACCTTTGGATTGGTCAGTTGAAAGTCACTCTAAGGGTCATGGGAATCTATTATTGGGTCAAAAGTATAAATAATACAGGTGTAAAACTTTTATTGGTGTGTTTAGCTTTAAAAGGCCTTGAAGCAATCTCAGCTGTAGCCATTTTTCCTACTTCTAGCAAGCAGCTAGAGATACTGTTGTACTTTCTGTAATTTTTGATAAGATATAATAAACATCCAAGTCCAAACACGAAAAACCATCTCGATCACCTTTCTAATAATCTTGGTTCAGAACAGAAACAGTAGAGACTGATGACAAACCACTAATTAGTGGTGCAAAGCCCAGCTCACTCCTACATGTTCCAAATGTCAGATCTCTAGCTTTGACTCAGCATTACAGAATGCACTTTTGTGTATTGGTGTTGCTGTTCTTTGCTATGTTTTCCCTGCTTTTTTAATTACAGAAATCTCATCTGGTGGGATATACTTTGTTAAACTGAATAGATGAATGAGCTCACCATTTTCCTATAATTCAATTGCATAGAATCATATAGTCATGGATCGGCTTGGGTTGGACCTTTAAGATCATTCATGTCCAACCCTCCGCCATGGGCAGGGACACCTTTCACTAGGTCAGATTGCTCAAAGCCGCATCCAACCTGGCCTTGGACACTTCCAGGGACTGGGAATCCACAGCTTCTCTGGGCAACTTGTGCCAGTGCCTCACCACCCTTTGAGCAAAGAACTTCTCCCTATCATCTAATCTAAATCTTTCCTCTAAAAGCCTTTTTGGATGCTGAAAAAAAACCCAACCAGAGAAACAAGAATGATGACAAATACAATGAAGTCACATAAGGTGTTTTCAACTCTCTGTGCAGAGGGAATTCTCTTACTGGGCTTGAATCCCAGCTTCCCAGGCCCTGAATGTTTTTTGTGTCTTACTAAACCACAGACTAGGACCTATCACTTTGGAAACCCTTGCCTCAATTGACTCACAACAAATATTTACTATGTAATAGGAAATAAAGGCAGGATATAGATAGTGGAAAACCATCAGTTTAAACCATAGTAATTGGGAGACTTTTTTGTTAGAGAATTCACAAGGCAGGGGTATTCTGTTCTCTTCCTTTTACTGGTGCAGAAGGGGAGAGAAACTGGAAGGGAAGGAAAGAAGGAAGGTAAAAGGAATGTTATTTTGGTGATGATTATAATACTAATAATAATAATAATACCCAAAAGGGTAAAGAGATTTTTAAAATTCCATGGAAATGTTTGACTCATGGAGGTATTAAGGTACTCACAGAAACTCCCTGATAAAGTACACTTTTTGAGAACACAGCCAAATGGAGATTTTGCGTGTCCTAAAAGCACCAGGCGAAACAAAACTTCTGCAGGGAAGTCATGCAGTTCTGTGCCATGACAGTTATCATGTATCCAGCTGCAGAGCTCCTGATCTCCTCCTCAGAAATAGTCCTAGAAAATCAATTCTCCACAAAAAAGAATCTGTCATTGCTGTTGTTGAATATCCAGTGTCACAGTCAACACACGTATTTGCTTATATGAATAGGACCAAATCATTCAATACATACCGAACCTTTGATACAAAGCTTCCTTCTGCTTTAAAGTGGCAAAAGAGGAATTTTGTTTTTGTGTTTCTTGAAGGCAGTATTAAGTGTGGGTAGACGGGAGGGACAGGAGCTGTAAGTCACAGCAGATGCTGCCAGAGCCCCACCTCTCCTGGTACCTCTAGGCAGGTTTTCCCATCGCTCACACTGTCAGGGCTGGCTCCAGAGTCAGGTCCTAACAGCTATGTGAGTTTCCAGCCATCAGCTGACTTGCAGGAAAGCTGTACTGTGTACATCTGCAAACCCACAGTAAATGTGAGCTGACTTCCTTACTTAGATCTGATATCCAGCCATTTGGCTGTGTGTCTCCTCACACAAGGATAATCCTTAAAATATACCTTATCATCATGGTCCAAGCCAGGACCCAACTCCTCTGAGTTCCTGGCATGAAGTAGCAGTTATTAATTTTACAGAAAGCTTTTATCTGTAATTTTGTAATTTTGTAGTTTTGTAATTTTGTAATTTTGGCCTGAGCTATAGGGTTTGCTTTTCAACTTTTCCTCTGTTTACCAGGAGATTGGATCTAAATACGGGTATCCCTCTACCTTACAAAATTTATGAAGCATAAAAATGTGGCAGGAATCTTACTGCTCTGCAAACATCAGGTATTAAAGTATTAATTGCTATTCTCACTCCTCTTCTACTGTGCATGGTAAAAAAAAAGTAAGGAGAAGTGATTCTCCTAGTAACAAAGTCTGAGAAGTTGCAAGGCAAAAATATCAGTGTGTGCTCTGGCAACTTTTCCTTTGCCAGGGTTCAGTTTTTGTATTTGTTTCCTAATTGCAGTAATGTGAAATATGTAAAGCTTATCTGGCCAGAACTGCCCTGGATTTTACCCAGCCATTGTTCAGAAATCAGAAATAAGGTTTTTCTCTAATTTATACTGATTGAAACAGAGCTCATTCAAATCTCAATTTTTTTTTAGTGCCAGAAGTCAGGTGCATGGAGTGGTTTTAATAACATCAGGTCCCTCAGGACTCATCACCTTCTACTGAAGACTAATATTACACAAAATTTACCTGGGCAGTTTCAATCCTGAACCCAATTGACCTCAGTGACAGACCAAAGGACAATGAGTAGCATGTCTTGGTTTGAAAGACAGGTATTTGCTAAGGGAAGGCAAGAACCCCTTCTTTGAGATGGAGAGTGCAACTCCCTCCCTTCCAATTTTTATAGTTTGAAATCACGGGTTTTCAGGCAGAAGATATGGGAGGTAGGAATAACAGTTCTTTACTAATATATCTAACAAGGCAAAATAGCAGAAACAACAACAGCTATAAAAATTGACAACAAAACAGAACAGTATAGCTCAGTTCCAGTCCCTTTTTTGGTCAAGGCCCTCTCTCCCTGTGCTCAGTTACCGGTGCTGTGGGCAGGGCAGGTCCCGTGCAGTCGAAGAGGGCTGGGTGATGGCGGCAGCGGCCCAGGGGTGAGAGGGATGGAGGAGAGACTCCCCCCTCACAGTGTCGGTCGTCGTGCTCAGCAGAGTGCCCGGAGGTAGTAGGATGAAGTGGGAGGGCAGAGATATCTGACAGCAGGGAATGTGGCTCCCGGCGTTGGAATGGCGGGGAGGATGCTAGGATGCCCTGGCCGTCTTCCTCCTACTCCACGAGCGAGCGAGAGAGAGAGCCCAGGCCTCTGTCCCTAGCCCCCTGTGAGAGAAAACTGTTACTACTAAGATGTAGCCACAAATACTTAGCATAACAATGGGAAAATCCCACAGAAAGAAAAGGGAACACTTCAACCCCCAGCATAGCAATATCCTTTGATCACCTGGCTATGGCCCTGCCAAAAGCACTCCTGCTCAGTGTGAGAGGAGGGAAGACTGCTAATGTTCTTCAGGAGGTAGCTGCAAGATGTATTGGATGTGTGACCGGACAAAAACCTTAATCGTGCATTTCAGAAGAACATCCAACTACCTCTGAGCTAGAAGGGACACTCATCTTTCTGTTGCTTGCTTCTCAGCTCAGTGTCATACGGAAGCCTCAGAAAATGTAGACACAACTGTACTGCTTTACCAATCCACCCCTGAAACAGGTACTCCAAACACAGGACTGAAGCATTTGCCCAAGGCAGTTCAAACTCTGTGGGAGAGCCTGTGTTGAGCCAGGAGTTGAAGTTCTCATTTGCTACATTCATAAATTGTTCAGCACACTTCGACTGTCGCTGGAACAAGGGGAACCCAAGACTGTCTAACATCTAATTGGAGCTTCTCTTGGTTTCAGACTGTGCCCATGGCTTCCCATTCTTTCTCTGTACCTCCAAAAAAGTGTCTGGATCTGTTTCCTCTGCAACTTAGTGCCCTAGCCCTGACCACCTCAATGGCCTCTGCTAGACACTACTAGACTTGATCCAGTACCTCAGCACAGCACTCAGATGTGGCCTTGCAGTGCACAGCATGTGCACCAGGGCTCTCTTCTGCAAAGTCTCTTTCTAAGCTGTTTGCCCTAGTTTGTCCTACTAGTGGTTGGATTTGAGCTGCAGGACTTGACATTTGCTTTAGTTAAACTCTAAAGTTCCTGAATAGAGAATCTTGCTTCCACATTGACTTTTTCAATGCACTAAGAGGAAAACATAGAAAATCTGACGTTTTTCTGACAAATCCTTAATCTGTTTTATTTTAGTAACTGGCATTGGAAAAATTGAATCCCCACCTACTCAGTTCTCGCTTAGGCTATATTATTATTTTAAGACATTTTAAAATATTCTTGATTCCCAACCATAAACTGTAGAAGAAAAAAAGGTGTCAGAAAAGAGGTTACAGATTTGAGGTTCCCTGCTGTCAATTCTCCCACACACACACCTGTGCCCTACTGCTGATCTGTGAGTTATTGAAAGAGTATCCCAGGGAGACTAAACGTATATTTAAAATTAGCCACAGTGATTTCCATCCATTCAGGCAAACAACCCAAAAAAAAAAAAAAAAGGGAAAAAAATCCATTAGGGAGGGGAAAAAACACTGAGAAGAAGTGATTCTCCTAGTGATAAAGTCTGAGAAGCTGCAAGGCAAAAATATCAGTGTGTGCTCTGGCAGCTTTTTCTTTGCCAGGGTTCAGTTTTTGTATTTGTTTCCTAATTGCAGTAATGTGAGATATGTAAAGCTTATCTGGCCAGAACTGCACTGGATTTTACCCAGCCATTGTCTCTCCTGGCTGCTGCAGAGCATGTGCTGTTGTATGAGCCATAGCTCAGAAGGTGCAGCCTGGACAGCCTGGGGATGAGCAGTACGGAAAAGAGCTCAGCCTAACTTAAAAGGAAAACTCTCTCACCCAGAATTCCTTAACTGCTATCAAGTCCCAGATTTGTACCATTTTGATTTGCTGTTCAAGAGTAGTTTCCAAAATAAAATCTGTTTGGATCAGCTGTGTATGTTGGACTTAGCATTTGGGCCTGTAGGCATTGTCAAAGATCTTTTTGGGCTGTAGATGTTGAGGGTGACAAAGAACAACCCTTTCCAGCCTGTTTTCCAATATATTCCCGATAAGGGCAGGGAACAACCACCCACCTCTGATGCTGACATCCACCTTTAGATTCTCACAGTGCTTTTTCCCTGTCTCTGGGTTGGATGGGACATCAGGAAGCCTGGTGTTCCAGACCTGCCTTGCCTTTGGAGCAGGACCAGTCATGGATCTGTCTAACTAGATCTTGAAACTTTCTTGGACCTGACAACCCAGTACCTCACCAAGTATGCTACAGCTTCTCTAAACACCAAATCTAATTTTCAAACAAGACTCAAGGATGCTAAAAGTGACTATGTCCTAAAAAGGCAGGAAGTGAGAGAACCCTAAACAAATAAATCTACTAGAGCTTGGGATGCACATCAATGTATCCAAGGGAATTCCTCCTCAATTTTTCACAAATAGTCAAAAGGATAAATAGTACAAGAGATAGGAAAGAAAAACATTGGGATTTTATTAATGGACACAAGAGACTTTTTGCAGAAAAGTCTTCTCTCTGAGAAGAATTAATACATAATTTCAATTGAATATAATATCTCTGGAAATCTTCCTTGGTCTCATTTGAAGGAAATATTTAAAAATTGAAGAAATACTTCAGTGGTAGCTCGACTTCTAAAAAGATGTATTGGGGAAGAAACAAGGGAGAAAAGAAAAAACTTTGAAGAACAGCTCAAAAAAAAATCACATATCATTGTTACAAGAAAAGAACACACAGAGTCTTAAATGTCTTTTTGTAGCATCTCTGTTTCTTGGTGACTCAGACCAGGATGTTTTGCTGTTGAAAACTGAGCACACCTGTCCAATTATTTTACTAATTTGAAGGTCTGCCTAATAGAAAAAATATTCTCTGAGTTTAACATATTTTACTAGAAATAGCTTATTCTAAGTATCAGAAAGAGGTTCATGCTGTAAAACAGTAATGTCATGACCAGAAGGGAGGCTGCTTAATTGGCTCATAATTTCTCTCAAAAGCAATGGAACTAATCAGCTGATTGCAGTATGGCCATGTCAGTGTTTCCAATAGTTACAAGACAAAAAAAAAAAAGTTAAGTGGGGAAGATTTCTAGACAAATAGTTCCTTTTTTAAAAATTTTTTTTTAGTTTTTTAAGAAAACAAACCCCACAGTTCATTTTGGCAGACAATAGAGACTTTAAGAGCTACAATACCCCTCAAAATCACCCTCAAAGTAAAGGTGTGAGCTCTCCTAATTGCACGGCAGACAGAGTCAGGAGGCAGTAGATGATGCTTTGCAGAGGGGACAGATTCCAGGGGGGCTTTCACAAGTGCTGAACAAAATGAGTTTCTCCACCCAGGCACATTTAAATCCTAGGAGCACCTCTGCCTGGCACGTTCCTTTGGCTGTGCCAGCCCCTTCAGGGAGCAAAGTCTGCAGGACACAGGGCTTCTTTGCCCTGGACAATGGCTGCTTTCCAAGAGCTGGAATATGACACGTGGTCCAGTGGCTGCGTTACTCCAGTGGGTTTTATTTGGCTATGGCAGGTGTTACCAAAATGAGCTCAATCTGTCCTGGGAGTGAGAAGATGCTTTCCACTAGAAGATTTGCCATTTCCTCCCACTCCTGAGGCCTCCTGTGTAGAGAGCTGTTAGTAACGGCATGGGATGAGAAGTTTTCCAGACATCATAAATCATCTTGACTCACTCCAAGGGTTGGGTTGACATCACAGCTCCCCTCTACTCACACTCAGAGATGTGCATCTTCCCTACTTCCTCTACTAACTCCCCTAGATAAAGTAAAAAATTAGTGTATTTCAGTTATTTGTTTTAAAATCAGTGCAATCTCTATCTCCTTGCTGAGAGAGTGATAAACAGTTGAGAAAGAAGTAAATGCCTTAAAGCTGAGAGAACTCAAATACAGCTTTTTTGGGGCCTGTATTTGTGGCACCAAAGACAAGATTGTGCAGTACTCCAAATAAATTGACCTTGTTGTTTTGTCAGTGACCAAGAGCTTTGATTCATCATTCCTTTGTGTCCCAGCCCTCAGCCATAAGAACATCTGTGAATTTATTCCCAACAGACCACCTTGTCACAGGGACACCTCCACCAGAAAAGCATTTTGGACAAGGTAGAGCAGTCATCACGTATGTGTTTCAGGCACCCTGAGAGTCAGGACTACAGAAAATTATCACTGTAAGGAAGATTAAAGCCATCAGAGTATTGATCCAGTGAAGTAATTACATAAACACTTTTTTTTTGTCAAAGCAACTAAACAAAGAGCTTGAGCATTTGGCAAAAGCTGAGCAGAGAAATCATAGTGAAACCCAATGAAACTCTTATACAAAGTACATCCTAAAACCCTGCACATTGATCAAAATGTTTGATTTTTGATCTTTTTGTCCTCCAGGGACTAGAAGAAATATTTCAGAAAGATGAAATATGGAGACCAGTCTCTCATTTAGCAGGCAGGGCTAAGTGCAGGATAAGATATTTTGGCAAAGCTCCCTGCCCAGAACACTCCTAGGAAGACATTTATTTAACAAACACAAGAAGAATTTACAAAAACCTTTCCCTTAGCTGCTGCAGGACACAGCTAGGGGGATTCCAAAGCCTTTGCAGCTGACACAGGGACAAGTTAACACTAAAAACAGCACTGTTGAAGTCTCTGAGCTCTCTCCTACACTAGAGTAGTGTTGTCTGGGCAGCTGAGTACACACCACAGCTCTTATATTTGGCAGGACACTTTGGAGCCAACCAACCAGACAAGGATGAGCAGAGAAGGAAGATTTGTTTAACCCCAAGCAGAACACCTGTAAATTACCACATGAATCTTATAAATGAGACACAAGGAACACCTGGGTGGGAAGACCTGATTTAAAATCCGTTTCCCAGTCCAATCTGTACTTGGACCTTGGCTTTCCAAGTATGAAAGTTCTATTTCCAGATGAACCTCATCACAGTCTGTCTTCTGCCATAATTAAGTTTCTGCCTCATCATCCAACAGAGAAATACTCAGTACCAATTACGGGAGGAAAGTGTTGTTTCTCTTTTCAGTCATTTCCTCTGGCTCCTCTGTCCTGGGAAAAAAAAAACCAAACTAAACTTAACCAAACCAAATAAAAAAAGAACCTCTATTCTTGAGATCACTACAGCGTTTTAAAAGTCAGTTTTGATTTAAGTTCAGGAGGTTGTCCGGGGTGTATCCATCTTTCTCACCAGAGAAAAATCACCATGGCAGATCCTGTTTGGTGGGTGAGCGAGTCCAGAGAAAATAATGTTTCTTTTTGTTGTTATTGTTGTTGTTGCAAAGCAGAAATATGTGGGAAATACTGACTTTTAAAATTGAGTGCAGTTTCCAACCCTCAAGGAAGGCTGAAACATTCTCAACCAGCTCTCCTAAGAGTAGAATTTATATTTTTTCACCTTAGTTTTCTATCAAAGCTTTGCCAATTTCTAGTCAAAAACCTTCTTAATATGCAAATGTGTGGGCAGTAAAAGGGCTCTAATATCCAAGACATAGCATAAGAAAGGAGAGAGATTTTAAATTCTACCAAATAATTTCTGTCTCTCCAAAGCAATATACAGCCCTCTAAAACATAGGGTTTTGCTCTGTTATGTTCACAAGCCTCCTATGACATCTTAATCTCTTGATTGAAACATTTTTTTCTTCCCATCTGTAAAGAAAATATTTCCTCTCTCCTTGGAGGTGGTGGTCACTCAACCCATCAGCATGTGTGGTGTCATAGCCAGCCCTGGAGTATCCCTGGCTGTCCCTGCACCAGCCAGCTGTCCCTGAGGCCACCATGGGAAGGGAAGTGCGTGGCTTTTGGAACAGAATCCAGTTTTGCAATAGATCTGCTGTTGCCCATGTGGAGTGAGACACAAGCAGATGGCCCAAAAGCAGGGTTAACACTCACTGGTGAAGACCTGAGGGCTGGAGCGGGAAATCTGTGATCAAAGAGATGAAACCAACTCTGACAGCAGAGTCCTGGACTGGAAGCTGGGGAAGGAGTGTGGACAGCCAGCGAAAGAGGAGCATGGATATGGGATCACCACATACAAAGTCAGTGTTGCCCACGGGCAGCCGGGTCATTGCTGGGCTAAATGAGGTCAGTCTCACAAAGAAAGAATTCCTTGCATTAGGAAGGGAACTGAGCCCTTAGGATGTAAAGATAACTCCTAGGGCATGGAAGATCTGGAGCTCCTTGATCAGGGTTCCAGGCAGCTGGTTACTCCTCCTTTGCACCAGGACGTGGGAGGAAAGGAAAAACATCACTACCCATGAATGCAGAGCCTGCTGAGGGATGGGGACCATGAGCAGGCAGAACAGTGGCATTGTCCAAATACGGCCTTTTCAGGAAGAATTAAATTACATTAACTCACCACATGGGCTATTTGCAGCTATGAAAATGTGGTCCATTTTTGCAGGGGATAAAAAGATTCATGTTTTTCACTAACAGCTCAGCAGATGTTCTCTGTCATTCTTAACATTAGCCAACTATGTTCAAAAATCTGGGTGAGATGCATCCATCCTTCTAGTCACATGCTGCCAGTCCCTAATGTAAAGCACGTAGACAAACTGAATTAATCAAAAGTGATCCTGTGCTCGTGCTTTCACAGATATTTCATCCTTCCTCCAACTTGTCCACACTTCCTTCTCTCCCACTCCCTCCCCCTCCCAACAACAGTAATCACAAAATCATAAAAAAATAAACCAGCACAACACAAGATATAAAACAACAGTGCAATTTAACAGGAGCAGATGGCATCCCCGAGAAACTGAAATACAAGCACACATCAATTATTGCAATATTCAGTCCTTGTAAACTTTCAACAAATATGTTCACATAAACAAGATCCTACATTCTGCATCCTAATTAATTTTCACTTTTGTATAAAAACACTTCCAAGAACAAGGAAAAAAATACTAAAGAAACACTTGTTCAAAGTGGGCTTTTTTTCCTCAAGTAACTGAAAGAAAATTCTAGTTTTTGTCTATTTCAAAATAATGAATCCGCTTCTCAAAATTTTGTAATGATTTTGAAGAACGGCTGATTTTACTCACAGATGTGGCTTTTCTCTGGAAGGGGCTCCTAGACACTTACTTGCATAGGCATAAAATTTACTTTTGCTTAGCATTTTATGGGAAATGAGGAATGAAAAAGGGAACCTGGATGCAACAACAAGCCAAACCACAAAAGAAACACAGAATTTTTCAGATAACTGATTCTTTGACTCAGTAACTGTAATGAGGAGGTGGGAAGTGGGAAGACTTTAAGGATGAATCCTGAAATTCTGCAAATCACAGTGGCTTTAAGGCAGCTTCTGCGCTGGTATCACTTCCTGCCCCAGCTGCAGCAGTTGGCACACCAGTCCTGATAGCCCTCACAGATCAGAGACCCACAGCCATCATGTCTTGAGTTGCAATGCAGGATGTGACCAGAGGTGTGTATTCTATCACCATCTGTTGAGGCCGGGTGGGGCACTGATCCTTAACTTTGAGGGAGATATTCTCTGCTAATGGGTCATCTGTTAAAACCAGGTGGAGCAGTGTTCTTAATCTTTTCCACAATCCAACCGTCCTCTAGGAAGATATCATGTGTTAATGAGCCATTGAGTCCCACTGCATGACTGATAAAATTACATCATCCCATTGAGAAATGCTCCAGCCAGGGGGAGGAGCCAAACATTTCCTACCTAGATAAAAACTGAGATCTGGAACGCCAAGGCAGTCCTTTTCCACTAGTTTCCAGAGGAAAAACTGGACCTTTGCACATCATCACTGAACCTTCAGAGGAAAACTGCACCCTTCTACAGGACCACTGCTTCAACTGAACCACATCTGTCATCCAGGAGGACTGCAGCCACCATTTAATCAGACTGCTACCAACACCCTGACTGACGGGGTATCACATTGTATTCTGATTCTGTTAGTGTTTTTGGGTTTGTTGTCTGTAATACTGTATTTCTATTTTAATTTTCCTAGTAAAGAATTGTTATTCCTATTCCCATATCTTTGCCTGAAATTCCCTTAATTTCAAAATTATAATAATTTAGAGGGAGGGGGTTTACATTCTCTATTTTTAAAAGAGGCTCCTGCCTTTCTTGGCAGACACTTGTCTTTCAAAGCCAGACACGTCAGCTTCATCAACTTTCACATACTAATACATGATAGTCTGAACTGAAGTGAGTATTTCTGGCAAGACAGTGAAATAATTTATTTCTCAGGTCAACACCTCTTCTTTGCTTACAATGAAAGGTTTCATATTAACTGTGTTCTAATTCCAGCACAGTGGTAACATATCCAGGAAATTTCTGCTCTGGAATGTGATCAGCCACATTAACCGAATTAGACTCCTAGCAAGGACACAGAAGTACAGGGGGTATTTTGGCAGTCCTTGCAGTTAGAGCATCTTCTGTGCATAAATAATCTCTATTCATTGGACTACCCAACCAGTGTCCCAGGTACACAGTAATTGCAGCAATGATCACGCAAATGGGTCACATTCCTTGAGGCAAGTCTTGTGCATTTTGGCACAATATCTATTAACAAGCCTATCTTTTCAATGTACATGTCTGAACGGTGCACGGTCAGGGCCAGGTACACAGCCCTGTTCCTGAACAGTCACCCATAGGCTGTAGAAGATGCTACATCTTTCCAGCCAAATGTGCTCACTGTATCAGTGTGTCCATATCCATATCTCACTACCTTGCATTCCACAGCCCACACTGCAGCTGCATCAGCTGGAAGCAACTTTAAGCACAGGACATATATCTGCCTGCCTTCAGGAGAGAGATGAGAGGGACATCAACAGAAGGCAGCCATATGCAGATGTAGTTTCTCCGTAGCACACAATCAAAAGCATCTAGTTTGTGAAAAAACAAGTGCTGTTTTTAGTAGGTTGTGAATCTCCAGGAAAATTAAGTACTAGGCTTGCTTGGCAAAGGCGCCCGAGAATGAAATTTTTTCTAGATTTCTGATAGGGCTTTTGGGGACAGAACTAAGAAAGTGTGACTCTCAGAGTTAACAGTGCCTTTGTTTCAACTCCCCTCATCCAAGCAGCATCAACCAGAAAATTCTCTCCACCCCTCCCTTATTTATCCTTTCAGTACCAAAACTCCAGTAGCACCACACAGAGTTGGCATCAGACCACAGGGAGCTCCCAGGTTCATTGATTTTCAGGCAGAGTTTAACCAAGGTTTAATGTTTATGAATTTGGAGCTAGAGTAAATGAGACTTGGGACCAAGGCTTGCAGAAATAAGCTGTAACAAGGACTGGCATTAAGTTGTGAGAAGCTTTTACCTCAGTGCTACTTTTTCCAGGGCCTGGTAATAATTTGGAAAAGAACACTCATCTGGAGCCAGTCAATGCAATTAGAAATACAGGAAAAGCCTGATTGTTTTTCCATGTATGACACATTAAGAAAATGAAGTAATTTCTCTTCAGTCCAAGTATTGACTGTAATTATAGATAGCAGGCAGCCTTAGCTGCTATAAAATATTGAAGTGCTTTTATATAGTTACTGCTATAGTTTACTATTTAGGGACAGGAGAAAGGTTACCTTTTAAGGAAGTGCAGTTCCACAGAACAATGGAAAGGAGGCCATTACTATATAATACTGCTGCCCTTTCCATTATTAGTGTGAAAGCATTTGCCAGATGAATAGAAACAGGTTTAAACTTGGTTTATTATTTCTATAATGTTAATTTGCCTGGAGCAGCTCACTCTCTAGGTAATCTCTGCTTGGGAGAGAGATTACTATCTAACAAAAGAGCATTTAACATATTTTAGTTTCTCAGAGCTTCAAGTGGCTCCTTTGGTATGGCCAGTGTCAGAGGTGAGGGAAAATGGGTCACCCTGCAAGTGTTTCTTCACAGTCAGGCCTTGTTCCTCAGCTGTTGGCATTTGGCAGTACCTAAGAATTCAGTTACAGCCCAAAAGAATTCTGCCACCTCCTATAGTTTTGCAGGTGAAAGCTAGCCTTGGAGGGCCTAATGAATCTGTGACCCGACCCTGGACAAGCTAAGGGGCTGGAAACTGGGGTGACCATGAGGACATGGACCTGAGAGATCCCTGCAGCCTGTGAAACAACATGTCTGTATTTTATTACCTGTGAAATAGGCACAAGGCACGGTGGTAAAGAACAGGGATTGCTTAGAGGTGAATAATGATGGTCTCACCACATCCACTTGAGAGCAAGTGGAATTGCCCAGCAGGCTCATCGAGTTCTCCTGAGGGGCATGACCACACTGCTGCCAACAAGAAAAGCTGCAAACAAACCCTGCTTCACTTCTGTAAGGTGCCACACATACTGAGGGCCTGCAGAGCTGCTCAAGAAGACTGAACCACAGTGCGTGGCACATTCCTGAATGTGCCACCTGGAGCAGCAGTTCCCTCAGAGAGATTAATGGGAATGTCGTTCAGACTTAGGGGGGCAATAGGAGGTTGGAGAGCACCTTTTTTACCCCTGGGATGGAAGCAGCAAACACCTCAAATCCTACAAGGTGCAGAGATAAGTTAGTAAGTCACTCCAATTTTTCTAGTGGTAGACTAACTACAACGCTCTCCACATTGCCATAGTGGCCATGTAAAGAAATGTGAGGAATTTCTGGGCCAGGTAGATGGGCCCAGGAATTCCTCACTGCAGGAACCCCAGGCCGATGGGGACCATGAAAAATGGTCTACAGAAGTCCTAGAAAAGATTCCATTTGCTCATTCAGATTGCATTTTTTCACTGCATTGTGTAACATTGAGTCAGCTAAATATTTTATGTTCTCTTGGTTTTTTATACTTCAGCTTACAGCATGATTTTAAACTTAAAAGGAAAGCACTGGTTTAAATTCCTCAGAAATAGTACCTGCAATTGTACCTCACTACAATTTTAAATCCAAACTCCTGGAAAGAGTAAATAGCAGCCTCTGGGATTTAGCACTTTGAAGGCCTATGAGAGAAAGTTGCTTAGGCTAAGGTTAAACCTGAATATAATTAGTTCCTAGCCTTGAAGGAATAAACCTAGATATTTGAACAGACTGAAGTAATATTCAATTATGAGACACCTTTGCTGACAGTCAGATTAGCTTGAAGACATAAAATGTAGCCACAGTTGTGGGTTTTGCTCTACCAAAATTATTACAAAGAACCATATGCAAAAGCAGAAGGCATCACTAATATCCTTTGATTAGCAAGGTTAAAGAATTGTTCTTATATTCTAGGGCCTTGTTTTCTCTCTTGTACTCACAGCCTCTTGCAATAAGTAAAACAGTAGGCAAAATGGGGTGGAGACATCTCATTCAGACATATAGGGGCTATACAGGGTTCTGTCTTCCACTGTTTCAACATTTCTACTTCCCTTTTTCAGAGAACAGTTTGGACAGACCAAATCCAGCCCAGAGCCATCTCACACAAGCAGCCTCTTGAAATAACATCCTAATTGTTCAGTCAATAGACATCTTAGTACAACAAATTAGCACATCTCAAGTATTTATTTCCTTGCTATCCAGTTAACAAGAAAATCACTCTTTCTTTGGTGCCAAGTCAATTTTTTTAAAAAAGAAATGGTTCTCAGGTGGTCACAGTTCTGGGGTGCAGTTTCTCCCAGCTGTTTGAAGAGCTAGGTGATCTTTATTGGGTCAACAGCCCACAGCATGGCCTGGTCTGAAGCCCAGTTAAATTAAGAGGGTAAGTTTAGGTGAAATAAGCTTGTACTGGGGAAGCCATATATTATAAATTATATTTTATATATATTATAAGTAAAGATCACGAAGTTTCTATGCATCTCTGAAATGCAGCAGTCAATAATTTCAGCAAAATTCCAATTTCGAGAGTGGGATTGTGGAGGCCTCACAAGAGTTGCACAGAGAAGTACTGATAAGAGGGACATAAAAGTCTTAGAAAGGCCAGGTCAGAGATGCAGATGCCTTGTGAGCAGTTTTGTGTCCCAACCCTGTGCCTTCTTCACCAGGACTCTGGAAAAGTTCTTTCTTTTCTGCTGCTCATGATATTGGTACATCCCAGAAGAACCTTTGAAGAACCCAAGTATATTTTTTAAGAGTTAGATAAAGCTTTTGTTGTGCTCTCCTTGGAAAGCTTGTCTGATGGAACACCATCTCTGTACAGTTTCTTTCAAGAAGAAATACCAGAAGCATTCAGAGGAGTAAACAGAGTTGACTTACAAGGATGTAGGCCCAAAAGTAGAGAGAGAGAATTATTTCTTGAATATTATCTTCTGGATGGAAAGCAGTTGCCAGAGCAACTAGGTTTACCACAGGAAGGGCTATTAACTTCCAGAGTAATCATTGTTTCTGTAAAGAAGCAGATCTTTTGTAGCTATCATGAAAAAAACCAAACAATCCCACCCTCTGAAATACCAAAAAATTAATAAAATAATTTCCACACTGCATTAGTGGTGTAGCCATGGTAAATAATGAGTTTATTTTATTTTCTTCTACTGGAAAACTGCCTTTTAAATTTTAATCACTTCTCTAAAGCAGCTGCCAGAGTTCTTGTTTTTCTATAATGCATTTAAATACTGTATATTAATTTAACTGCCAGTTTTGATGCATAAAAATAGCGTTGCATTAAAAATATAAATAAAGCACAATGGAATGTCTGCTGGAAGACAAAACAGAGCAATATTTTCAGATTACAAAGTGCTCTCTCTCCTTGCAAGCCTGAGAAAGCAAGGCAGACTTAGTCAGAGCTGAGCACGAGGAATGCTTCTGTTCTGGACTTCAAATAAATTGTGAAACATATTAAACGGAATTTTCTACCCTAAAAAATATCTCGTATTGTGCTTTGGTGAACAAAAGACACAGCTGATGTGCACAGATGTTGAAACCCCAAATGAAAGATGAGCACTTGTCTGCTCCAAAATAGATGTTTTGATTTAGTTGCCTTTATCAAGCACGTCCCAAAAGTGACTCGACATTTTTCTGGGTAGCTGTAGCTTGCCTGGTAAATCCACCCATGACCATGTCCTCAGGCTAGTCAAGCACTGGCACCACCATAACTCGGGTCATTGATGGTTTTTTAATTGTTAAATAAACAAAGAAGCTCACCCTTGGGGACAGAGACACAGAACTGTTTGAAGAAGCTTTCCAAAATGCAGCCATCAGTACCCATTCCTGCCTGACACCCCATGGACAGCAGATCAGCAGTAGCTGCTGCCCAGAGACATGGCAGATAATGGAGATAAAACATACTGAGGGCAGAGTTTGGACATGAAACAAGAAGGTCTGCAGAGACTTGTGACTTAATTAAAAATTGCTCCTTTTTCCTAGATTGCTTTTGGAGTTTCCACTTGCAAAGGAAGAGACTATTAAACTAAAAAAAAATTTAAAAGCTTCACTGCATCTACACTGAAAGAATCTGCACAAACTTGGGGTATCTGAGAATCCAATTTCAAAGGCAGAAATAGGTTAATGGGTTGCCTCCACAAACATGCCTGCATTGGATGGGATTTGGCAGTTTTGGAGCACCCTTTACAGATTTGAGGCCGGTATGTTTGCCCATCCTGGATACAACTTGCTGTTGCATTTGTCTGTCGGCCATGCTTTGGCTGCAAGTCTTTCAGGACCATGTGTGACAAGTGAGAGTGTTTTCTCCTCCAGCATGAGTTCCCTGAGTGGTTCAGTGCTCCTGGCCCCTGGGTTACATCACATAAACATGCCTTCCCTGTGGGCTTCCCAACATGAAGGATTTGCATGCTGTAGGACAAACCTTTCCCAGGCTGAACCAAAAACCTTGTGGGACTCTGCAAGAAACGGCAAACAGGCTACAGCTGTAATTCTCTCCCCAAGAAAATGGCAAAGAACACCCCACCCCAATGTTTCAAGGCAGTGCTGTAATAATAAATACACTGCTTTTAACTAAAATACTGGAAAATCTTGCAGTGTTGTCAAGGATCTAGCTGAGAAATGTCTCTCCCAGTGGAGACCAGCTTCTAATAATGACAGCACACTTGCATCTAACAGCCGTACCCACTACTCTAAAAGGCCTCTGCTTATTCCAAATGGTGACAGGCTGCATTAGGGATCAAAGGGAAGCCAAGAACACCAGGGCTCCAGATAAGCAACTGCCCTCAGGAAAAGTGAAACAGCAACATATGGAAAATTTCCTCATTGGAGAGGGTGCAAGTGATGCTTGTCTAAACAGCAAAGGAGAAGGAAAAGAGATAAAGCAAAACTTTAAGGAAGCTTAAAAGTGAGTGGCAAGAGTGTGGGTGAGGGAGAAAGCAGCTGCACACAATTTTCCATAGGATCTCTTCTGCTCCACAGCATCTAGGAGCCCAGAGTCCTCCATTTCTGATAGACAACAAGGTATGACAGTGTATGAGATTTATGGAAGAAATTGTCACAGTAAAAAGAGTCAGTGCTGCTCTGACCATGAGCAAGACAAGACCATAAAACAGAGGCAAGTTTCACAGCTGAGGCACTCAGTTCAGGGATTCTTGGATGATGTCTGAAGGAGATGCCAGTGTACATCCTTCTGTCTTTCCTTACTTTCCTAACTCTTTAGGCATAGGCCAGCTTTGCTCTCATTCCCATGCTTTGCCCAGGGGATATTAAGCATGTCTTGGAGAAGCTCCAAAAACCCAAAATCTTGGCCTAATATCACCACCATGGTGGAGAGCTGGGGTTTCCACATCTGCCCAAGGTCAAGATAGGGATTTCTGCCAGCACATCCCACCTTTTTTCACGAGCAGGGAGTCTCATTCACTTTAACATCCCAAGGACAGGAACAAAATCCCATAATTACTTTCCTCTGGTAAGTGATGGATAAGACTCACACAAGCACCACTTCAAGAAACTCGAATTATCTCCACTCCAACCTCTCACTGAAAGCAGGATGATCACAACAATTGGGTCAGAGCAGCCTCAGCTCTGGAAGGAGTCATGATGGAGGGAGCTGTCCCAGATGAGGAGATGTGGTTACTGCACTGAAAAGAGAGAGAAAGGAGAGCAACACACGGACCTCTTTAGGGAAAAAATGCCAACTTTATTGTAAGGACAGCCCGTATTTAAAGTATGTTACGTGCAGCTAGGACAGGACATTAGTTCATTGGACAACTGGGAAAAACATCCTTGGGACAGTACCTCAGGATGTATCCCACAGGAAAGACACCAGGTGTTAATCTTTATTATGAATTCCACTCTGTTTTTCATCATATTATCACCCTGGGAGACTTCCTCCCTAACTGAAGCTGTAGTCAGCTTGTCAGCCTGGGAATGGACCTGAGAATCAGGAGAAATCCAGGCCTGAAAAGAATTTCCAAGCTGTAATTCCTTAGTTCTCTAAATGTGTATGTCCACAAGGAGAAACTCTCCTTGCAAATTGCCTTTTAAACAAATAGTCTGTCTCGTCTGTGTTTGTCTCCTGGACTGATTTCCTACATTAAAACCCTCCCAGAGAATCTCTCTGCTGCTTGGCAGTCTTTGCTTTCCTTACTTTCCTAATTCAGGGCTTGTCTGTTCCCAGTTTCTCCAGACACAGCGTCCTAGTTGTCCCAGTGGATTTGCTTCAGGCACTAACCCTGTTCTCTCTCACACCATCTCTCTTCCTCAGTCACTTTCATTCTCCAAATGATTCTCCTTCTCCTACAGAACATTATCACAAACACAAAGTCCGAGTGGAACACATTCCCAGTTGTAAAAAATCTTCCTTAAAAATCAAATTGCTTTACTGGAATCAAAGGATCATGATAGATTTAAGAAAATGGGTAGAGTTTTAAAATTATTTTTAGAGAAAGGAAACGTGGCTCAGGTGGAATTGGATTGTTCAGCATAAGGGTGAAGTGCTTATAGCTTGGCAGGCCCAGAATTTCTGAGTTCTGTGTGTCTATCTATCAAAAAATAGGAAAGGTGACAGAGTACTGGGAAGCGTGGGACATGGCATGATGAAAATAGTATGGAATAAGAGGTAAATCATGTCCTGGAATCAGCAGTAGCAGGTACAGTGCTGTGTTTCGGATTTAGGATGAGAATAGTGCTAGTAACACCCTGATGTTTTAGTTGTTGCTAAGTAGCACCTACCCTAAGTCAAGGATTTTTCAGAGTTTCCTGCTCTGCCAGTGAGGAGCTGAACCAGAAGCCATGAATTAGCACAGCTGGGACAATCCAAAGGGATATTCCATACCGTGCTCAGTATATAACCTGGGAGAGTTGGTTGGGAGCTGCTGATCACTGCTCAGGGATGGTTTGGGCATCAGCCAGTGAGAGCTGAGCAATTGTGTTGTGTATCACTTGCTTCTCCTGGGGTTTATTCCTCTCTCTCTCTCTCCCTCCTTTTCATTATGGTTATTATTATTATCGTTACTACTACTGGCAGCGTCTTTTATCTTTTTTCAGTTATTGAGCTGTTCTTATCTCAGCCCACAAAGTTTACCTTTTTTTTCCCCAATTCTCCTCCTCATGTGGGGCAGGGTGGAGAGTTGTGGTATGGGGAGTGAGTGAGTGAGTGAGTGAGTGAGTGAGTGAGTGAGTGAGTGATTAGATGGTACTGAGCTGCCATCAAGGGTTAAACAGTGACATAAACACAGTGGGAATTAAGGCTATATTCTCTCAAAGGACATCTCTGGAGATTGCTGGAGAAAGACTAGGAATACATTGTTATATTTTAAGGTTTGCCCCGTGCCTTAGTTTGCCCACCTATCCCACATGCTTTTTGACTATCAAGGAAAAGATCAAAGCCTTTGTCTTTGCTCTGAGGCACAATGAGACCAAATATATTTCACCTACTCCAGGTTCACTGGCCTTTCAATGGCCACTGGCTGTGGTAAATGACACTAACAGCAGTGAACTGTACATTAGGCCCCTGTGAGCTTTTAACAACCTTCTCCAGCAGAGATAGGACCAAAAGCACTGCTCAGTAAAAGGATGGGGAGAGGAGAAAAGAAGACACAACAGAAACAAGAGAACAGGCTAGAATAGAACAGGACAGGATAGAATGGAATATTTCAGTAGAAGAGACCTACAGTGATGTCCTGGTTTTGGTTGGAATAGAATTGATTTCATCTCAGTAGCAGGTACAGTGCTGTATTTTGGATTCAGTGTGAGAATAAAGTCGATAAAACACTGATGTTTTGGGATTTGTTAAATCATGTTTAGCCTAGGTCAAGACCTTTATTTTTTTTGTCATCTCATGTCACCTCAGTGAGGACGTGCACAAAAGAAAAAGTGTGAGGGAGCATAACCAGGAAAGGTGACCCAAACTGGCCAGAGGGATATTCCACACCTGAGAACATCATGCCCAGTATATAAACTAGGGAAGTCACCCAGAAGGGGTGAACCCAGAAGGGTTCAAAGATGGGGTCTGTCATTGGTCAGCAGAGGGGGAGCAATTGTACTGAGCATCACATTTGTTGTTAATCATCATCATCATCATCATCATCATCATCATCATCATCATCATCATCATCATCATCTATTATGATATTTCAATTAGTCTTAAATTATTAAACTGTTTGTATCCCAACCCACGAGTTTTACTTCTGATTGTTGTCACCCACTAGAGAGATGACCTTACTTTAGAAGGACAGCTATACACTATCAAATAAGTATTTGGCTGTGCATGTTGTCCTTTCAATGAAGGAACAACAGCAATTAAAACCAAAACAACCAAACAAAAAGACCAGCTTCACCCCCAACAGCAATATGTTCACTCTTCTTAAAGCTATTCTTTATTTTGGTACCAAAGGCAAATACAATATGAGTCTGAAAGTAAAATATTTCTTCTTTCCTCTGAGCAAACAAGCAGAGCTAGAAGTTCTCCCTGCAAAATTCTCACATTTTTGTTTCTGTTTTGGTTTAGTTTGGGTTTTTGGTGTTTTGATGTTGTTGTTTTTTGGGGTTTTTTTTTGAGTTTTGGGTTTTGGTTTTTTTTCATACTCATTTCTGGATTAAAAGAAACAGTGGAAAATCAATAGCTAAAATAAAACTTCAGTTTTATATTGGTCTCCTTTAGATGCACTAATTTCAACTCTCCTCTTAAATGCAATTTCTCTTGAGAGAGCTGTAGTACCACACGGCAGAATAAGGATTATCTTTATCAAGGTGGTGAGTCACAGTATTTTTCGAAATAGAATACTGAGCTTTCATAGTAAAGATTAATAATAGCAGCAGGAGGTGGCAAAATACTGCATTGAACTGTCCTAGTTAATACCAGAACTGACACATCAACAGGGTGATAAAAGTGTGTTTTCACATCATTCTGCAGCTGCCCAGGATTTTAGGCAGCTTAATATTTTTGCACAGACTGTGCCAAGAGTTCAGCTGGTCTCTCCAGCCATGAACTGTGTAATTACCCTAATTTACAATTGCTATTAATTTGTTTGGTGAGGTTTCTCTAAAAGCTTTTGCATTCTGTAGCCCATGATAAAATGGGTTATTTGCAATGCTAAAATGTCCATGAGAAGAAGAGAAGAGTTGTATCCAGCTGAGGAAGTGTAAAAGATTTCATCTCAACCAAGAACTGAGTGGCAAAGACTTATGAGAGGAATGTTAAATTTGTCTTTACAAATGAGTTGTGGATCAGCCTATAGATAAGGCTAGCACTGAGAGATAAAAGAAACAATGGGATGGATTCCACTGATTGATGAATGGAAACAGATATTTGCCTTTACAAACAAACTGTAGGGCTGCTGATAAATGAAATTGGATATCGAAAGATGAAAGAAGCAACGGGGGGAAAACTATGAATTCTATAAGAATTAAAAATTAAAAGGGAGGGTTATACATTAGAGGGGAATTTCAGGTATCAGGCGTTCCGGGAAGTCTGTGCCTCTCAAGTACCTCAGCCAATGGGGAAAGAGAGAGGGAAATGCGGCCGGGAAAATAGGATAAAAAGGAGGCTGCGTCCTCCGAAAATTTGAGAGATCCCAGGGGAATGTCCCATGGCCTCTCCCTTTATTCGAATAAAGCAAAAAGGACTCCTCTGTCTCCTTTTTGGACATAAACCTCTGGTTTTTGTGGATTAATTTTCCTGACAATTTGGGGGCTCGTCCGGGATCTTTCCACCGTCCGGGGCGGCGGGCGGCGAGCGGAGCTGAAGGCGCGCCTCACCCAGTTTGGGTGATCAGCTCCCCTTGGTGCCGGCCGGCACCGGGCGATTGATTGGGTTCCCGAGACTGTCCAGGAGACAGACGAGTGGCGGACCAGGGGGGTCCGTGAAGAGTCCGCAGGGAAGGACCACTGAAAATCTCACCGGTGAGTAAAATGGGATCTTCGGGGAGCAAACCTGGGAGGGCACCCATGGAGGGTAGCACAGGTAAACCTGAGAGGGCACCCATGGAGGGTAGCACAGGTAAAACGGGGCACCCAGAGAGGGTTGGAAAGGTGAAGCCGCGAAGGGGCCCCGGCAAATGGGATGACGATCCCATAATACCCCCGGAGAGTCCCTTGGGGTGAATGCTGAGGTCTTGGGACAGATTGTATATTCACCCAGAAGTAACTATGGAAATTATGGTAAAATATTGTTATTTTGTGTGGCCAGAGTATAAGCTGGCAAGGGGACTTATATGGCCACCTTATGGAACAGATAAAATTCATTTGTGTAGAATTTTGTGGAGGTATCTAGAGGAGAATTGGAAAGGATGGATTGAAAGGGAATGTGGATTAATATGGGTCAGACAAGAAACAAGAGAAATTTATGTGTTAAGAAAAAAAGGAGAAGAGGAAAAAGAGGAGGAAGAGGAAAGTGGTGAGGATTGGGATGTTTTTCAGCACCTTCCCCCGTCTTGTCCTCCAGTGTTGCCAGCTGCAGGTCGTCTGTATCCTCAACTTTCAGAGCAAGGGGATCAGGGAAATGTTATTCCTACAGCCCCACCTGAGAAGGATAATGGTGTAGGGGGAGGGGAGCAGCATGTTGTATCACCCCCCAGAACTAGAAGAGGAACTCAGTTTAGGGCATCAGAAGCCCCCCAAGAGACAGGGGTACACCAGATGCCACTCCGTCAAGTTCCTTTGGGGGGTCAAGGGGGAGGATTTGGGTTTGTAATTGTACCACTCACTACCCAGGATATAAGAGGGTTGAAAAAAGAATTACCCCCATATTTGGATGATCCCATACGGGTGGGGGAAAAGATAGAGGAATATTTGGGAAATGCGGATTATACATGGAAGGATTGGGATTTTCTTTTGGAAATTTTGTTTGGGTCATCAGAGAAACGAATGATTTTGCAGAAAGCTCGGCAGCTGTGGGAGGATGAACACCCACAAGCAGCAGGGGGGGCTGGACCCAATGCACCTACGGTGGATGATGCCATCCCCCAGGCAGACCCCCAGTGGGACCCAAATAACCAGGCCAGTCTGGCTCGCCTTCGCGATTACCGTGCTTATTTGATCAGGGCAATCAAGTCTGCAGCTCCCAGAACTAACAACATAGCTAAGGCTATGTCGTTAGAGCAGGAGAAACAGGAAAGCCCCTCTCATTGGTTGGAGAGGATTAGAGATGCCTTGAGGAAGCACGGGGGGATGGATCCTGAAGGGCCAGCCTTCAACACATTGCTTAAAGTACAATTTGTTACTAAAGCCTGGCCTGATATACGGAAAGGAATACAGAAGGATGAAGAGTGGCAGAATAAGCCTCTAGAGGGATTGGTTAGAAAAACACAGCAGATATATGTAAGAAGGGATGAGGAAAAGGCAAAAACTAAAGCAAGGATGATGGCAGAGTTTGTGCAGCCCCAGAGGAATAAACCGCAGGGTCCAACGGGTCCCCAGGGACAGAGGGGACGGGGTCGGCCACAAGGAAGTGGCAGAGGAATTCCCTCCTCGGCAGGGGACAGCCGACCCAAACAGCGGCTGAGGAAGAACCAGTGTGCTATCTGCAGGGCAGGAGGGCATTGGAAAAACGAGTGTCCGCAAAAACAACTGGACCCTCAGGAGGAGGAAGTCCAGAGGATAATGGAAATGGATTGTTAGGGGTGTCAGGGGCTCCTATTATACCAAGGACCCACCACTCAGGAGCCCTTAATAACTTTTAAGGTGGGTCCGGATCGAGAGGAGGTGTGTTTTTTGGTAGACACGGGGGGCCTCTCGGTCCACCTTAAATTTTATACCTAAGGGGGGGAAATTGTCAAAAAGATCCTTGGTTATTCAAGGAGTAAGCGGGAAAGATGAGCGAGTGCATTTTATTCAACCGCTGTTAATAGATGTGGGGGACAGATTTGAACTGCATGAATTCTTGTTTGTTCCTAATTGTGATTGTAATTTACTGGGAAGAGATTTGATGGCTAGAATGGGAATGCAAATTAGCATTGTAAGAAGTGACACGGAGTCCGAAACTGTGATATCTTTATGTAAAATGTCTGAAAAGGCTTATGCTAAAATAAATCCAGAAGTATGGGCAGCTCCAGGGAAATATGGGAAACTGGACATAGAGCCTCTCCAAATTACTTTGAAGCAACCAGGACAAGTGGTGTCTAAAAAGCAATACCCTCTTTCAAGGGAGGGAAAGAAGGGGTTACAGCCTGTTATTGAGTCCCTGCTAAAAGCAGGTCTTTTAGAGCCGTGTATGTCTCCCTATAACACTCCTATCCTGCCGGTTGGGAAACCAGATGGAACCTACAGAATGGTGCAGGATTTAAGAATAATAAATGAGATTGTCAAACCAAGGCATCCCACAGTTCCAGATCCATACACAATCCTAAATCAAATCCCTTCTTCACATCAGTATTATTCTGTACTGGATTTGAAGGATGCTTTCTGGGGGTGTCCAATCACAGAAGATAGTAAACAGTATTTTGCTTTTGAGTGGGAACAGGAGGAAGGAGGGAAAATGATAAAACAACAATTGACATGGACAGTACTCCCTCAAGGATATACAGAGTCACCAGTTCTGTTTGGGCAAGCTTTGCAGAAAATATTAAGAGAGTTTACTCCACCCTTAGGAGTCAAGTTGTTGCAGTATGTAGATGATTTGCTCTTATCAGGGGAACAGGAAAAGGTGGTTGAAGAGGCTACTGTAAAGCTGCTTAATTTTCTTGCAAAAAAAGGGACTTAAAGTATCCAAAAAGAAAGCACAGTTGGTAGAAAAGAAGGTCAAATATTTGGGACACATTCTGTCCGAAGGGTTACGGTGTATTGATCCAGAAAGGATACAAGGGATTTTACAGGTACCATTACCCCAGACTAAAAAGGAGTTACGGCAGTTTTTAGGGTTGGTGGGGTACTGTAGAGCATGGATCGAGGATTTTTCTGTGGTGGCCAGACCTTTATATAACTTTTTAACTCAAAACAGTCCTAATGTCGTGGTGTGGACACCAGAAGGAGAGAAAAGCTTTAAGAAATTAAAAGACAAATTGGTTAAGGCCCCAGTCTTGGCTCTTCCAGATGCAGAGAAAGTATTTCAGCTATATGTGGATGTCAAACAGGGTCATGCTAAAGGAATTTTGGTGCAAGAGCATGGGGGAACACGGAGACCTGTTGCCTATTTTTCTAAATTGTTAGACCCGGTAGCCAGAGGCTGGCCCCATTGTCTGCAGAACTGTGCAGCCACAGCTCTGATGGTGGCTGAGGCCTGAAAGCTGACAAGGGGAGGGGATCTCATTGTTAAAGTCCCACATCAGATTAAAGCTTTGTTAACTGAAAGAGCCTCTAAGTGGATGACGAGTGCTCGATTATTACAGTATGAATCTTGTTTAATGGAACAGGAGGATTTAGAATTTAAAGGTGGGGAAATTTTTAATCCAGCCTCTTATTTAAATGGCCCTGGAGAAAAGGGGGGCCAGGAAGAAATCCATGATTGTATCCAGGTTATAGACCTCCAGACACGGGCTAGGGAAGATCTACGGGATATTCCCTGGCCTGAGGGAGAGAATGTGTTCATTGATGGGTCCTCCAAGGTGGTAGAAGGAAAACGATTTACAGGATACTCTATCGTGAATGGAAAGCAATTAAGGGAAGGGGGGAGGTTACCAGCCACTTGGTCAGCTCAGACAGCAGAGCTGTACGCGCTTGTGAGAGCCTGTGAATTATACCAGGACAAGACAGTAAATATATTTACTGATTCTAAATATGCATATGGGGTAATACATGCATTTGGAAAACTATGGGAAGAAAGAGGTTTATTAAGCTGCAGAGGAAAGACATTAGCTCACGAGAACTTAATCTCTCGCCTATTGGAGGCAGTGAATTTACCAAAAAAGGTGGCGATAATCCACATTAAGGGGCATCAGGCAGGATGGTCGGAGGAGGCAATAGGAAACCGACTGGCTGATGAAGAAGCTCGAAAAGCTGCATTGTTGCCAGAAGTCTCTAAGATCCTGCCTATGCTCCCAGTAACTGCACCGCTGCCAGAGAAACTCTCTTTTCCACCAGAGGAACTTGAGATAATTAAAAAAAGTGGGGCAGAGAAAAGAGAAAATAATTGGTTTACAAGGGATGGTAAGCAGTGGATACCAAAAGCTCTAGCCTTACAATTGTTAAAACAGCTTCATGAAGGGAGTCACTGGGGCTCCCGAGGACTGGCAGAAGCCTTCCTCAAAATGTACGCTGCTGTTGGTCTCTTTAGCCTGGCAAAGCGAGCCACTGAAGGCTGTTTGACTTGTGCTAAAACCAACAACAAAGTTACAAAGAAACTGGCCAGGGGAGGGAGGCGTTGGGCAGTACGTCCCTTCCAGAGATGCCAGGTGGATTTTACTGAAATGCCTCGAGTGGCAAGATTTAAATATCTTCTGGTAATAGTATGTCAATTAACCGGGTGGCCAGAAGCATTTCCAACTGTGTCAGCAACTACAGGATCAGTTGTTAAAATATTTTTGGAACAAGTAATTCCAAGATATGGGATGGTGGAAGCAATAGATTCAGATAGAGGAACTCATTTTACAGGAAAAATTCTTCAAGGAGTTATGACTGCTTTAGGGAACCTCCATACCCCCTGGCATCCACAAAGTTCAGGCCAGGTTGAGAGGATGAATGGAGAAATAAAGAAACATCTCCTAAAGCTGGTGATAGAAACTAAAATGCCATGGGTACGGCTCCTGCCCCTGGCTTTAGCAAGGATAAGAGCCAGACCCAGGGGAGATATTCAGTTATCTCCCTTTGAATTGATGTTTGGAATTCCTTACCCTTGTAATTCTCAGCCTAGTGGGGGGATAGAGATAAGTGATGTGTATTTAAAACAATATGTGGCTCGGATACTGTCTCTTGTGAAATCTCTTCGACAGGAAGCTCAGCTGGCACAGACCCTGCCTTTGGACTTTGCTGTTCACAACATCCAACCGGGACACTGGGTCCTGGTTAAGGAGTGGAAAGAAGCACCACTGGTGGCGAAGTGGCGTGGACCTTTCCAGGTGTTGCTGACCACAGAAACAGCCGTCAAGACAGCTGAACACGGGTGAACCCATCACACTCGGGTCAAAATCTCTGCAGCCCCAGAGATTTGGACATCTCAGCTGGAGGAGAAGGACGGGAAGCCGCGACTGACACTCCGCAGGAGTGGACTGGAGCAGTAGCCAGTGCGTCGACATCGGGGGAAGCCTCGTGTGCCCACCCACAGACTGCCTGCTGAAATAGTCTTTGTGGGCATCCCTCCTCTCAAATCTCCAGTCACTGGGGGCCAACCCTTGCTGTCATTGTTTTCTTTATGTTAAGCTGTTTCTGTGCCTTCGCTCGCCACAGGTGGTGTGAAAGACAAAGTGAAAGTAAAAATTAAGTTAGGAAATTAGATTACACAATCAGAATGTTTCTCTTAATAATGTTACCTTTATATTATCAGTTAGGTTGGGGCCAAGAATGGGAAAATAATTTTTTGACCTTAGGAGAAGAAGTAGCAAAAACCTTTAACCTTAGCAATTGTTGGGTCTGTGGAGGGCCAGGGGGATCTGAAAACTGGCCATGGGTGGCCAGCCCAGTTGAACCTAAATGGTGGATTAGCACCCTGAGTGAGGTCCGTAATGGAACAGGATTTTGGGATGAAGAAGGAAGTCCATGGCGGCTTCATTCTTCTAAAAGAGGCACTTACTGTCTAAATAGGACAGGAAGCATATATATGGGAAAAAGCGTTTGTGACTGGACTTTATCTTTGGGTTTAGATTGTTGGACCCCCAACTGCCTTCCTTATGATTGTTCCAGATATCAAGGCAGATGGAATCAAACGTATGTTAAGCTCACAAATGGTAGCTGGGTAAAGTGCTCCTATCATAATTACCAGAAAGATCTAAAAGGCTGTAAAGCAGTGGGGAAGGATAAGTTTTTTGACCCCTTATTTTTAAGCTGTCCCCGAGATAATTCCACAAGTAGCACACATGTTATCCGTGACTACCAGTGGAAATGGCAACATCGAAATGGAACTCGAACCCTTTTTAATAGGTTCTGGTCCAAATCTAACAAAACAGATCTGGGATGTAACTGCAGGTGGAAACCTCATGTGGGAGCTTGGAAATGCAACTACTGTGATTCTTATGGTGGGGCGACCATTGCTGGGGGACCACTGGGCCCAGGGAGTAAGCTGTATTTTGACTCTCCAATTGACCATGAAAATTAGGAAGGTCCCTTTGCCAATGGGACCTAGGCTTTAAAGGGGCATTACTGGATTTGTGGCCAACATGCATATCGCAGGTTACCCCCAAACTGGTCAGGAATATGTTATGTGGGGTATATCAGACCACTGTTCTTTCTGCTACCACAGGTTCAGGGAAATCACTTAGGAATCAAGGTATATGATGATCTAATTAGAGAAAAGCGGTCAATTGATGTATCCCTGGCTGGAGGGAGCACCCAAAGATGGGGTGATGATGAATGGCCACCTGAACGAATCATACAACACTACGGATCAGCCACTTGGAATCCTAATGAATTAATATCAGGTGCCAGAGAACCCATTTATAATCTAAACCGGATAATTAGGTTACAAGCTGTCTTTGAAATAGTAAGTAACCAGACAGCTACAGCTCTTGACCTTCTTGCTGACCAGGCTACTCAGATGAGAACTGCAATATTTCAACACCGGATGGTATTAGACTATTTATTAGCAGAAGAAGGGGGAGTGTGTGGCAAATTTAACGATTCAAACTGCTGTTTGCAAATAGATGACAATGGAAAGGTGGTGAAGCAAATAGCAAAAGAAATAAGAAAATTAGCTCATGTGCCAGTCCAAACATGGAAAGGATGGGAATGGGACATGTTTTCTTGGCTATCTGGTGGACTATGGGTTAAACAACTACTTTTTTTCCTCTTATGTGCTGTAGCAACTCTAATATTTTTACCATGCATGATCCCTTGCTTAGTACAACTTATTCAACATGTGATCAAAGGGATGCAGGTAATAGCCACGCCTACTGATCCAGAGATGGTTACAAAAGGACAGAAATTGATGTCACTCCAAATAATTACAAAACCAAAAAGAACTCAGGAACAAGAAATTAAGTCAATGATAGCTAAAGTTTGTAAAGACAATTATTAAACAAATAAAAGAGGAGGGATTGAGAGGAATGTTAAATTTGTCTTTACAAATGAGTTGTGGATCAGCCTATAGATAAGGCTAGCACTGAGAGATAAAAGAAACAATGGGATGGATTCCACTGATTGATGAATGGAAACAGATATTTGCCTTTACAAACAAACTGTAGGGCTGCTGATAAATGAAATTGGATATCGAAAGATGAAAGAAGCAACGGGGGGAAAACTATGAATTCTATAAGAATTAAAAATTAAAAGGGAGGGTTATACATTAGAGGGGAATTTCAGGTATCAGGCGTTCCGGGAAGTCTGTGCCTCTCAAGTACCTCAGCCAATGGGGAAAGAGAGAGGGAAATGCGGCCGGGAAAATAGGATAAAAAGGAGGCTGCGTCCTCCGAAAATTTGAGAGATCCCAGGGGAATGTCCCATGGCCTCTCCCTTTATTCGAATAAAGCAAAAAGGACTCCTCTGTCTCCTTTTTGGACATAAACCTCTGGTTTTTGTGGATTAATTTTCCTGACACTTAGGAGCCAAATTTAACCAGGCAAGAGGGAATACAGAGCTCCATCGTGCTGAGCACTAATCAGTCCAGAGCAGCAGTTCTAAACACAGAGAATTTAAGGCCTGGGCCTATGAGATTGTAGGGGCGTCCTGCAGGTTTCTCTCTATTTGGGGAACCTAAGAAGCAGCAACAGGTTGCAGATTAAGCTGTACTAAAGCTGATATCTATCCTATAGATGGTCATCAGCCACCATCAGCTGATGGGCTGTCAGTTCCCTGAACCAGCTCTCTGAAATGTGTTTATTGCCTGCTTACACGGTGTGTTTGGGCTATAACTACACCCTACTGTTCTCTCCTTTGGGCTCACATGTACATCTTTGTAATTTTTAGAGTTAAACCAGCCTGCAGACAGTATTTTGATTCATACACCGTGCGTGATTCAGAGAGCCCAAACAGCCAAGAAGCCTCGGAGAAATTGCTGAACCTCATCTCAAGTCTCTCAACACTCACTAAATGCCCCATTAGTACCTGGCATGGGGCAAAACACACAGACTCCTGCAAACTGTTCATTTCTTCTTCAACAGGGGCAAAGAAAAGTGCCACAGACCAAAGACAATTTTTTTTCAGAAGAGATATACAGGACAGGTCTAGAGACAGAGAGAGAGAGGTGTATAGGACAGATCTAGATGGATCTTCACAAACAGACTCAGAATTGCAAAAGAGAGTAAAAGAGAAGCAGTTAAAGGACATGGAAAAGAGGAAACAGAAGTAGTCTCCATACTGGATACCAAAGCAGCAACGAGAGCAGAACGACAAGCAGCAGGGCAGCAAGCAAGGAAACTAAGAGTTCTAAGGGCATCTTAGCAGATGATCTTATCTTTTATCGCACTACTAGCAAAGAATTGAGGTACATGGGAGACAGCACCTGAAGAGAGAGCAGCACATGGGGTGTGCTCAGACAATGCCAAGGTACTTCCCTGCAGCAGCAGATTGCCAGAAGTTTTGGGATTTCTCTCTCCTTCACAACAGATGCTTTACAAAGCATCACTCTTTTTTTTCTGTGCAGCAAGAGGTGTCCAGGCTACCAATGGCTGTATGAACTTTCAGGGAAATATTAGCTTCCTTTCCAAGCATTCCACCTCCAGCAGATGAGCTAGGGAGAAGGATAACCCAAGAGAATTAGTAAGCAATGGATAACTACTGCTACCCTCTGTACATACTAAGGAAAAACCTTTATTGCTGCACTGCCACTGTGTGAAATCAGAAAGTGTCCTGCACCCCTGACAGCACAATCTTAGCCCTATTTTGAGAACAACACCTCACTCCTAAGAACTGTGTGTAATTGTCCCTATCAAAGGTGCAGACTGACTGAAGGAGTCAGCCCGAGTTCATTGCTCTGATGCACCAATGTAAATTTAGTTATCCAAAGAAATAGCTTTGAGCCGAAAAGTGAGGAGCTCACACACACAAAAAAGTGTCCTGCCTAACATAGCATGCCCTCCTTTCCCAGCCCACCGCACCCAAGAAAGAAAGAGAAGAAAGGCAGCTTCCAAATTAGGTTCCAGTGCTCTGGTAGAAAATCATAGTCATTCAGAGCTTTTTTTGTTTAAAAATCAGTCTAATCATTAGCGGCCTTATGCAAAAATAGCCTTAAGAGCAAGCATAGAGTGATGATTACCTGGGGACAAATGCATTTAGAAGCCCCAGTCAATAGTCATATACCACACCCACATACTCTGGCAGCAATAGGCCCCTAGTGACTGATGTCTTAGAGAGACATTTAATGCTCCCCTCCACTCAATTTCTCGAAATGGCATTTCATTTAATCCCCCAAAGCAAAAGCACCCGTGCTGGGAGTGTGAATAATCAGCAGTGCTTTGGGGTTTGCAATTCAAATGGAGTACGTGTGTTAACATATCCCAAACAAGCAGTTACACTCATCCCTGCAAGCTCTCAGGACTTGCTGGGCTTTCCAGTAAGTTCCAGCATGTCCCATATCGTGTATTGCTCAACAACACCCATCATAATTGCAATTCTAATGGGCCTCACTACCTGTGTTTTTCAATGCAGGGAGATGCACTCTACTGGTTTGCTTTCCTTGTTACCTGCTGCAAAGTTTTGTGCCTCCAGGATACAGCAGTGCTGCAATATGCACACTCACACCATAACAATCCCCTGGGCAGAAAGCTGAACAGCATCTGAAGGGTGAATCTTGCAGTGGAATACTTCCAGTGGCCAGTGTGGCTGCAGTTCTTTGTTTGTTTCTTCTGTTTCCCAAGGAAGTGGATGGATGATTTTAGTACTCTCTAGATTCAATTTTAAAAGATAGTTGTTCGTGGTAGATGCTAACAGGCCTATTTTAATATTGTTCATAAAAGCAGAGATTAATCTTTCATGAAAATATTAGAAGGAAAGTACTAAAAGGGAAGAGACTAATGCTAATTAATACTAAAGCTTTTTTACTTGCAAACAAAACTTGAAGAAAAAGTCTCATTTATGCAAAAGGATTTCATTTCAGCACAGACCAGGAGATCGTCAAGTTTGCCCTTTTCTATAACCAACCATAGGTCATCGCCCAACTCTGCCTGTGCTAAAATAAATAACTTGCCAGAAGGAAGCTATACACTTGTAATAATTTAAAGACATCAAGAGCTGAAGGAACTTGGAGGATGCTTTCCTAGGACAGTTACTTGGTTCAGCACCCAACCTGAATTTGCATAACTTTGATGTTAATCTTGCCTACTAATTTGAAGTATCATAATTTCTCAGCATTTTCTCCCTATAATGCATATCCAATACAATAACCAAATTTTAACAGTGGTCAGAAAAAGAGCTGACTTGCTCAGCTCTTGATATTTCTTCATGAAACACTCAAGTCATCACCAAATCAGAATCCAAATGTTGATGTACTCTATATACTCTGACATGACAGGCTAAGATTGAAGTTCCTAGAAGCTGTCCAGGAGATTTTAGACAGAGGTCTTGCTAAAGCAGGAGAGAGGTCTTTTCTCTCCCTAGTCTCCTAACTTGGAGGATTGACAGATTCTCACAATCAGTATTAATCGTCACAGAGTGGCTTGGGGTATCTCTCAATTAGTCTTTCTTCAAAGAGAGTTTTGAAGCAGATTTGCTTAAAAAAAAATCCGATTTTTTAATTCAAAATCTGATCATGCTTTAGGCATGAGTCATCCTTCTACCCTACTGTGGCCAAAGGCTGGCAAAATCCTGATGCATCCCACAATAACAAAGCACCAGAAGTGACCAGGGTTTGCACAGCTCATGTATAATTTTGCATTTCCAGCCACAAGCTTCCCAGTTGCTGTGTGGCTTTTTAGTCTGTGGTCACCCAGACACATCTCCATAAGCCCCTCAGTGTATTCCAAACAGGATCTCCCCTGCTGGGAAAGAGAACAAAACCCCCCAAAACAGGGGGGTATGTGTCTTCTTTGGAGCTTGTAGTGACCCTGTGGCCATTTAAACCGTGTGGATCCAATCTCTGTCTCAATCGCTGATAGACAGTGCCTGACAGATTCTCACAGACATCCATTTACAGCCTCCTCACATATGTGAAACAATACCAGCACCTTTGTCCTAGCAGAGCTTCATCAATTTTGACAGGTGCCAAACCACCTCTTCAGATCCTCCTCCCAGGGAATGCTCCCCCAGCACAAGTTCCATTTTAGCAGAATTCAGATGTGCTGTGAAACAACAAGGACAGCCACAACAAAACTGAGAGCCCAGGGTCACTCTTCTGTAGGTCCCAGTTTCTGTTGTGTTTGTCTCATCTCTGGTGGCACTGGACATATGAAGAGAGGACAAGTCCCACAAGATAGAGGCTGACTACACACTGAAGACTAGAAGGTACTTGGACAATGAACCAACAAGAAAGGTGAAAATTTTTATAGGGAGTCCTCCTCCCTGTTCTAGTTGCTTAACAAGCCAGTTTGACAATTAGTGGAATGCATATTTGCATTCTTGAACTTTTTCCTTTCTACTTTTCCCCACTGCAATACTCACAAATTCTGTCTGTGTTCCACAAGACATTTTCTGCTAATCTCTCCTTTCAGCTTGTCTTGATGCTTATTTGGGTCATCTGCAAGCTGAGGCACCAAACTTCTGAGTCAATCAGGACTGTTCTTTTGACTAACAATTTTCCTAGTATTTGTAGGAAATTCAATAACTCTGGGAATGCTGCTCATTCATTAGATCTATCAAATTTGTCAGCCAGGGTCAGGAATCACTGGGAGTGGAAGAAAAATCAGACAGAGATAATGATCATGCAAGCCTTATTCCAATAGCAAACTACAGTACTGCTAAAGCTGGGGAGCTCTGCTAATTAATGTTATCCCATTAAACCTCGATGTCTCTCTGCACAACTGCAGGAAAATACAAGGTTTGCTTCTAGCAATGTCCTGGCAGGGGTACCCTAGGTGGCTGATTCAGCAGTCCTGCTGGAGAGTTCCAGCTGCAGCATGCTCAGTGCATTTATTCAGGCTAGGAGAGCAGTGAAGGACTCGCTCACACCTCTCCTCACCATCAATCTCGTCACCCTGTCAAGCACGCTCAAAGTGACAGCTGTGCAGGCATGACATGGAAACAAGAACTGCTGTATCATACTCAGCTTCCAGAGGCAGCTCTAAAACATGTGAAAAAAACTAAAGATGGAGCCATAGAGAGGTTACCAAACATCCTCTCAAACAGGTCTGGCTTGGGTTGCCTGTTGAGGACAAACTCCACAGCAGACACATACCCATGGCTAGTGGGGTGATCCTGCCCCACTGCTCTGCTCTGGTGAGATCCCACCTGGAATGCTGCATCCAGCTCTGGAGGCTCCGCATAAAAAAAGGCACAGACCTGTTCAAGTGGGTCCAGAGGAAGTTTCAGAAACCTACATGTACATTCTACTGTGGTGAATAATAACAATACAATTAAAATCAAACCCTAGCCATTCGTTCATCAGAAGCTTCAGGCCATCTTTCAGAGTATTCCTGTTTCTTGTTAATTTGCACTTTTATATTTCATAAGAAGTTTATTTACCCATTTTAACTGTCACAATGTGACAGGACACTTGGGTCCTGGCTGAAAACCACATTTTTCATCTTCAACTATTTCATGCAATTGCAGCACATTTGAGAAAGAGCCTCACTAACCCTTATGCACAAATTCAACAGCATCCATTTCTGCTTCTCCTTTATGATATACCCCATTACAGATTTAGATCAGAAACCACACTATTTCCACTTTCATAACCCTTCCAGTTTACAAAACATTTTCCATCCCATCCAAAAAACTGGGAGATTTAGAGCATTAGCTTAATTTTGTAATTCAGCAAAGGACAAGATTTGATCTACTTCCAGCTGTTGATCTTGCAATTGTTATACTTTTATAAATCAAGGATATATTAAAAAAAAGTAAATTCTTAGCATTCCTTATCACCATAGTGTCCAGTGGCTGGAATGAGTATTAGGTATTCTGCTACATGCTAGGCTCACACAGCACATTGCAAAGCACCAAAATTCTCCTTAAGAAATTAGCTAGATCCTGGAAGACTGCCCAGAAGGGTAGTTTTGTATGAAGAATATGCAACTGCCTAACATTAGCACCTTTGGGTTTTTTTAAAACTCTGCTTATACTGAATCACTCCAGAAACAGAACATGCAACTGCTCCACTTGCGAAAAACTGACTTGAGAAAGGAGCAGCCAGAACTGGAAACCAAATTACAACACAGATTATGTACCACATCCTGAAGTGCCACACCACAAGACCAAATCCTTCCCAGGCTGAACACCTGCACAGAAGTGAGCAGAGAGCCGAGACAGGGACAAGAATTCCACAGAGAAGACATCTTGGTTGCTCCTAAATTTTACAACATCATTTCGAAGCCTCTTACTGAAGGCCTGAACCTAGCCCATGTTGTCTTCTTCTCCCTGCTCCACCAAAAATATTCATATTTGATTTCTACAACCTGAAGGAATGCATCCGTGGAAGGGACCCTCACTGGAGCAGTTTGTGAACAAGTGTAGCCCATGCGAAGGACTCATGTAGGAGAAAACAGTAGAGGACTCTTTCCCATGGGAGTGACCCCACACTGGAGCAGGGGAAGAACATCTCTCCCTGAAGAAGAAGCAGTGGCAGAAACACTTGATGATCTGACTGTTCATTCCCCATTTTCCTGTGCTGCTGGCAGGGAGGAAGCTGAGAATCAGAAATTAAGTTAAGCCTGGGAAGGAAGGATGGTTGGAGGAATGATATTTTTAGGATTTGTTTTACTTCTCATTATCTGACTCTGATTTTGATTGGTAGTAAATTAAAGTAATTTCCCCAATTTAAGACTGCTTTGCCTGTGACACTAACTGGTGAATTATCTCTCCCTGCCCTTATCTCAACTCATGAGCCTTTAATTGTATTTTCTCTCCCCTGTTCAGCTGAGGAAGGGAGGCATAGAGTGGCTTTGGTGGGCATATAGCATACAGCCTGTATCAAACCACCACAATGAGATAAGAGTCATTCAAAGATCCCTGCTCCACAGTCAAAATTTCCAAAATGACCTGACTTTATGAGAGCTTTGTGATTGCTTTTCACAGAACTGATGAGTTGGCAATGAAGGTTATAGGCAGGAGGGGGTTTTAGTCTCAGGCCTTTGACAGGATAAATCCTCTAAGATGCCTGCTTTCCCAGCCCTAAAATAACATGATCTTCTCACCACCAGTCACAGTCAAAGAAGTCCTGATGATTCAAACTGCTTGCTTTCCTCCCCACCCCCTACCTCCCCCCATTAAGGGCTAGGCACTATTACTGCTCACACTTTACTTATCAATAATTAGGATAAAGTGCATAAAGGCACCCACCATATCACACAGCTACATAATTTGTCAGCAGGGCAATGAACAAATTCAATCAGGCTGAAACATCCTTCAATTAAGATCAAAACATTTGCAGCTTTCTGTGCTCATACAGGACTTGTGCTTTTAGAAGTCTCTTAGGACACTTGAAATCGCTGTCCCCCTTTTCCTCCAGAGCTAATTCTGCCAGTGTGAGCTTTCTGAAGAGGGAACTAACAGGACAAGCTCATTAGTCCAGATGAGCAGCCAGACAACTCCCCATGCACCCCTACCCTGCCTTGCCTTCAGCCTGTGCTCATTCCTGTGCTCTGCTGCTCATTCCAGAGGGGCAGGGGCTGGTCTGCACAGCTTTTGCCTTGATCCACACATTTTGTGTTGCACCTTGGCCATTCCTGAACCTGTTTACTGAATGGTTCTGTGCACCTCTGCCAGCAAACATCTGGGCACCAGATGAATTTCAGTGATGTGAGGGGAAAAAAAGACTGCACAAAACCAAGACAAGAAAAATAAAGCAACAACAGCAACAAAATGAGGAGTGTGGGGTATGTCAGGTTTTGGCTTTTTTGCCTGTAGAAGCAGCTGGTCAGCCACAGAGTTTGGTGGATAATGCTGGGTAATTTGCAGTTTCCTAGATCTCCCAAAGCCCAGCCACTGGCCTGTCCTTTCCACAGCACTTACATTGCTCTGTTCGTAGAGGTCAGGGGGAAGGGCTGTCCCAGTTCCTGCTGGCAAAAAAACCCAGAAGCTCTCCGGGACACCCAGGCACTGCCAAGGGACAGGACTTTCCCTCTCCATCTTTCTCTGTGCTGCCAATATAACAGGATCAATTGTTCACCCACCCTCCCTCTTTCTCAAAATTAAAAACAAAGTGTTGAGACTGAAGAATTCAATCGGTGGACTTCAGGGGGGAAAATAAAATTCTAGATCTTTTCAAGGACATGTCCCAAAGCAAGGAACGTGTCTGAATTTACTTTTGTTTATGCCCATCTGGGGGCAGGGAGAGAAGAGACATTTTAGTCAGGCCTGGCTGGATGGTATATAAACAAGTTTTTGAAAACATTGTGGAACTGAGTTTCCTCACCAGCACAAGGTAACAAACCTGTCACACACATGGGAGTACAATGTTGACAGCACTGTCTCTGCAGTGTGATCAGGCTCATGAAAGATCTTCCAGCTTGTTTCTAGTCAACTACATGTAGATTTAGTAGATGCCTAGGCTCTGCCTTCCTACGAATCATACCACACATCAGAGGGTGCGAAATCAGGCAAAGCCTACAATATTTCAGTGTTAGGCTTCATGCCACTGTATTTCAAGCAGTGGCAGAATTGCCTTCCCTCAGCATCCTCGTTCTGGGTCTGAACTAATAATATCTTGGTGAGTCCTGCACACGCATGAAGCAAGAAGCATCAAACCAAGTCCTCGATGAGAGCATTTTTGGAAAAACAGGGATAATTAAGTCATTAATTCTACCTTGAGTGACATATTCCACACTAGCCCAAGCAGGACACTTCCAATTTAAACATTTCTGACTCCTTATCCTTTAAAACATTTACAGAAACACAAGACACACTGACTAATTCTGACCACTCTCCTTAAATGGTCTGCAATATTTTACATGTAATCAACAACTTATCTTTAAAATCCTTACAGAACCCCTGGAGGCTTTCTGAAGATCTTTCTATAACACTTTTACTCAGTGAAATCTACACATTAGCTTTCAATGCACATTGCTATATTTAGTTTTCAGGAAACATGACATTCATTCCACAGAAAGATTAGTAAAAAATATAACAGTGACCTAATTCTTTATAATAAATGTGTTCCCAAGGTATTTCCATTGGTTTTCCCTCTATACAATATATTTCTGAAGCATTGTAGGAGTAAATTTAGGATCCAAACCAAGAAGAAAAAAAGATTCTCTAACAAACCTGAGTTTGGTCAATCAGTCATTATGAAATAAAATAAGGAAAATAAAATACCCCCACAGTCTGTTCATCTGTGTTGTCCACAAAAATCAGATTCATTAACTAGTGTGCAATAAGCCAATAATTACACACTAGATAGAGATATAGATTATTTATTTCAGAGTTGTGCAGGCCTGGGTGCTCTGTGGTATTCCACAAATCAAGCACACCAGCTATTAAAACCTTTTACTATTCATACATTTTAGCAAACAAAGGGGTTAGGCTACAAGTTACATAGTTCTCTTGTTAATTAGTGTTCTATCTTTGGTTAATGACTCTCTTGCATTTTATGCTAATTAGTCCCCATGCAGAGGCTTTCTCTTCATCTGAGCTGGGTTTCTCAGGTCAGTGGTCTGTTGAGTTGGTGGTTGTGATCTGCCCCTGCAAGAATTACCTTCTACCCAGAAGGAGAGCTCATTCAGCACAGTTGCTTTATTACTTTCTTCCTTATCTTGGGAGTTCTGCTAAATGTCCTTAGGGCCCATAAATTCTGCATTCTTTGTATCCACTATCAGTGGTACATCCTTCTTCCCAAACCTAGGTAACCTCCCCCTGGGTCTGAGATCACTGAAGCATGTCCAGCCCTAAACCTTAACAAGGCAATTCTACCCACAAATAATTTGTTTTTCTAGCACATGAACATCTCTCAGAGCTTGTTAGCTGCTATCTGTTTCACTGACTAAATCTTCTTGTTGATTAGGCTTGAAAACATGTGAGAATCAAACATCAAAGAACATCCTCTCTTAAGAAAATTCAGTGGCTCTATCAAAAAGGTTTACCTACAGCCTGTTCCCAAATCTGAATATACGAAAAAAGTGAAGTTGTTGCAGCTACCCCTATGTCATTTTCTATTAAATCCCGTCCACTGTTTCAGACATTGAAATTCAGCCTATCTTAATTTTAATTGGTGTATGTACTACAAGATAACAGATACAGCCTCATTAGTACTGTTTACAGTGCTCATCCATAACATGACAGAAGAGAACTAAGAAATAATTTAATCTCATGTTAATGAGCAAAAATAACCACATCTGAAAGTTCAGCATAAAATTCTGACTTTTGAAGCAAGCTTGTTTGAAAATCACCGTACCAGAAGGTGAGCATTTGACAAATAGCATAAGGTTCAGTTTTCTTAGTAGACTATATTATTCCAACAGCTTTGCTTCTCCCCAACTGGGTTACACAAGCAGCTTCCCTCATCTTCTCTATATGGGGCAGTGGTTTTCCATATGATCCCTAGGATCCATGGACTTCTGAGGGATTTCAAGTGGTAACTAATAAAGCACCTACAAAACGTATACATGATTCCCAATATTCCTGAGTGGTCTGGTCCCTCTTCTGAGAGACATTTAGCATTTCAGTAATTTGGATTATTTGAAAAATCACCTCTCTAAAGGTCTAACTATTAGGAGCAATAACTGTAGCTTACACTGAAAATGTACAACAGCACATTTTATTGGCTGTAAAGAAACAGAACAGAGACAAACATGAATAATGTTGCTGGACTGAAAAGGTCTGGTTGGAAATCATACATATAGTTTTCTTTGCTGATTTCCATTTTAAATAAGCAGTCTCACATTCAGATGCCCTGTCCAAGTTCAGCATTTAACAGTTTGCCAGCTCAAGTAAGCAAGAACCGCCACCCTTTCCCACAGAATTTTTATGCTGACAGCATCCTTCCATTCCCCTTAAAATTAGGGTGAGAATAGCCATCGATTGATATTACCTGGATTGTAAAAACTGTATCAAAACAAGAAAAGATGTGGTGGGAGTCAGATGCCGTGACTTCCCTGACTGTCCAAAGGGGCTGGTCTCCAGTAAAACACTCCATCTGGGACCAGCTGGTGCCAGTTCCAGAGGAGCCAGACCGGCCTTAGCATGAGCAAGTGCCTTACTAAGCTACTGATTCCAGAGCTTATTTCTACTATTCACCTATTCTCAGCTGCCTGGAAGCTGCACCCTCACCTTCAACTCATGAGACTCTCATATATAACTCCTTGCTTTAAAGCACCTCATTAAGTCCTGGATCTCCTTTTAACTACACTCCAGTAAATCAACAGGCTCTCTACTGCAGTCAATAAACCACATGAGCAGGGGTTAGTTCTCAGCATCTGGCTCAAATCCACCTCTATTTTGGCTAATTGATACCTCTAAGTGAATAACTGTAGAAATGACCTTTGGTGGGAAGACACTTAAATCTCAGGAAAGTGTTTCTTATTTTACTAACACAGGCTGCTGCTTTCCCAGAAAAGCCAATCTCTTGTTCCCAGCATGACTAAGAGCAGAGGTATCTTTCAACAACACTATTTTCTGGTTCCCTCTTTTCTACCAAAGCCTATTGGGAGTCAAAAAAAAAAGGATGGATGAAGTTAAACATATTTTTTCTTTGAACAAATCTTAGCTAGCATCAGGCCTGGAAACTCAGCAGCATCCTAGAGATGACCTTGAAAGGAAATAGTTTTGCTTTGCCCAGCTTTGAGCAGAAGCAATTAAAGCTGCCTACATACACTGCACAAAAACTTGTTAGCAGGCACAACAGAGCTGAGTCCCTCAAATGCCACGTTGTTGGCTTGCTGCAGATATCCCCCAGCACCACAGTACTGCACAAATACAAGACAGCCTGCAGCATGTGGATTGTCAGGGCAGGTGACTTGAAAGTTTCTTTAGGCCTTAGACTCTGTGGTTGAGAAAAGCTTCTTCCAAAAACCAGGCAGTCATAAATCAAGGGGCAGCTGTCTGACTCAGCAAAGACAGCATTATCTTAAGTGACACTGATAAACGAAGCTGCAAGGTTTTCTTTGCTACACTACCTTCTGTTTAGCTTCCTCTGAAATTTAAATGCATGAAATAACATTAATATAAAGAAGAAGCCAGGTGTGAAATGAAACAATTCAGATGCAGTGTTTCATCACAGAGTTAATGCTATAAAGTGGAGAATAACAGGACATTCCAAGTTGGAAGGGACCCACAAAGATCATCAAGTCCAACTCTGAAGTGAATGCCTGTACAGAGATCAAACCTGTGACCTTGGTGTTGTTATTATGCTCTGACCAGCTGAGTCTAAAAAGTCATATGAATTGAGAAATATGTACGTATAATTTATTTATAGGTCAGTTTGTTCTGAGCCACACCACAACCCCTGCAGAGAACAATTTAGTTGTATTAATTGTCAGCTTTCATTAAACACTTGGGAAATCTTCTGTGCTGAAAGTCCAGCCGAGACCCTGATCTCAGCAGAACTGAGTGACGGCCACTGGTGCTCACCTTTGCTATCCCTCAGTTGGGAGCCACCTGGAAAGAGCCAGATCTCAGTGCCTAGGGAGAGGTCAGTGGGATTCCATTCTGGCTCCTGGCAGCTTCCTGGGGTCACTCTGCAGGATCACAGAGGAAAATAAGCAACTGTTCAACTCTGGGGTTCAGTGGAAGAGAAGGAAGATATAGAAATCATGACTTTCATGGGAAATACAAGGAAAGCATTCATTACCACTACTGTTAATAAATTACGTAATTCTTTGTAGGTTTGAGATAAGCAGATGAATAACCACACCTCATTTTAAGCCACTATGTCTTAATGGAAGTACCAAAGATTATATGAATGATCTTACACAAAATAATTAACTTTAAGGATATGAACTAAGTTGTGAGTTGTGTTGTAAAAGTGCCTTGGCTTTTGAATTAGTGAGATATAAATTTGGGGAAGCACACACAAAAGGAAAACAAAAATCTGTATTGGAAAGAGGGAAACAAACTCAACTCAGAAAGCTTAAATGTCATTTACTTACAGTAGAAGTAAAGGCTGCACAAAAATTTAGAGAAAAAAAAGTTTTCAAAACATACATGGAGAGTTCTGATAATGTCCCCAATGTCTTCTACTAGCAGCAATCTGGGATCTCTGCCCAAATTCTATCTTTACTTCTTCATCCTTCCATCTTCCCAACTCTTCTCTGGTAGCAGTAATGCTCGGCCATGACATTTCATCTTTGTGAAAGCAAAATCCAACCCTACTTGCCTTACTGTGTTAGATCAGAATCCCAGAATCACAGAATCCCAGGATGAGTCAGGCTGGAAGGAACCACCGTGGGTCATCTGGTCCAACCTCCCTGCTCAAGCAGGATCATTGCAGAGCACATGGCGCAGGATGGTGTCCAGATGGTTCTTGAATGTCCCCAGTGAGGGACACTCTCCAACCTCTCTGGGCAATCTGTCCCAGTGCTCAGGCACTGCACAGGGAAGAAGTTCTTCCTCATGTTCAGGTGGAACTTCCTGAGCCTCAGTTCCTGCCCGTGTCCTCTTGTCCCGTTGCCTGGCACTGCCAAGCAGAGCCTGGTCCATGCTCTGACCCCTCCCTGCAGACAGTGACAGACATTGATGAGGTTCCCTCTCAGTGTCTCTTCTCCAGGATGAACAGCCTCAGCTCCTTCAACCTTTCCTCAGAACTGAGGTGTTCCAGTCTCTTCATCATCTTTGTCACTCTCTGCTGGACCCCCTCCAGGAGCTCCTTGTCTCTCTTGTCCTGAGGATCCCAGAACTGGACACAGCACTCCAGACTGGCCTCACCAGGGCTGAGCAGAGAGGCAGGATCACCTCCCTGACCTGCTGGCAATGCAGTTCCTAAAGCACCCCAGGATCCCACTGGCCTTCTTGTCACCCAAGGCACTGCTGGCCCATGGACAGCTTGTTGTCCACCAGCACCCCCAGGTCCTTCTCTGCAGAGCTGCTGCCCAGCAGGTCACCCCCAGCCTGTGCTGGTGCCTGGGGTTGCTCCTCCCCAGCTGCAGGACCCTGCATTTGTCCTTGTTGAATTCCAGGAGGTTCTTCCCTGCCCATCTCTCAGCCTGTCAAGGTCCCCTCAGAAGGGCTCACAGCACTCTGGGGTATCGACCACTGCTCCCAGCTTTGTGTCACCAGTGAACTTGCTGAGCAGGCATCTGCCCCTTCATCCAAGTCATTGATGAATAAGTTAAACCATACTGGGCCCAGTATAGAACACTGGGGGACACCACTAATAACAGGCCTCCCACTGGCCCCTGTGCCACTGACCACGAGCCTCCAAGATCTGCTGTTCAGCCAGTTCTCAATCCACCTTGCCATCCACTCATGTAGACAGGATGTCCTGAGCTTGCCCATGTAAGAGCGTCAAAAGCCCATCTGAAGTACAGATAAACAATACCCACTGCTCTCCCCTCATCCATCCAGGTAGGCCTTCATTGCAGATGGCAACCAGGTTGTCAATCCTAATGTGACTTCAGTGCATCCATGCTGACTGCTACTGATCACCTTCTTGTCCTCCTCTGTGTGGATAGAGATGGCTTCAAAATGAGATGTTCCATCACCTTTCCAGGGACTGAGGTGAGACTGACTGACTGGTGATTCCCTGGGTTCTCCTTGCCCATTTTGAAGACTGGAATGACATTTGCTTCCTGCCAGTCCTCAGGCACCTCTCCCAGTCACCACATCCTCTCAAAAATCCCATCAAGGCGCATGGATTTGTGGATGCCAAGTTTATCTGGGTGATCTCTAACCCAATTCTCCTTGACCAAGGGGAAGTCATCCTTCCACCAATCCTTTACCCCAGTCTCCTGGATCAGAGATCCCTGAGGGCTGATCCTGTCAGGGAAGACTGATGCAAAGAAGGTGTTCAGTAACTCTGCCTTCTCTGCATTCTATTTGCCTCTTACTTGTTAATTCAACAGCATGACTGCAGAGGAAAGTTACAGGCCCATTGCTGGAATTACATCAATTTGTAAGTTCAGTGGTGTCTATTTGGAGGGAGCAAGCAACTATTTTAAGACTGCTGGTATTCTCAAAAACAATTTCTGGAGAGAATTTCTATTTATATTAGTGTTACTACTCTGCATGATTACTTCCCACAAGAAATATGGACTGTTTAACAATAAACCAGTCACCATTTTTCCACCAAAGGAGTGCTATGCAGTCATTCGAGGCTGATTCCTTTGGATCCATTTATTTTCTGGGTTCCTTGCTTTGTACCAGAGTTTAATTTTTCTTCCAGCTGAGCTCTGTCTTCCTTCTTGGCACTTTTAAAGATCCTTATGTTTTTGTACTGCACAAATTAAATCAGTTTTTAGAACAAAGATGTGGAACAATCTCCTGTGGCTAGTTTTGTCCAATAGAGATCCATGGCAATCTCCAGCTGTCTTTTCTACAATTCAGAGCTTCTTGAGATGAGGGTAGGGTGGTGGTTTTTTTGTTGGCTGATCCGCTTCTTTTCCCTCCAAACTCTTCTCTGTTCTCTGTCTGGTCTCTGTGTTTTCAGGCTGGACTGGGCAAATGAAAAAAACAAGGAACAGTGGTGGAACAGTGTTAAAAGAACACACACGACTGTGGCTGGTGTTGTTGGCTGTGTCAGGAGAGCCCTGGGACACAGAATCCTGCCTGGCAGCACAGATCCAAGGAACAATGACGCTTGGGAGGCCATTGGCAGCATGCAGCCATCCTGCCTCGCATGGGCAGAACAAGCAGGTTAGAGTCCTCTTGTAAAGTTATAAATCAGAGTATTCCTCTGTCCCCCTTTCATGCAAACACACTCGAAACTCCAGGCTTGTAATGGGTTAGGTGCACCACCTAATTAGTGGCTTGTCTTCATTTTCTTTTGCCTTTATTAATACTCAGGATTGAAACACAAAGGAGATTAATTTCTTGTTTGGACTTTGTTGTTTATTAAATCTTATCTAAAATACCGAGTTTTTCAACACTCCTAGTTACCAGCTAAAAGCAAGCAAAATGGAGGTGAATTTAGCTAGTTGCAAGGTCTTTTAAAGCTAAACACTTTAATACAGAGTTAACGCCTATATTATTTATATTTTTGACTCTATAACCAAACACTTGTGACCCGGAGCGCAGTATTATCTAACCAAAAACTACTACCTGAAAGCATGAAGAAGAAGGAAGAAGAAGGAACAAAAAGGAGAGACAATGCCCAAAAACCTCCATCTTGTCCCATACCTATTACAATATTCTAAAAACCCCAAATTCCAAACCCTTCACCATGTGAAATTACACACTTCTATTCTAACTACACACCTGTGACTCTAACTCCATCACTCAAATTTGGAAGCCTTCTCCAAGGCCTCAAGTCAAAATCAGTGTTCTCTTTGGAGTTGGTGTCAGAAAGCACAGAAAGTTCAAAACTCCCTGGCTTCTGTGTTCCAACATAGGCTAACAAAATCAAACCCTCCTGAACACAACCAGAAAGATAAAGATGGGAAAGCAGAAAAACGAGCCCATCAGAGCAGTTCAGCAGGTTGTTTGTGATTATAAAATCCTGACAATACAGGTGAGAGACATCTTGCTTTCATTCTGTCGCCTATCTTTAATTCCCCATTACACAACACAATAGTCCAGTCCCAACGGAGAAAATTGCTGCACATGAACTCCCATGAACAATAAAATGCAGCTCAGTCCTGCTTATTCATCATATCCCTGTGACCTTGAGATATTTTAAAAGACAATGAGAACACCTGAGACCTTCAAGTCTGAAAAGCTCTATGCACATAGGAATCACTTCTTTTTCAAGAGTTTTGTTCAAAATGAACAGTGTCTATTAGGCATACTAAAAAGTGAGAGCAACGGATAAGTAGCAAAGAGCATTTCCCAGCATCAAAAAGTAGGTCACATCTAGAGTGTTTTTCTTCCCCAACTTGAGGTGCTTCTGTTCCCCTCTCTTTCTTCCCCAGATCTTTCCCTAAATAAACTTCTTGAGAAAACAAAGACCTCCATTTCCTGGTCTAAATGAGGGAAATACTTTTCCTAGCCCACTCTGTCTCTGCAGTTTGTTTAAATCCTCTACTGATTGCCATGTATTTAACAAGGAAGACAACATGCAGCAGCAGAGGTGATATAAATAATATTGCATGAGCCTGGAAAGAGCTACACCCATCATTGCTGCCAGGGAATTTCATGGCAATCCACTCTCATGGATCACCTTCAGCTCTGCCAACAGGAATCTCCGTGGCTGAAGAGGGATGCCCTTGCAGGTGGTGACATGAGTAAGGCTCTGTCAGAGAGGGTTACATTAATGCATGTTTTGTCCTTTCTATAAACATAAAGATATGAAAATTGTTTTCATTTTGAGTAAAGGTTGGCTTGTGTTACATGGCATGTTGGAGCACCTGAAACACTGGGACAGCTCCTGGGGACTGCTTCAGTGAAGCAGCAATGGATGGTTTCTATCTAGGGACTGACAGGAATGGAAAAGCCTGACATTTAGGAGGGTATGTTCATTTATCTCCAGGATTTCTTCAGGGACCAATAATATTGATTTAGGACTTTGTTCTGACGACAGCTAAAGGGTGTGAACTGGGAAATATTCCGTGCCTTGCCAACTGCTTCCCCTAATTACTACATGCAATAGCAGCCTGGAGTTCTTGCCCCTTTTTCACCTTGAGTCTTAAGACAGGACGCTGCCAGGGGCTGAGCTGTCCCTCTTGGTATCCTGCACCAGGGCCTCACTATAGCTCTTGACATGTCCTGAAAGTTAAATTGGAGCTGCTTTCAGTATAGAACTGAATACAAACTTAGCATCTGGGTTTTGCACAGCCTAGAGTACAATGTAGATGTTAATTAGTGGGTTGTGGGGGAAACCACACAGAAACACACCAAAAAATAAAAACCAACAACCAAACAACAACCAAAAAACAAAATAAAAAAGCCCTGAACCTTGTATTTCTCCTTTGGGCACAAAGAACTTGTTCCATGGGTAGAAATAGCTAGAGCCACTGGCAGAGCCACTTTCAGCACATTAGGTTAAGTTATGTCTGTTTGTGCCATATACAACCACACAAATTCCATCTCCTTGCAGTTATAGGGGTTGATAGCTGTTCCCCTGCTCTCTCTGAAACTTGTGAGCATTTTTAGTTCCCGCCTGTGGTCAGACAGCACTGCCTTGGCTCCCCTGTACAGCCAGTCCAGATATGAATTAGTCCAAGTAGGGTGTCCCACTGGGAAGTCACTGTGATAGAGCCTGAAATACAAAATATGCTTTTCTTTTGTTGTTTTGTTCTTTTGAGGTTTTTTTGTATATGAGAGCACAGTGTCATCCTCTTATGTTCCATTTTAAGGGTTTCATTTTTCCTGTGAAATTCTTGCAGCAGGAGAACTGGACGCAACACACAAATTTTCTCATAAAACGAATAATCAAAGTTCCTAAGTTTCATCCTTTGGCTTTGTAGGCAGAACTAAAGTGCATGGAACAGACACAACCACATTTTCCTGATGCTTTGCAGTGTTCCACCTTGCAAAGCACCCCTGAACCACAGGAGGCTGATCTTACAGCTTAGGAGGCATTGTCTGAGCAGAAGGAGCTACTGCTTATTTTGGGGATGGGATGGGATGGGATGGGGTGGGATGGGGGTGGGGCTTGATGTTATAAACCTTCTCCTTATGAAGCTTTCAAATTTGCAGTATCTTTTTCCTTCTGAAATGAGAAAAGCACAAAAAGAAGGCATCAGATCCTCTGCTAATATATTTGATATTTTCTGCTGCTCTTCCTGAAACTTTATCTCTTCTTTGAAAAAAGGAACTGTGCAACCCTATTGCATAAGAAGAACGTATTGCAGACATTGAAATAAGTGTAACTGGTGCAGAGCTACTTGGCTGCTTCTGAAGGAAACCAGAAGCAGTGGCTTGCAGACAATAAATGCTCCCCTTTCATCTCTACTCAGAGATCTGAAGCCAATCTCTTTAATGCCACAATTGCTGACTGCTTTCTTCCCAAAGAAACCACCTCAGGGAGGAGAAAAATAAAATTCCCTTACACAGTGTGCTGCCCACAAAGAACTCAAAAAGTAAAAAAATAAAAATACAATGGACTGTTAAAAATCACCTTAAAAGCACTGGGTTGGGGATCTTTCAAAAATTGAAAGCAGCATCTAGCAAAGGCCACCTGGTTAGCTAACACCCAAGGCTCCACCAACCAAACAGACCCTGCCCAGTCTGAGTCCTTGCATATAATAAACGGAAATAAAGTCCCAGTAGTGCATGTCAGAGGTTTGTTAAGAAAAGCAGTTTAAATAAATTCTGCCTCAAATACAGACAAACCCATTCATAGGATTGTCTTTTCTCAGAGACCAGGTTACACATAGTAGATAATGTCTAAAGATGGAACAACACGTGTACCTCATGAAAACATGTGAGAAAAATATGTAAATGTTACTATTGGATGTCACTGTCATTGTCTGTATATAGCTGTATACTGTATATATATATATATACATATGTATGATGTACGTGTTTACAGAATTAGAATATATATATTAGATATAATAATAAGCTGACGATATGGGGATAAGGGGTGGAATGTCTTAGGGTAACTTTATGATGCTTGTATTCCCGAATTGTCTGTTCTCTCGGTGTTAAATATTGAGTTCTGCAGCTTTAAAACTGGTTCCAGGAATGAAGGGGGAAAATTTGTTATCAAAGACTGCATTTGCACTGGCTCCCCCACATCCTTCTCACAGACTGTGTTGTCTGCGGTGGACAGCAGGAGAGAGCTCTCCTTTGCTCTTGGTTAGTTTTTCTGGCTAGCTGAGGCAGAGAAGCTCCCTGGATCCTGGTTTTTTTTTCCTTTTTCTTGGAATTGTTCGAACCTGCTCTGGACTAAAAACCCAGAGGAGCACTGGGAGATCACACCTGTGGGCCCACCAGGCCTGGCCTGGGCCACGGCATTTCCCAGCAACGGAGGGACTGAGAACAGACTGAGTGAGCCGGGCTGCAACCCATGGAACGGACTCTTCTCAATTAGTCATCTCTTCAGAGCAGTGAGAGTGAGAGGTTTTGCTGTTTAGTATTGTTCATTTTTGTGCTGGAAAGCGCTTTGCCTATTAAATAAACAGGGTTTTTTCCACTTCTCTCTGAAGAAATATTTTCCTCAAACAAGCTAGGGGAGAGACTACTTAAATCTGTTTCCTAGAGTAACCCCATTCAAGTTTCCTCCCAAATTTGTCCTAAACCAGGACAGAGGCACAGACAGACACTTCTGATCACACTTTTTCAACTTCCCTAGTTGGTTGTGGGCAGCTCCTCTGATTTTAACAGCAACAACAACAATAACAACAACGTTCTTGCCTTGCGCCATATAATCTTTTTAAAGACAGTGATGAACAAAAATATGCTTTATCTTAACCTTCACAGTTTTGGATGGTCTGATCAGTAGGATCTTATCTCTCAAACCTTCCTTAGCAAACCTTCCTCATCTAAGATTCACTGATGATTACTGAAACCACCTGAATTAGCTGGTGTAAGCTGTCTTTGTTCTAGAAACCTCCCAGAGCTTTACTGAGATACTGAGAAGGTGACTGGATTGTGACTGTACTGCCTAAAGGGGATGTTATGGAGAACATTCATGACCAAAAAGACAGCAGGACATCTTGCAGGGCTGATGAGGCATCACACAGACCATCACCTGAGGAGCTGACAAAGACAAGCTTCAGTTTTCCTTTGCTGTTGTGCAGAAGGTTGCGGAGTTTTATTGCAAGGCTCCCTTCTTCCTTTCAACTCTGAAAAATCATGGAGAAGAGAAACAGTGCTCAACGAGTGGAGAAAAGCCAATGCTACTTCCATCTTCAAACAAGAAAGAAGGAGGACATAGGAAATTATTGGCCAGTCAGCCTCACCTCCATCCTTGGAAAGGCAACGGAACAGATCATTCTGGACATTGTCACCAAGCATGGTTTTGTGAGTCTCTGCTTTGCTCCATAGCGAGTTAGGGCTGCCCTACCAAGCAGAATTTTCTCCTGTGAAAAAGCAGAGCATCACCAAAGCTTGAGAAGCAGTATTTTGGGTTTATCTGGATAAAACAAATAAACAGATTAGAAAACAATCCTAGCTTTTCCTCTTTTTTTCCATTGTACTCCTTCATCATCCCAGCATCTGGAGCACACTTGAACTCTTGAAGCCTTTCAGATTGCTCCATTGCGCTGACATTCCACTATCACTCTTAGGAGTGATCTTGGTAGTGGGTCTTTGGTATAAAAGGCATTTAAAGGTCCATTTGAAGCTGTGGACGTCAAGATTTCACTGTAGAGTATCAGAGGTAGGATGGCTCATGCCAACCTAGACTCTAAATCAGTGTGATTGTTAAATCAACCCTAGGAGGGCCAATGTCCAAGGTATCAGGAGCCCGTCTCAGGCAGGGCCAGGCTCTTTGCTGGCATGAACAATATTGCAGCCTTTCAATTCTGCACTCCATTACTGTGCACAAAATCCAGGCTGAGCTCCCTTCTGCATTCTGCTAGGAAAGCAGCTCAGAGCCACTGCAAAATTGAAACTGCAACTAGGAAAGCTAGGAAATTAATATCTGGAATATCCCTTTAGGCTACTGGATGCCTTTGCTTAGCACTGCAGTAAATGCAGGGAAAAAAGAGAGGGTGAAACTCACTTCACTTGCTTGAAAATGTTCTGAGTAATTTATTTAGTTGAACGTTGTGTTTTGATGAATAATGTGCCTGTCTTGGTGAGAGAAGCACAATCACATACTGTGAGGGGAAGCCATGGAGCAGGATTCAATCAGTACACAGGAGATGCCAGCAGGGAAATTGTCTCGGTTTGAAAGACAGGTATTTTCTAAGGAAAGGCGAGAATCCCTTTCCTGAGATGCAGAGTGCAACCCCCTCCCTTTTAATTATTTTAGTTTCAAATCAGAGGCTGTCAGGCAGGAGATATAGGGATAGGAATAACAGTTCTTTACTGATATCTAACAAGGCAAAATAGCAGAAAACAACAACAGCTATAAAATTTGACAACAAAACAGAACAGTATAGCTCAGTTCCAGTCCCTTTTGGCCAAGGCCCTCTCTCCCTGGGCTCAGTTACCGGTGCTGTGGGCAGGGCAGGTCCCGTGCAGTCGAGGACGGCTGGGTGATGGCGGCAGTGGCCCAGGGATGAGAGGGATGGAGGAATGACTCCCCCCTCACGGTGTCGGTCGTGGTGCTCAGCAGAGTGTCCAGAGGTAGGATGAGGTGGGAGAGCAGCAGAGCGATGTCCAACGGCAGGGCACGTGGATCTCGGCGCTGGGATGGCAGGGGAGATGCTAGCTCGGAGCACGGGCCGTCCTCCCACTCCACGAGCCAAGCAAGAGCCCGAGAGGGAGCCTGCTCCAGACCCCTCCCCCACTTTCCTTTTCCGATCCCCCACCCCCCCACCCCCCTGCGAGAGAATATTATAGTTTCTAAGGTGCAGCCACAACTACTTAGCATAACAATGGGAGAAATTCCCCAGAAAGAAAAGGGAACCATTCAACCCCCAACAGAAATTAACTACAAAGAATGGATTTTTTTCAGCGACCCTAGTAAATCTGCCTATACCTTTCAGTCTGTAACTGCCACTGGGTACCTAGCCCAAGAGGATGATGTGCCAGTAAACAGAGAACAATGGCAGCCTAGAAGTAAATATTGTACAGTTCAGGAGGCTGCTGGGCATGCAGGTCCTGCCAGCCTGTCCTTGTGCCAGGACCAGCTCCCCATCCCAACTGCAATCAGTCCTTCCTGGCAGCAGGGAAGTTTGTGAGATGTACTTGCTCAAGGGGAGAGCTCAGATTGGGCCCATTGTGATGGGAATATACAGAGTAAAGTAATTGGCTGCTAATCAACAGCACAGACAAGAGTGATGTGCCTTCATTTTACACCTTTGCTCCCCTCTATGCAAGCCAGGAGTTCTCTAGGTCGCAGATTCACTGCAGGGCATGAGACCTATCGTTCCTTAGTCAGCCTGAACTAAAGCACATCCTGGGATCAAGCAAGTGCTTATGTCACATTACCCCAGCCATCCAAAGGACCTGTGCATTCCCCACATAGGCACTACAGGGACATGAAGATTTTTTCATGCTCGTGCCCAGCAATGGGCATTTTTCAAGAACAGCCTGCAATGCCCTGAGTTCTCATCTGAGTAACAGGTGGCAGAAGCTCTATCAAAGGCATGGGTGGAGCACACTGAAGCCCCACTGAAGGAGTGGGGAAGGCATCTGGGGGCTTTTTCTCCTCAGAGCCATATCTTGATTTGCAGCCAGACCTGCAAGACAATCCAGTTGATCACTACCTGACAAGTGTCAGCATTCTTGTCTGTGACCATTATCCCTTTAATATAAAACAGTGGGGAGATTAAATAACCTGAAAATGCAGCCAGGCTTTGCTAGGTCTTGGAACAGCCCTTATGATGTCCTGGCCAGCTCTGCTTTATTCCATTTCCTCCACTGGCAGACAGCACAGCTCATTGTGCATGCAAGTGTGTTCAAAAGTGTGACATAAATGAAATGGACTCATCTTGATGGAAAATAAAAGAGCCCAGATGTATCAGGGTCTTCAGTTGTTTTACAAGGTCCGAAGCAGAGGGAGGAGGTGCCAGTCAAAACCCTTGGTTTCTTCTATCTCTCTCTCATTTTCTCTCTTCTTTAGAGGTTACTGAAATTCCCCCTTGGATCAGCTCAAAGTCTGCAAAACCCCAGAGATCCACCTGCTGATAGTTTCTCCTCCCCCAGATGCTTCTCTTCTGAAGCCTGCCCTGCAAAACCGTGCTCTGGCTCTGCTCTGCTTGCCTGGTACAACAAACCTTGAATTCCCTAGGTGACTCAGCACTGGCACAGGGTCATCCAACAGGACTCCCAGACCCAGACCTGGCTTTCTGAGGAATAGTCTGACACATGTCAGCATATGCTTAGCTGATCTGCTCCTCGTACACAATCTCGCAGACCCAAGCTGGATTCCCATGGCCTGCCAAACACCTGAAGGGATGGATGAAGGTCACCTGCCAATCAGTCCAGACTGGAGATAAGTAACGAAGGGAGAAGGTTAGCTGCCACAATGATCCAAATGGAAAATGTTTCAGCTAATGTATATTTCTAAGGCGTCATACTTCTAAGGGTTTATTTCTTTTTAGCAATCATCTGATCACTCCAGGGCCTCACTGTAGCACAGGTTTGGTAACAGGCATCTGTGGCTCTGAAAACGGTGTGACCTAAATATAATATGCAGAGAGAAAGAGGAGCAGGAAGCTGCTGGAGAGAACAGGACAACATTTTATTCACATTAGCAACTACAAATGAAGTCTCATAACTCCTAGCCAGGCTCATCAGTCCATGCAGGCTGTTCACACTGCACATCAGTAATATTTTAATTCAGACATTTTTTAATTTTTACATTTTAAATGCAGGACTTTTTCTAAAGTAACTTCATTTGTGTATCATTTTTCAGAGAAACACATATCCACCAGGTGTGCTGCTTATATCTGGGAAGAGAGGACATACATGTCAGGTGGACACATATACCAGGGAAATGCAATGCTACTGGAATGAGAGTATAGGCAGTTTCAGTTCTTGTTAACTCTGTTGGATACATTTTCCCTGTGATCATATGGATAAAATTTTCAGCTTGGAAGCTGTTACAAAGATAAGGGCCTGTAAATGAGAATGGCTACTAATGGAGCACATTTTTCTACATCTGGCCTGCACTTGAGGATGCAGTTACTGCTTTTGTCTTTCCTCATCCTAACTGCTTCTCCAGTAATAAATCAACATCTTTCACTATCTATCCATTTTTGCCTCTGGGATCTTGGTTGTACAACTTGTTGTGAGCAGGAAGGTTCTAAAACTTTGTGAGCCCAGGTATAGGAATCATATAGGAATATCATTAAAAGCTCCTGCTGGAATTAAAGCCAAGTACAGATGGACCCTGTGTTGGTTTGAAAGTAAAACCAGTGCGAGACTCCAAGTCAGTAATACAATTTAATAGGAGAAAAGAGAAAAAAAATAAAATACATGCAATAATATAAAAGAAACAACCACCAACACAGTCAGAAATACAACCTGACACCCTGTCAGTCAGGGTGTTGGTCACAGTCTGTATAAATGGTGGCTGCAGTCCTCCTGGATGACAGATGTGGTTCAGTTGAAGCAGTGCTCCTGTAGAAGGTGCAGTTTTCCTCCGAAGATCCAGCGATGATGTGGAAAAAGGTCCGACTTTCCTCTGGGATCCAGTAGAAAGGTCTGCCCTCGGGTCCCAAACCCCAGTTTTTTATCTAGGTAGGAAAGGCTTGGCTCCTGCCCCTGGTTGGGGCATCTCCCAATGGGGTGATGTAATCTTATCAGTCACACAATAGGACTTAATGGCCCATTAACGGAATATATCTTCTGGAGGAAGGATGGGTTGTGAATAGATAACGATGATCATCCCCCCATCTTATCAGATGGCACATCAGCAGAGGACATCTCCCACAGAGATAAGGATCACCACCCCTCCCACATTTTAACAGATGGTGATAGAATACACATTTTTGCATTGTACCCCAGGACAACCCACATGCCAGTTTGTCATCATGAACAAAACAAGCATCCAGTGGGATTGGTTCCAGCTGACTCAGAAATTTCCTGAGGGAAAAACCCCTCAAATATAATAACTTAGCTCTTGGAATTCATTGAATATTCAAGAATTAAAATGATAGGTGTTGTGGTTTAGGAATGGTATTCCCCAATTTACATTCTCATTTGTTGTGGGTTGACCTTGCTTGATGCCAGGTACCAACCAAGCTGCTTTACCACTCCCCACCTTGGGCAGGAGAGGGAAAAAAAGATGGAAAATGACTTATAGGTTGAGATAAGGCAGCTTAATAAAGCAAAAGTTTTCACATGCTCAAGCTAGGAGAAATAAAGAGCTTTATTCTCTACTTTCCATCAGCAAGTCATGTTCAGACACTTCCCAGAAAGCAGGACTTTAGCCTCTGTAGTGATTGCTTCAGAAGGCAAACATTGTAGATAAAAATTGGCCCTCCCTTCCTCCTCCTTTCCTTGGCTTTTATATCTGAGCTCATGCCATGTGGTATAGAGTATCCCTTTGGTTCATTTGGGTCAGCTGGCCTGGCTGTGTTCCTTCCCAGGATCTTGCTGAACCTCCACCTGCTGATGAGGGGAATATTGGAGAGGCAGCGCTGGGTGCTGTGCCCGAACTGCCCAGCAGTATCCAAAACACTGGGGTGTTACCAGCACCTTTCTAGCTGCCAGTGCAAAGCACAGCACTGAGAGGTCTGTTGTGAGGATATGAACTCCAGCTCAGTCAGACCCAAAGCACCACTGAAACAGCCCAAAAAATGCACTGCTCACTCACTTCCTCTCTCACTCCCGCCCTCCCCTGCCATGGACTGGAGAGAAGTGGATGCACAGAAGGAAAAGGTCAGGGGCTGAGATCAGAAAAATTTGCTGGAAACGGCAGTGAAATAAGAAACAAATGCTAACAGCAACAATATTAATAAGAGCGTACAAGAGAAGCAAATGATCACCCTGGCCTCTCACTGCCCACTACCCCAGCAGAATCTACCCCTTCCTCCTCCAACTGGGCAGGATGTGAGGTGGTAAAGAATGGTCCAGGCCATGGCCCTCCTGCTACTGCAAAAATTAACCCTATCCTGGCTGGAACCAGAACAAGATGTTATATGATATTGTGGCACTTCCCAGAACAGCTACTATATTGCAGGATTTGTCACATGAATTAGCACCAGACAGGTAAGAATTATGTAAGCATCAAATCACTTTTCCACCCTCTTCAGAGATTAAAGCAAATGTGTTTCCATATGAAAACACATTTGCTTTAATCAGAAGAGTATTTATATGGACATATATTTGTATATATATTTTGCTCCATACGTCTCCTTTTAAAGCCTCTTGAAATATTTGGAAACCTTACTTTAAAGAAGTATTCTTTTGCACCTCCCCATTCGAAAGAAAAGAAGGTAAATTGTAGAAATGTTTGGAATAAACAAATTTCAAATTCAAATTTCCTAAATGAATGTATTATTTAGCTGGCTAAATAGAGACTGTCTCTTTCACCGGTTGTCCTTGATACAGTTTTCAATGATCTGTCCAAACTGGCAAAAGTCATAACATCCTTACTTTACTTTTAAATTACTCAGGGCACATTTCACAGAATTCAGTGGGGCACCAAGACAGGCCTTTATAATTTTAACTCAGCACAAAAATGAAGCAAAATCTCAGTTTACTCAATGAACTCAGACTAAGCAGGTGTTTCAGTACTGGACTCTTAATAAATTCCCTAGACATGGCTTTAAGGCAGAGTTTCATGTGATCCTATCCTATATCTCAGCAAAATTTTTATATATGAAATTTTTATTCAGTTTCTGTTTTTCCTTACTGTCCCTTCAGCCTGTTTTTCAGCAGTATTTTTGCACTTTTACTTGTAATAGTGCTTCAAAATTGCTGTGAAGTACAGCATGAATTTTACATGTCAATCAAACCTATGACATTTTTGGTGTGGTAAGCTGGAGGGGATAGCAGTATTAGTTCTGGTCTACTCCCTCTTCTCCTAACTCCTGCATTTCTTCTGATATTTCGGTTTCAGTCACTTCTTTCCAATCCTCTTCTCTATGGAAAAAATTATTTTTTAGTGAAACATCCCCAGCCTAAGCCTGTCTGTATAGAATGGCTCATGGAAACATCTGTGGGAACTGTAGCACACTTATTTCCTGTGAGCATTCCCCTTTCTTGGGGCAAACAAGCTCTCACAGGAACCCATCAGACAGGAGGACACATCACTTCATCCTGGAGCTTTGTCTGCAGAATGAACCTATGAAGGTATCCAGACTGGAAGATAAATGAGTCACAGAGGTTGTGTTTTCAAATATTTCCATTTTAAAAGCAGTGGGGTTTTGCAAAAATCACTCCAGAAAGTATCTTGTAAAAGCACATTTTCCCTCCTATTCAGTACTGCAATGTCCAGATGATGAGGTGTTTCACTCTTCATGAATTGAGTGTCCAAAGAAATGCCCTCCAAACCCATGCAAAACGGGACTTTGTGTTACCCCCACTGGCAAAACTGAGAAAGAAAAGTGGTTTAGGGACTCATCGCAAGAGTACATTTTAGAGAATATAGTAACTGTAAGAAGTAAAACATACCCTAAATAATTATTTTAGCATTAACTGGCATCAGATGAAACTACAGGACATAAGTGTTACTGCATTTTAGTCACATAATCAACCAGAGCACTGAGAACAGCAGTTAGATCATCTATACTGTAATAAGAAACACTAAAAAAATCAAAACCAACAACAAAAAAACAACCCAGAAACCAAAAAACACTAGAGAAAAAAATGGGAAGCAGAGTTGTTTTTTTTAAAATGAGTTTCTACAAGGAACATTTAGCTTATAAAGAGAGACAAATTATAGGTGTGTGCTGAGTGTGTGTTTATGGCTTAGCCCCCAGGAGATAGAAGGAAAAAAATGGTCTCTGCTTTTTTCCATCTTTTCATCTAAGCTGCAGTAGAATGAGCAGCTGGGGCTGGTTCATAATTCACTGGGAAGTGGCTGTACAGAAAACCTTCTCAACATCTACAAAACTGCCATGGGAAGGAAAACACCAGGATCCCTGTGGCAGAGTCACTGCCTGAGTGAGAGGCAGCGAGACGGGGGATGACCCACAACCAATTAAGGAAGGCCTAAAGCATGTTCACAAGGAAGCCCTTGGTTTCGTCCCAGTCTGATAGACATTCCGGAGGAACTCCATCCATATTTTGGCTGTTTGGCTGGTGTGGTTGGCCTGTACAGCCCAGAGCAGCAGCATTTTGCTTTTGGCCAGCTGCAGGGCTGGAGGATGTGCCTGCACACAGAGGGGTGTGTGGTGCAGCCACACTGCTTCCCTGACTCTGCTCCCACCTGGGTTGTGAAACTGCACCAGTGCCTTAGGTTGCAATACAGGATGTGACCAAAAGCATGTATTCTATCATCGTCTGTTGAAACCAGGTGGGGCAGTGATCCTTATCTCTGTGGGAGATATCTTCTGCTAATGGGCCATCTGTTAAAAAACAGGTGGGGCAGTGTTCTTTATCTTTTCCACAGCCCATCCTTCCTCAAGGAAGATATCGTTGGTTAATGGGCCACTGAGTCCCACTGCATGACTGAGAAAATTACATCATCCCATTGGGACATTTTCCACCCAGAGGGAGGAGCCAAGCCTTTCCTACCTAGATAAAAACTGAGATTTGGAACACCAAGGCAGCCTTTTTCCACTGGATTCCAGAGGAAAAGTGGATCTTTCCACTACTGGACCTTTGGAGGAAAACTGCACCCTTCTCCAGGACCACTGCTTCAACAGAACCATATCTGTCACTCCAGGAGGACTGCAGCCACCATTTAATCAGACTGCTACCAACACCCTGACTGACGGGGTGTCAGGCTGTATTCTGACTCTGTCAGTGTTTTGGGGTTGTTCTTTGTAATACTAGATTTCTATTTTAATTTTTCCTAGTAAAGACCTGTTATTCTTATTCCCATATCTTTGCCTGAGAGCCCCTTAATTTCAAGCTTATAACAATTTAGAGGGGGGGGGGGGGGGTTTACATTTTCCATTTCAAAGAGAGGCTCCTGCCTTTCTTAGCAGACACCTGTCTTTCAAACCAAGACACCCAGGATCACCAAAGGGTTTGGTTTGTCTGGAGCTAGGGAAGGAAGAGAGGTCACTGTTGGTGAGAACAGGCTAATTACACTGTCAAGGGCTCAGAGGTAGCATATGCTGTTGAGTAAAGAGATATAAATAGATAAGTGGAAGACAAGGCCTCATTACATTTCACAAATGACGTGGTTCCCAAAGACTTTTCCCTTCTAAAGATGTCTCCCCTGCCTAGCAGTGTGCCTGGGATGAGGCCTGTGTCTCCCCCGATGTCTCTCAGGAGCCAACCTTCCAGTGCAGGCCTTCTTGTGCCATGGTGAAGGCTGTTCATTCCCTGTCCATGTCATTTCACAAAATTCCGAGATGCATGGAATCTGTGAGGCCACTGTCGAATTTGGGTTAGATTGGTCAAAGGACTTGAGTGCCTGACAGGCAGCATAGTCCCACGTGCCAGACCCAAGCATGGTAAGTCTCCAGAACTGATAGGTGGAACATCTATCATCATCAGGAACAATCCAGATATTCCTGGAGCAACACTTTTGCTCTACTTCAGGATTTACAAAGGAGAAAATGAAGGTTTTTCAGTCTGATGTTGCAAACAGGATTTGCTCCAAACCAAGGGGATGTGCATGGGGCTGCAGGAACTTGGAAATATGTGAGCAGATACTGATTTTAGCAGCATTCTGCAAGGCTTCTAGGTTTTTGAGCTATTGAAGCTGAAGGCAATGTATGGACACACACAGCTAAACAGTAATTTAAGTTACTGCCGATTACATAATCACACAAATACAGCAGTTCTACAGCTACATGTATAAAATGAGCCACTGCTCTCAGCTAAGGACCATGGATATATATAAATATCTGTCTTTACATAGATAGATTTCATCTTGCTCACTGGCATCTTCAAGTTTGCATAAAGAAAGATGGAAAGTAAGTAGGGGGAACTAGGGTGAAATCATTGTGAGGCAGCAGGAAGTCAATTTTTGTGCTGCAGATGGAAAATCTGATGTATAAATGTATCTTAATGTACATGTTAGGCTTATTGCCAGAGTGGTATAGCAAATTCCAAATTCTGACTTCCAAATGTATTAAGGTCTGAGAAGTTTTAAAGTGGAAAGAGATGTGGTTTTTGTTCTAGAATATAGCAACATTAACATGGAGTTCTGTCAACTTAAAATACATCCAATGTATTTTAACCCAAAACATGAAGGAGCGAAGGTGGAGGACAGCAAAAATATTCCAGATGTTTCCCCTTTCTAGAGAATTCTATCCTATATCTCTTCCCTGCAGTACCGAATATGAGCGTAATGAGAGCTGTGTACCCAACCTCTTTCAGCCGTTCTTAAATCCCTGTTCAAATACCTTAACTCCTAATATTTTCCTTGGCCCTCTGATCTGACTGAGAACTTAAAACCTGAGTGAAGACAACAAGATAGAATCCAAATCTAGATACATTGTTGTGATACTAATATAATTCCTTTGGTGGGAGAGGATTAGAGTCTTTTAATACCCTGATTTTATAAGTATGTGCAAAACACAGCATCAGTTTAGCTGGAGACATCTGGACTCTCACTGTTAAATGAATAAAGGCTTTTGTTTTAATGCAGTGGATGCTCAAAGAAAATAAGTTCACTACTTACTAGTGAATAAAACATGGAATAAATTTAAAATGCTCATGAGGGAAAGAAAAGCACTGCATAAAATAAATTAAAAAGATATGAAATTATTGATAAAAAATAACAGAATATAACACGTGAAAGGCTATGCAGCCATGACTAATGGCAAAAGGTGATATTAAAAATTGCAGAACCCTGATTAGTTTTGTAATAGTGAATAAATCTGTGAATGTGCAACTTCAAAAAGAAGATTTAAATGTCCTCCTCTAAGCTGCTTACTAGAGCTTCATTTTTTAAATCTTCATTAGTGTTTCTTGCTAATTTTTTTTACCAGATTCTCCTGCTACCTCTTGTGCACTGTGATTATAACGCATTAAAAGGATTAGGAGGCCATGGATTTCAAGAGCAGTTTTCTACACATTCTTGTCACAGGAAACAAAAGCTTTGTTGCTAACTCAAAACTGTTTAACACAGGTTATATTTTCAAAAAGTTGGGGAGAAGATGCAGGCAAGTAGCTTTGTCTGCTGCTGCTGAATCTACTGCAGAGTGGATAAAGAAGAAATCAGAGGTATAGCAGATTCTCCAGCAAAGATGCTGCCCTCATTTCAGGATTACTGTGAGATCATGATGCCCACCAGCACTAGTCGGTTGTTTGACAAGGAATATTAGAAAGCAAAATAATTTCATTCTGGAAAAGCAAAATATAAATCCCAGATGCCTTTATTATAAAGCCTGATGCCACTTGCACAGCTTCCAGTTGTGCTCTGCCCAGGTTTTATATCTGAACTCACAGCAAAGAATGCTGTTTCCCACAGAACAATGACTCTCCCTTGGCACACGTGGGTTGAAGGACTGTTCCATATCTGCTGTAGACCTTGAAAATTTTCTCCTGGTTACTGAACCTGAAAAATCAGGTTTTTGCAAATGTGGTATTTGGTTTATGACATGTACCATCTCCACAATCACATTAGACGCCAGAGTGCCGGTCCATTTGTGTCCTACCAAGATGATCCAGGCCTGGAATACATGAAATACAAGGATCAGAGCAGGGCAGTGGACAGGATTAATCTGGAAAAGCAAGGAGCCAAAGGGACATCTAATTTGTGGATAGTGGATAACTATAGTTAGGGTGGCAAGTACCAAGATAACAGAGCCAAGTGCTGCTTGGCAGGTCTAGGTGGTGGAACAAAGGCAAAGGCCACAGATGCAGTTTGGGATGTTCATGTTGGGTATTGGAAGAACTTCTTTCCAGGATGCCGGTGCAGACACACACCTTGGTAAGATGGGGTCTTACCTCCCTGGAGTGTTTCAAAACTCACATAGCCAAAACCACAGCTGCCCTGTCCTAGCACTTGGTGATAATCCTGTTCCAAGCCTGCCCCTCTGACTAGCATCTCTGTGAGTCTGTGAATAGCTGTCCCTTATTCCATGGTGGAGCAGGTAACCACCTGTAGCCCACAGGGTATGCCCTGATGGAGGGGGCTGTGACTCCATGGGAAGCCCAGGCTGGGGCAGGCTCCTGGCAGGACCTGTGGCCCAACAGGGAGCCCACACTGCAGATTCTGAAGGACTGTACCCTGTGGAAATTACCCATGCTGGAGCAGTCCATGAGGAGCTGCAGTCCAACCCACATTAGAGAAGGTTGTGAAGGACTGTATCTCATGTGTTACACACTGGAGCGGGGGACGTCATGCTGGAGCAGGGCAAGAGCAGGAGAAGCTGAGGAAGCAGCAGAGAGGGAGCTATTACAAACAGGCCATAACTCCCATTCACCATCCCACTGCAGTGTTTGGGGGGAGCAGGTGAGAAGCTGAGAGTGAAACTGAGCCCGGGAAGAAGGGAGGAGTGGGGAGGAGATATGTTTATATTTGTTCTTATTTCTCATTATCTTACTCTGCTTAATTGACAATAAATTAAATAAATGTTGTCCAAGCTGAGCCTGTTTAGCCTTTTAAGATCCTTGGTAAATGATCCCTCTCTGTCCTTATCTTGACACATGTCATCCCTGTGCTATATTGTCCTCCTGTCCTGGTGAAGAGAGGAGTGATAGAATGTCTTGGTGGCAGCTTTGCTTTTCAGTTCTGAAGAAGGGCCTGTGCACCCCAAACTGGGTCTGTTTCCTCTGAGAACACTTACTAGTCTGATAGGACATATTTGCTTTCTCTATAAAAAAATTATTTACTCTTGCGTCGCTTTTGCACAGCCTGTTTTTTTTGGTAGTGGGAGGGGCCGCAGAGGAGGCTCCTGTGAGAAGCTGCTGGAAGCTTCCATCATGTCTGGGAGAGGCAATCCCTGATGGCTCTGAAGATGGACATGCCAAGGCTGGGCCAGCTAGAGATGATGGCAACCCCTTGTGATAACATATTTAAGAAGAAAATACAAAACAAGGTTAATTCCAGACAGAGAACAGGAGGATATGAAGGAAACAATACAGAGACACCAAGGACAGTGAAGGAGGAGGAGGAGGTGCTCCAGGCACCACAGCTGAGATTCCTCTGCAGGCTGTGGTGAGACCATGGTGAAGCAGCTGTGCTCCTCACCCCATGGGCCCACAGGGAATTCCACCTGTGGCCCATGGGTATCCACGAGGGATGCATCCCCACAGCGCACGGGGATCCATGGGGGATGCAGAGATCCATGCACAGCCAGTGGGGCATGTGCCAGTGCTGGAGCAGTTGGATGCCTGGAGGAGGCTGTGATCCAGTGGGACACCCAGTGGAGAGAGGGCCCCTGCTTCCAGGCTGGAGCAGCCTGTCCTTGGAGGACTGCACACTGTGGAAAAGAGAGACCCACGTCACAGCATTCTTTTGGGAGGGCTGTGTGCCCATGGGTGTGACTCAGGTTGCAGAAGTTTTGGGAAGACTGTTGCTTGTGAGACTGGAACCATGCTGGAGAAGTTAACTGAGAACTGTCTCCCATGGGAAGGGACCCACAGTGCAGCAGGGGAAGGACTCCTTTCCCTGAGCCAAGTGGAAGAAAATCTCGGGTGATGAACTGACCCCAAAACCCACACGCCTTGTCTCCCTGTGCTGTCAGTGGGAAGGAGGGAGGGGCTCAGGGGAAAAGCTGTTTTTAAGGGCTTATTTTACTTCTCATAGTCCTGCTCTGATTTTGTTAGTAATAAATTCACTTAATATCTCTAAGTTGAGCCTGTTTTGCCCTTGGAGTGTCTTTCTCCCCATCCTTATCTCTACTCATGAACCCTCTGTTAAATTTCTCTCTCCTCTGCCCAGCTGTGGCAGGGGAGGGTGAGTGAGCGACTTTCAGGGGTGCCTGGAGTTTGACCAGTGTCAAACCATGACGGAAAACTGTGGAGATGCTTGGGAGTAATGAGGCCTTTAAGATAAATAATAAATAAAATTGGGAGAAATAATGGGCAAAGCAAGTATTAAACCATGTTATCAAGTAGAATGATGGTGAAGAATTCGTGCTGTAACTGTAGTGAAGAGTCCAGTAGCAGATTTTGTGTAAGTTGTCCATTTTTATTCTGTGTTATGATGATGTTATTTTTTTATTTGGTGTGGGCAGCTTTTCTTCTGTTTAGTTCAGGTGTTTTTTTGTTGTTCTAAGTGAACATTGTACGTTGATTTTAATGATAATTCGTTAGTATGTGATTCACAGTGGCGAGGGGTGGAATTGCTCTGGTGGCTTATAAACTCCTCGGCAAAGAAACATGGCATTGAGTAGATATATCACATTCTCTATCATCCACAGGCCTCTGGGAAGACTGGAAGATATAATGGGCTGCTGAAAGCTATGTTAAGGGCATAAGGTATTGGGACATGGAAGCACTGGGATGCAAACTCAGCAGAAGCCACTTAGCTGGTCAACATTATCTGCTAAGAGCCCTGGTAGTAGTTAATGTATATTTGATGGAGGGATGGTTTAAGAGTGCAGTTTAAGCTGCATGTGTGGGTAAGAAAGGATTCCAGTAATGAGAAATAAATACAGTGGAGGAGTTGGAAGATACATAGATTATGTGGGATCTGAGTTGACACAAGTCATATGGAATAAGGGGTGGAGATTGTATTGGGCCTGACTGGAACAGAGCTCACAGCCCTCCCAGTGCTACGCTTTGTGTTGGTAGCTGGAAGGGTGTTGATAACAGACCAGTGTCTTGGCTACTGCTGAGCAGAGCTGACCTTCTGACATTCCTTCACCTATCAAAGGGGATGGGAGTAGGCCAGATCTTGGGAGAGGACAAAACAAGGCCTACTGATCCAAATTGACCAAAGGGATATTCCACACCATTGGATGTCAGCTCAGATATTTAAGCTAAGGAGAGAGGAGGAAGAGGGGTCATTTGTGATTCTTCAGTCTTTGCCTTCTGGAGGAACCATTGCATGTGCTGAGTCCCTGCTTCGCAGGACCTTCCCTGCTTCCCAGGACATGTGTGAACATTGCTGCTGATGGGAAGCAGAGCTTGACTTTCCCCCTCACTTATGGGTGTGCAAACTCTCACTTGTTTCTTTCACTGTAATAAAACTGCCTTATCTCACCCTGCTGGTTGTTCTCCATCATATTCTCTCTCCTGTTCCACTGGGAAAGGGAAGGATGGAGCAGCTTGGTGAGCACCTGGCACCCAGCCAGGGTCAACTCGCTAGAGCTCTTCAACAGGCACTTCCTAAGACTCTAAAAGCTGATTCATGCTGGAATGTCTTCAGTATGTTAACCTCACAGGTGCGTTGCTCAGAGACAAGAAAATAGCATGGGGTTGCAATGACCTTCCAGGCTGATCAAAGAACAGGCAGAATTAGATTTTTCCTTCAGTCTAAAGGCTGTATGATTGAATCTGACATCTTCATACTGAATTGAAGAATGCCACTTCAGAAAAGGTGGTCAGATCCAAGATTTCAAGTGATGCAATCTTCCCCTTTGCCTATGAAGGTCAATGCAATATCTAGTTATCTACCTCAAAATAAAAAAATTCTAATTTATTACACTCTCCCCTGTGAGTTGAGCAGACTCACATTGCCAGATGCTTCCCACATCTGTACATTTCTATAGACTCACTTTTAAGAGTGAAAGAAAACCCAGTTTTTCATTAGGCAAATTGAAGTCAGTCAACTGTTGTTTTTCTGAACCTCATGTAGCTATGTGGCTGGGACTTTCCACATCAGGGCAACACCTCTCTTGTCTGCTGAGATTAATAACAGACGACAAAAGAGGTGTGAAGGGAATCTGAAAGCTCCTTTTTCTGAGTGACTTCTGGGGACAAATCCTGGCAGCCTTTAGAACAGCCAGGAGTTGCAGAAAGAAGAGCTGCTTTTATCATGACTGTGCTGGGTGGCATAATCAGAGGCTTTGCCATTTAATAAGAATTAACTCAGTTATTAATTAGCATATAAATCCCTTAAAAGTTTTATTTCATCAATAATTCATCCAGTTTTCATAGACTCTGGTTCTCTGTCTCACTGTGGGATTGCAGACTCTTTTCTAACTCTTCATTCGTTTATTTCTTCCCTCCTTTTTTTCTTTCCTTCTCCTGTCCCTCTCCTTGAATTTTATTTCTCATGGTTGGCTCTGTTGCCCTCCATAAACAGTCAGGATGTATCACTGACTGTTAGTCAAAAAGATGACAATTGAGCTTGATTTCTGAAATTCGTTTGGAGGTGCTTCATCACGCTCATGCATATTCAGGCAGAGAGAGAGAGAACAACAGCACAGGAACTTGAGTAGAACACATAAAAATGGAGCAGAATAGTTAAAATATCGATTTGGATGGAACAAAGGGGATTTATAGGGAAAGACAGAGAACTACAAGACCCATAAATAATCTTTGACAAAATAGTTTTAATTTGCCAAGCAGAGGAAGACTTGCACAGCCAAATGAAGCTTTTTAATGGATGAATGGGATTGAAAGAGGAAACACTGGAAAAAAGAGGTCTGGGCCAAATAAGACTTGCAGAGCTTAAGTTTGCACAGGGTCCGGAAAAAGATGGCAATGGTATCATCTGCTTTGGAAAACCCTTCAGCAATGCACGGGGGAGGGAATGAGCCTTCATTCCAAAGGGAAATTGAGCATATGTTATAGGTGAGTTGGTAGGAAACAATACTTTGGGAAGATACACTTCGTGAGATTAATGGAAAAAGGAGGGAAATTATAGCTTGATTAGTGGGCCAGGGTTATGTCAAACATTTGAGGCAGATGAGCTTTCAGTAGGTTCCAATTCAAAGCCTAGAGAGCCTTAACCAGAGACTGGGGCTCTGGGAAGGATCCCTTTGCTTTAGGAGAGAAACACCTTGATCATGTTGGAGTCCTCTTCCTCTAGAAGTCATAGAAGTAGACAAATAGGCTACCTGACCCTGCTGAACTTGCACAGATATGTCCAAAAGGGTAAGAACTTGCTTATTCCAAGGGGATGAATTTTGGACAGGTATAAATTCTGGGCTGAGAATAAACTTGCCATGGCAATTAACATATCTGGGTGTATGCAGGGAGGTCAGAGCTTAGTAAGCCCTCAGCAGGCTGTGAGACAAGGAATGGTAGCAAGGATGTCAGCAGTGTCCAGTGGGAAATCTGGGCTTGGATCACATCCTGCACCAGCCACTCAGGAGCAACACTTGCACACCCAAGGGTGTACAAGATTAAAAGAGATCTCAAGATGCCAAAATAAAAATCCCTGATGGTCAGGGCAGGAGGTTTAAGCTTTCCTGCCAGTTTGAGCTTCATAGACACTGCTCATATTTATGCAACACCACACACCACAGGTAGGCAAATGTTATCCCTGCTTGGCCAGGTTGCATCCCCTGTGGGCACAGAGAAAATTCATGGTTCTCTGCACTAGTCTGAGCAGCTCCTGGTCCCCAGGGAGGTGTCTGCCCTATTTCCATCTCTGAGACTTCTCAGTTGAAGGCCTAAAGGTCCTGTCCTGGCTTGCCAAGCCCTGTCATCTGTATCAAACAGTGTGGCATTTCACCCACCCTGCTTAATACAGAGAAGGGGGTGACCTCTCCACACAGAGCAGCCAGGCTGTGGCCCAGTCAAGTGAAGCTGGAGTGTGTCTTTGCAGAGGATATCTGCTCTGACTCTAAGGAGGTGGCTTTTGCAGGGGCCACACTCGGTGCAAAGCCCCAGCTCCAAGGATTTACTCACAGCACAGTTTTTCTGTGCCTTCTGCTCGGTTAACCAGGGCAGCAGCAAAGTGTGGAGCGTGTTTGGGGTGGGTTTGGAAGCACAGCACACTGTGAAGAAAGGGCACCCAGGATGGAAAAATCCCAGCTGCCTATAGCTGAGAGAATGCATCCCTATTTTTTCCTGACTTTTGTCCTGCTGCAGGCAGAAAATTCCTGGTTTAAATTCTGACCTGACAAAATCACTTTGAGAGTTATTTATCAAAAGTGATTTTTTTCAGGAGGAATTTATTTTGCAGCTACAGAAAGATGCCATTGCATGCCTGGCCAAGTTTATTTGGAAAGGCTCTTTTGCTATGAATCAAACCCAGTCTCAAGCACCCATTTAGCACTGCCATCTCCCTACACCCTAAACTGTGTGTGCCACTGGATCTTACTGCAGTGCTTCCCTCTGCAGAGCCACCCAGGCAACTTACCTGCTTATAAACTAGCTATATCCTAGTCCATGCTGGTTTTACCCCAGCGACTTGTGATGCTCCTGCCTTGCTTGCAGGAAGGAGACCCATCAGTGGAGTTTCTGCAGCAGACACGTCAGTATTTCTCTGGCTGTAGAATGATAAATGTGCTTTTCAGATACTGAGTGCTTCAGTGCCCTTTTGGGACAAAAGACTGAAGAGCAAGAGTGCAGCCACGGGGGCAGAGCAAAGCTGATTAAATGGCCTAAAAAACAGAAATGTGCAGGCTTCGTTTTAAAAGCAGGGTTGTTACATCCCTACTATTACTTATTCTTCTTTTTGATGTTAAGGTTTGATGTCCAGTTATTTTTTTTCCCAACAAAAGCTCTCCAGAAAATACTTATCTTGCTCTTTACCCTCTTACTAAATTTCACTGGAGATAAAACATAGCTCCTCTGTGGAGTTTGCTTCTCTGGCAGAGATTTTTTTGTGTTTGTTTTTAAAAAGAACTGAGCAAGGATTTTGTTGGATTAACTGGCTTTATCACAATAAAAGCCTTGAGTAGCTCTAATTGTATACTTGGCTTTGTTTACAACAATTATATCAGCTTCTCTTTTCTCTGTAATTTATTTTCCAGTGTTGTTATCCAGCACACATTTATGTGAATTTTTTTTCTAAATGGGCTGAATGTTTCCCAAATGCCTGAAGTTGTTGCTGGCTAATTCCTTAACTCATTTTTCTGTGTCCTGTGCTGTTGTCCTTCTCACATCCCTCAGTTAAAAAATGGAGAAGCAGAGCCCTACCTGTTTTTAGAACCCTGGGTGGCAGGTTGTAAACAGCACAAAGAAGGCAGAGGATGGATTTCCTATATTTTATGCCAACAATAGCCCATTCTTCTTTCTGTTGAAATTAAAACTTCCCTTAAACTCTAACAGAGGTATTCCAGGAGTGGAAAACACTGGATACATCTTTGTGTTTTTGTTAAAATACCAACATTGTGGCATTGCTTTAAGCCTAGAAATACGTCTAGAATTATGAACACAGCACATGTCTCTTTATTGTGGCATTTCCTTTATCTGGTACATGGATTCCCTTATCTGGTGGATGGATTAGGCTTAAATATCTGGGTGTTATTTGAGTGTGTAGTGAAATGTATGATAGTGTCTATATATAGAAGGACATCCGTGGCTACAAATGTGTAAATATATTGGGTTTTCTCCTTTTTTTTGGAGCAGGAAGGAATGAGACTGAAGACATTTGACTTTCCTGTTCCAATTATAAAAACCCACGAGGCCATATTTTAGACCTCGTGGTCTGGATATTGTCAGTTTTATGAGCAGAATTAAATTTCATATGTGTATTTCTGTCCCGAAGATCAAGACCCTAAGAACACTGCAGATCTGAGCTCTGAGTCAGCTCCTCATACCATAGATGTCTTAGCACTACAGCAGTATGTAGCTGATAAGGACTGAGACAGGAGTAGGGGGAAAAAAATATCCTTAGCAGAAAACAATTAATGGCCTTTCCATGGAAAAAGAGAAGCTGTTTCATGAGTATAAGGCTCTTACCACAACCCTCTCCAGTCTTTTCTTTTTGAGACTGTACATCCCTGTTCAATTCTTGCGCAGCTCTCTAAGTTCTCTAAGACACTAAATGAACATAGCACCTTGATATGCAATTTCACAGACTGTTCCTCACCTAGTTTCTGTTCTGTACTAAATGCAAGAGGTCTCTGGAAGGAAATATTTCTCCTTGTCTCTATTCCATGCCCTGTTATCCCCATTTCAGGGTTCCTATCCATCTTAGAGAGCCAAAACACTCAAGAACTTGGCTGAAGAATCTCCTCTCCTAGATACAACTATGACTTCCAGTCTCAGACTAAAACGTGATGCAGGTAAGCTCCCGGTCTTGTGGAGCTGGAAATGGGAAGAATGGTATGTAAATCACTCCAGATGGTTGGGAACACACAAAACTGGCAATCCTTAAGGAGTCAGATGTCCTCTAAGGAAGTTGGGTAAACATTAGGAATGTTCCTCTAGGCCATTGAATCCTCTTCCAAAGCTGGTTTTCCTTATGGCACATATCTTCTCTTTCTCCTACAGCAGAACATCTTTTTACCTGATGAATTCTAGGACCCTCTTCCACAAAGCTGTGGGGAACATGAGCTGCCACAAAACTTTAAACTGGAGATATGTTAAGGGCTGGGGAAAGCTCAGGGGAAGCTCCCTGTGACTCCTGCCTTTTGAGACAACAATCTTGTGTGTTTAAACACTCCCAGACCTCCTACCTAATTATTTCATTTTCTTATGTAGACACATAGGATTTTGGATGATGCATAGGCACATCACAGTGTATCAGAGGGCAAGACATACTCCAGGCTCCATCTGTAGACCTGGATGAAAATCCAAGTCTGGAAAATGGATGAAAGACTGCACTGCTTTTCTCTCCTCAGCCTGGAAGCATCAGGCTCACCTCTGTCTATGTATCAAAGTATTCAGTACATGGAAAGGTCCCAGAACTGTAGCAGAGCAAGTAAATACTGCTGCGAAGGTTGCTTACACTTAGAGATGGTCCCAGGAAATGTCAATTCCAGCCTGAACTCTTATAATAGTAAAAAACAAAAAAAAACCCCAAAAAACCAAAAAACCCCACCCCAAACAAACAAACAAAACCAAAACCAACCAACCAAACAAACAAAAATAATCACTCGTTTTCTGGAGAAAATTATAGAAAATAAAAATACTCTCAAAGATCATGGCACACTGTAAAAGCTGACAGGTAAGAAAATGCATGTGTTCATCTGTCAAGCAACTCATGTTACAGCAGGGAGAAAACAACAAGCACAAGAACAACTACCTCCAGTACTTTGGGAGAAATGGCAAACAAAAGCAGTAGAAACTTCGATTACCCTGCAGCTTCCATGAAATCTGTTCAACTTGGTCAACCACGCTAAACACAGGAAAGGACTGAATGAGCAAAGCTGGATGGAGCAATTGCAACTTAATTCAAGAAGTGTCTGAACCTTAAAATATTTATGCAGGTTTACTTCTTTGCCCACAAAGCTCCTGTGAATGTTATCCAGTAATATTTCCTGCTTTTAGCTTTTCTGGCAAGGCTGCAATCATAACAGAAGTTTCCATGTCAGAAGGAAACTGAAAAATAGTGAAGTATGCAAACAGGGAAAGAACAGTAATTCACAGGTTTATTTTTAAGTTCAAAAGTTCATACGTACTTGGCTTTTTTGGTAACAATTTAACCTATTTCCAGTTTATCTGATCTCAAAACTCATTTGGCAGCAGAAATACTGTAATCTCAGAGGGGGACAAAGCAACAAATGGATGGTTTTAAAGGAAGAATGTTCAACTACTGTGTTCTACCAGCCTGGCCACAGTTGCATTGTTACCTGGGGAGTGGGGCTGAGGAGTGTGTGTGACTTTTTTCTTCCCCAGTCAGGTTGAGAGGGGATCAGAAGAGAAACTTTGGAGCAGTCAGGCTCCCCCATGCAAACACACAGAGTTCTGAGCCTGGATCTCAAGGGAGAACCCCCAATGACAGATTGCAGGAGAACAGCAGAGCAATTTAATACTTGGTTCCTCTAATTAGCAAGCATATATTTCCCTGCAGGGCAGAGGGCCCAGGGGCCCTGATGGTTTACACAGACGTGCTGGCTGTTCTTACTTGAGTATCCAATTGTCACGTAAGCCCCAGTCTGGCTTATCATTGTTGCAACCTTGTACCTCAAAATTCCTGTACTCAAAGGATTTACTCCCAGTGTGGGCCTGCAAAGCACTTGTTTGGCTGTTCAGGGCTGAACTGTCTGAGGGGGGAGAAAAGGAACCAAAGAGAAGATTGTGAAGGGCATAAGCTCACCCATCAGCTGCAAAATAAGCCACCTCAGCCTCTGCAGTGCTCATAAGGCAGAGGGTTTTCATCCTTCATGGCTGGAAACTCCCTTTGCTCCTTGCCACCTGTCCTTAACCTGCATTGTCTCTAAGTCTCACTCCACAGGAAACTGGATGACACAGTCATTTCACTTCATTGCCAGTTTCTGTTGTGTTATTTATTTCTCATGGATGATGGATTCATATGACCAAGGCAAACAGGGCAGCACAAACTTCCTCTTTCTGTGTGGTGCCTGTGCCTGGCTGCGGATGGCCACACATTGTACTAAACAGAGGAGTGACAATGATGAACAGCAAGAGCCACTGTCTCTGGCTCACATACTGCAACAGAGATGATCAAAAGAATGAAACTAAACTGAGTTTGTCCTTTTCCAGTCAAAGTGACTGCTTGAAAGACTCTGTTTTACTTTTGTATTTCACCTTTCAATCCACCACAAAAGCCACTTGTCCTCTGCAGAAAAAAAGTTGTCCCTGTGCAAAGTACTGCAATGAAGAGCCCCCTTTTTATACAAGCTCTGGGAAAATTGCTCACCTCTTCAGTCAACAGATGAGAATCAGGCATCCGGCCCCTAAAAATCTGCAACATGCAATTCTATCCACAGCATCCTGAAAGCCAAGGATGCTGAGGAGGAGCAAGCACCAAGACTACCGAGTGATCCAACCTGACTGCTATGTTGGATGGTTGCTCTGCTGCTATCAGTGACTCTTGCACAGCATGTGTTTCCTATGGTACCTAAACACTCTTGACAGCCCAGCTTGTCAAGATGTGATGCTGTTTAACGTTGCCCTGACAGCTTCCTGGCTTTGCCTTCTCTCTATTTTCATTTTAGAGCATGTTCTCACTAATAACAGTGGCTGAGATCTGTGTTCTCATTATGAATGAAAAACTGCTCTCCAAAAAACTAATCAAGCAATACATTCTTGCCCGAAGCAGCATTTTAATGGAAGAAAAGCTTTATGTGCTTGTTACTAAATACCATCTCTGTACAGTTGCATACTGTTTCCATTAATAGACTTCCCTAACACCCAGCCATACTGATAAATGTAATTTTTTCACTATAGTGAGAGCACAGGGACAATTCGGAGAGGTGTTGGTCTGTCTCACATGCCTATAAAATACACTGAAAAACAGAAGAAGGAAATACCTTCTATTCCTTATCACTGTACTCTTGCCCTTCCACCACAGAACAATGGATTTTCCAGTCTCATCCTCACATTCACAAACCTGCTTCCTAATGAACACTCAGAGAAATGTAAAGTGATATGGTGATGCTGTCTGCAAAGAAGCTCATCATCTAGGGGAACTGAGGATTGTTTCCAGCTGTTAACAGAAATGCATCAATCTCTTCTTCCTAACACCAGCCAAAGCTACTTGATGGCAGGCTAGTTTTATTGATAGCCATATTGTTACTTGGAATGAGCTGGAAGATAGTAAAAGTGTAAGAGTGAGACACTTGATTCCCTCTAGCAAAGCCCTGATTTTGTTGTGCTCCTTCTAGTAAGGAATGGGAGAATTCATTCACCCTGCCACAGTCACCAAGGTACGCTTCTTTCTAATTCTGGGCATGGTTCCTTCTCTCCTCCATGTAAGGAGAGAAGTGGTCCTTGGCCCTGGCAGCAAGGCACTGAGCAGGAGCATGAGCTGTGGCCCACAGCATCCCATCCTCTCCCCCAGCCCCTCGCTCTCTCCCAGCTACAGACACAGACCAGAGCTAACCCAGGAGGCACTGACAGGGCTAAATTTAGAGCAGCAACATGAAGCAAGGTACAGTGGTGCTCCTGGTGCCTGAGACCTCAGCTTGGCAGCTGCAAATGATGGTGCTGTTCCCAGATATGAAGCTGTAGCCCTCCCAGCCCCTGAGGAGGGACAACCTCTTTCCCCTTCAGGCATTCCAGTGTCCCCTTGTTCCTCCACACAACACTGTCATGGACTGGCACAGGAGCTGCACAGAGGGGTCCCTGCCTCCTCCACCTCTCTTTGCTCAGCAGAGACGTTAAAGTTCTGCAATCACAAAAGAATCAGCAGCTCCCAAGAAGGAAATGCACTTTTTCTTCTGACAGCCAGTGGCCCCAGTGAAATATTTCAGCTGTCGGTTCCATGTGGGATGGCAAATTGCAATAATGCTTTCTAGGACATCCACATTGCAGACTTGTTTGTGGCACACAGCTACACTACAACTTAGCCAACTTGTAAATTAGAAATTATGGTTTTACTCTTACTGATGACACCCTCCCACCATGTGATGGATGTGTCTTTCCACTAGAAAAACACAAGCTACAAACTAATAGCTTAAAAATAAATTTTTAATAAGAAGCTGAAAAATTGTTTTTAATACAGTCTGTATATTAAAGAAAATAGACTCTGACTAAGGTGAACAGCCGAGGAAGCTACAGGAACTGAATGAATGAGAGGGTACCATATGGTCATGGCACCTACATATCTGATGGCCAAAACTGGCCAAATCAGACAAGTCTTCACATACTGAGCTCTGAGCTAGTCTGTGTTTGCTGTTGTGGGATTTAAAAAAATTGTCAAACTGGAAATACAGAGTGGGGAAAGGAACTCCAGTTCATCTTCTCAGTTTCTTAATTCTCACAATCTGGTGCTGCTTAGCCTTGGCAGATGGTGTAAAGCAGGATGCATCACAAGGAGGTACTCACTGAGGATCAATTGTGCAAAGGCACACCTGACTTTAAAAATATCCTAACCTGTTAAGTGCTTAGGGCCATTTTAAACTTCATCCTGAGGCACAAAAGGAGGTGTTTGATTGTGTTGTAGTTAAACTCATCACCCCTCTCACAGCCTGTCTACAGCTAATCACTGCACACTCCATATTTTCCTGGCATGATACAGAAACCTGCTTGAGGTTCTGTCTGAAAGGAAGTATTACAGCACTGGTGGAAACTATTTTCTCAGACAAGACCACTTGCTAAATTCAACTCACAAATATTTTCCGACTCCCTGAAGTCCCTTTCCTTTTGACCAGCTTAACACTGATCAAAGTTTCTCTGCTCAGATATCCCAGACTGTCCCACAGGCAGCTGAAAGAAGGAATGAGCTGAAGTTCAAACCTGTCTCTGCAAATACTCTGCCTCTGGAGGGACAGAAACTGGAAATCTCTCTTGGACCTGCTGAAAGCTACCTGAAAAAAACAGAGCTAGAAAGACAGGTGCGGTTAGAGCTGGCTCTGGGGAACAAATTGATCTTTTCCAAGAATTTTTGCCAATATTGCCAGCAGGAGGAATGAGAAGCAAATGCGGCAGGACATTTCAGTAGAGAGAGGGATACTGATGGCAGCCTGAAAATCTGTTGGTTCTTCTTTTACATTTCCTAAATAAAATATTACTGATTTCTATCAAAATATATTATGTTTTTAATACTACAGGTGAGTTTTTATCACCAAAATACTGGAAGGAAAGGACATTAAAACATAAAAAATTATCTTGACTTAACACTGTAAAATAGAAATCTATGCAAAAGTGCAGCCAGACAGGAAGGTACATCTTCTATGAGACTGTTCACAACAAAATTTACCCATTATGAGAGACAGTCCTCAAGCAGAACAATATCAGCAAAGAATTCAATGAAAATGGGGACTGATACAGGTGCATTCAAAGACAGGTCTTTATTTCACCACCCCTCAGCCAGGCTAGAAAAACATTGGGAAGAAAAACTTCCAGCATAACTGACACTAATATAATTTCTCTATCCCTTAACTCTTCTGGACCACAGAAGCCTGGGCAGATTGTGGGCTGACACCAGTATGTCCATCCATAACTCTTCCCTGTGCCAAGGGTTTCTAATGCTCTTCTCTGTGTTTTTCAGCCCTGCTTTTCCAGGACTTGGGGACAGCCACCAGGATCTGCAAGTCAGGGCAGAAAGACAGAACTCACAAGCCCCTGGGATGTGCAAACACAGTGTGACCAGCAGGAAAAGCACATACAGAGCATTTTGGACCTGTCATCCAAGGCCAGATCTAATATCAAAGCTGTCTTCTTGGAGATAAGACCTAAAAGGTGTCATGACTCCATGCTCTTGATTCCCCTGTGCATGTAGGCACTGATCCCCAGTTGTTTCTGGATGGTTTGGTCATGTTCTTTCTCACGTTGTTGTGGAAAAAACCAAAATAATTTGATAAAAAGCAGGACCCACAGTGAGAAACCCTCTTGACACCTCACCACACTCTTTCAGCAGGCCTGGCGCAACCTCTGGCTTCTTCCAGGAGTATCTGATATTCTAATTTCCAAGAAAACACCCGAATCCTGCATCCCTAGCTGAGACTGCTCAGAAGATGAGACACTCCAGATTTTGGATTGGTTTGCCTCACACACAAAATACAATCAGACAGGACAATGAGGAAGCAGTAACCACTGTAAAATCTCTTTCCCTGGTGTTCATCATCTCCGAGGCTTCACCTGATGGCTGCTTGATAGAAGATGAAGAATTACCAACCAGACTACAAACTACAAACTCTGTCTGTAACATTCTTCTGTCATTGCAGCCATAGACATCTCAAACATAAATAGGTGATACAAAGGCAAGGAAATGTCAGGGACAACATGGTGAAATCATCTGGAAAAAAACAGAGCTGCTGCTGCTGAATTTGGTGTAAAAAACACACCAAAACAAACACTTTTCAAAGGAGCTGAGGTATTTGCTGAAAATTAAATGTAGGAGAAGGGGAAAATAACCAGAAAGAAAATAGTACAGGCAATAACCAACTCCTTCCAAAGGCCTAGAAACAAAACCCAGTAAATCTCTGAGAAAGATTTACAGAAGGACTATTTAAAACTCTAAATGTTTGAAAGCCTAACTAAAATATACACAAATCAAGACATCATACTGAAAATGTATTCATTTCATATTTCAGTACAGTTAATTTCCTGTCTTTTAAAGGAAAGAGTCTGTCTGAGAAGATCAGTGGTTCTGGGAGCAGAGACATGAAAGGAGTCTTTACATGCATTCCCTGATGTCTAATAAAGGATGAATCTGTTCTCCAGTCTCCGGTAGGAATATTAGTAGGATTTCACCTTTCCACTTAGCCATCTATTTCTATCGGGTATGTAGGGCCCCGTTATTTTTTCACCTGCTCCTCCAGAATCAAATTTCGCTGAGGTGGGTCAAGTATCAAAGTTTTGGGCCTTTCCTACTTAGCAAAATATTTGCAAGATTTGTCTTTGGGAGGGCTGAAACTATCAGCCTTTCAAAATTACCATTAAAATATCAAATGGTATTGTAATAACTGTCCCCTTCTTTTCAGTGACTTACTGCCAGTCTTTCAACCAAGACACTTGTAAGAGCATGTGTTTGACTGTACAAATAACCAATGGCCACACCACAAAGAAATCCCAATGCTTGGTCGCTAGTACATTTTTTAAAAATGAAATGGACAGCAGGTATGTGCTTCCAAACTTAGTATATTAATAGTATTGGATAAGACATCATGCTTAGTAGAAATTGTGCTGCTGCCAAAAACAACCAAGAGGAAAGCCAAGACATCAATTAAACCATTGGTTACTCCTTGCAGGATTATTCTTTAAAGCAATCCTGTCAGGATGCATCCACTATTATAACCAAGACAAAGCAAATGAAGAAACAGCTCAAAGTCAGGCTCCCCATTCAGCTGCTTCAAGTGTCCTTGGAGCATTTGGAAATAGATGGAGTCCAGAGATAAAGCTGAAGTCCAAATAAGCAAGTGTAGAGTTTATCTGTTGCAGGAAAAAATTACCTATTTTACTGATTTCCTTCAAGTATGAAAGTAGGTTTGACTTCGCATTGTTATTGGCATATGACCTTTAAAAATAAAACACAAATGACTTCCAAGTCATTTGCAGTCTCTATAAAGTGGAAAGATTTGAGATGAATGACTGCTAACAGGAGATTGGTTTGGGCACTAAGTAAACGTAAGTGGATGGAAAAAAAGCCAGCAAAATGAAAAGAAAAATGGATTATCAGGGAGCCTGACAGGAATAAGGCAGTGCCAAGAAAACAAATGAAATGTAATAATGAAATCAAATTTTGTCTGTGATATTTCAGTCTATACCAAAACAAGGTTTATTGTGCTTGGCAGTGGACTGCCAGAGAGAGGAAGAGTTGCAGTTTATTTTCCTCTGGTCTGGCCTTCATCACAGCACAAGGAGGAAGATGAATTTCTTAGAAGCATGTCTTATCTTCCAGCCAAAGACAAACACTGGAGGTCTTCAAACTTGCTCTTAATCAAAGTTCATTCCAAGTGCTCCCCCATTCCCTTAGGAACATCGTGACAGCCTTGCAGGAGGCTGAATCTTGGCCATGAGGGATGGGATGGTGGCTTAGTTGGCATTTGCACTCTGGTAAACCCAAAAATCTCCATCCACCAGCAGCAAACCAGAAGAGTTACTCTCTGAGTACCACAAGGGTCAGTGCCAGCACAAGGAAGATCCTGCCATTTGAAAAATCCAGGCACTGCCATGGCAGGGACAAAGTCATCAGGCAGAAGCCAACCCATAACCAGATGGCTTCAGCTGGTTTGAGTCCATTTTTTGCCTGGAGACACAGTTGGGCAGACAAGTTTAACCACAACAGCCTGCAAGGACTTCCCAGAGTGAAGTACCCTGGAAAGGCTGGCCTTACAAGGAGCTGTGCCATAGATTTTCCTGGGCGAGAGACAGAGCTGCAGCAGAGACAGCTGAGAACAGCCACAGGGCACAGGCTGGAGATAAGGGACATATTTTAAGTGCTGCACTGAAAATACATGACCTTGCAATTGCCAGGAAGGAAAGGCCTGATCCCACCCCCATCAAAGTAAATGGAATGATCTCAGACCTTGTTGGATCATCAAAATGAAGAAAGCAAAAAGGTTTAGCTGCATCCTTTCCTCTGCCACTTCAAGTGCAAGGATGCTGTGACAAGACACCCACTCTCAGAGGTTTTTAATCCTCCTATTTATTTTATGATTGCTTATATAAATATGTATAATATATATAGTTGTGTAATCCTTAGAGGGCATGCCAAGTCTATCTAAAACAGGCAGAGCAGCCATACTGTCTTTCAAGGTTCACTTTTTTCCCCGTAAACAACAATCTGTTACGCAAGCAAAACAAATGTGGAAATCTACATATCTCTAAATTTATTCAAAGGAATGTTTTCATGTTTTTTCTTCTTTTCAAAATTCAGACTTGAAATACTTTCAGTGGGCACTGAGGCATTTGTCTTGCATAAGTCAAGCTGCCATATTTTAAAATTATTTGTTGTGTATTTATGAGGCAAACTGTTATAGATCTTTCAGTTAATACTATGCTTATACTATACTATGCTTATCAGCACAGAAGGGAATCCCCCAGCTCTGTGAAATTTTTGTTCTGAAGCAAATCTGAGTGACAACACTGAAACATGCCTTTCTTTCCTCTGTTGAGGTGAGATGGACACCCCAAACTGAGAGCTTCCCAGTTCTGCTCAAGGTCCCAGAATTGATTCAGGCTGGTAAGATATTCTTCACCCCTCTCAGTGCTCTGGGTCATGCAAAGATCATGTGCTTCTTGATTTTTACCAAGGCTGGGACTGTGACAGTGGCTGGCATTGGTTGAGAATTACAGCTGTTTGCAGCACAAATGAGATTTAGCTTTGCCATTTGAAACAGCTCAGCTGAGACATCAGTTGTTCTCCAGTAATGCTGAAGAGAGATAATGCTCTCCTCATTACATACACAAAGACAGCTCTCACACCACCCTTTCACATTTGCCACAGTTATATGGTTTTGACCTAATGTGTTACAATTAGACACTAATAGCACCACAGGGACGGACTCAGTTAGACTCATTTAACCTCTATTGTAGCCATACTCTTCCCTTTCATCCCAAAGGCACACCATAAGACAACCAAGTGTGCAGTTGGTTTACAAAATAAAACTGGAGAAAGTACATATTTCAAACATGATTCTGCTCAGAGAAAGGAGGATATTCTGTTTGTCTTTGTAATAAAACAAGAAAATTATTTTGTGCATGCTGGACCCCACAAGCAAAAACTAAGGAGCTGAAGATATTTTAGGAACTTCAAGAAAACTTGAAATTACCAAAGTTCAGCAGGTATTTGCAATGGTTTCAGGAAAGAGAGAGGGTTCTGACATTATTCAGGAAAATGGAATCGAACTAGAATTTTTTTCCCATCTTGGCACAAACCTACCTGGTTGTCAGCTGATTTTGTGAAGACAGGCAGGAGAAGCTGTGATTTGAAAAACTACATTGTTTATTCTCATGCAGGAATTTTTATAAATCCCTATCTATTAGATTATACTCTGCAGTGGAAAACAAAGCACAACGTGTTTTGAAGCCCATGGTAATGGGCACCAGAAATGGAATTGCTCATGGTTTAGCTTTGCTGGCTTCTTTCTTGCGTCATCATGTACTCTAACTCAGGATTTAATGTTTTGCCTAACTCCAAGACATGGTATTGATCAACATATCCTACTAGCATGAAGCTCTCTGAAGATGTTGCACATGACCATAAACAATTTTTATGTGTATTTTGCAGCAATTTGCAAAATAAATTAAAAATCAAATTCAAGAAATACTCTGGGGTTTGGCTGTGAAGCACATGAAGCATCTGAACATCCAGCAGATGAGTTAGGGTATGTGATGTGCCGTATGAACAGACATCAGATGAGGTTATGAGTGCCTAGCACAGAGGAGAAGTCTTTAGAGAAAAAACTCAAATCAATTACAACACAGTGCAAGGCAAGGAATTTGCCATCCAACCCTTTAAAAGAAGCAGGCATGTTTTATGTAATTAGTTTTAAATATCACTGCAACTATGACACACTAAGTCACAGCAGTACTGGTGTAAGTCTTCATCTAGATTTTGGTTAACTAAGAAAAAGAATATTCTACAGTCCTCCAGAGAACACGTTTTTTGCTGATGTGATAAAGAAAGGCAACTTTTGCAACACCTGCTGCAGGTCACTCACAAATGAAACTTGCATTTTAGAGAAGCTGAGACGAAGTTAAAAAAGTGACAACATTCTTGCAAAGTGTGCATTTAAGATATTTTCTGCAGCAGGAACACTAAGTGAAAACATTGAGTTAGGTTCTGATTCCTGATCAAAGGATTATGGAATTCAAACTATGTTACATAAATCTCCTGTAGAGAGAGGAAAGGGATAAAGACACAAGTAATTGCTTCTGACTGCACATGCTTCTCTTCCCTTTTGGCTTGATTCCTTACATCCATGATGTTTAAGAGATTACATTGTTCATGTATCTTCCAGTCTTCCACTAATAATTATTAACTCACTAATCAATCTCACTGAGCAGCAGATGTTTCCAGGATTTTATATCCCTACAATTTTTGTGAAAACTGGCATCTGGCTAGAGGAATGCAGTCCAGAAAGTGTTCTTGCTCTCTGCTACAACTGTGCTTGGCAGCAGCTGGCAACCTGTCAGCTGTTTGGCTAACGAGCATGGATGTCATTTGTCACTACCTACAGGCATCATCAATGACAGAACAGAAACTGTCCATAAAGGAAACAGGACAGGAACCAGATTTATGTAGGAAACTAGTTTTAATTAGTTCTTCTGCTTATTGAACACCTTGTTTTATAGGATATTGACATCCCTGTGGTGTGTCCTGTCTCCTGAGGCAGCAGTAGACAGAAAAAAAGGAACAAGCAAAATGATAAGAGATGGGGAGTGTAAATGTGAATTCGTGATCCCCAGCTCTACTGACCAGTTCCTGAAGAGTGGGTGATGACCCATTGATGAAATAAGGAGAGAGCTAACACCTATTAGTTTTTCAAAGCACTGGTTTTCCTTGAAAGAATTAAAGTATATAATTTAAATGAGGACTGCAGAGAGGGCAGGTTTTATTTGCTTGGGGTTTTTTTTCTCCCCTTGAGTGCTATGTTTAGGATGTGACTTTTAAATAGCTTATTTATTGTAATGAGAGCCCTGATAACCAGACATTTTCATGGAGAGGAATTTTGATGTTGCCTGGAATGGAACAGAGTGGAGGAGTCTCAAAGCAGCGTGACTGCCCTTACAGGGAAGGCATTTCACAGTTCATTTGTCCACAGTCTCAGTGGCAAAACTGGGAAAAAATACAATAATAAGCAATCAACCTGTAAAGGTGCCAACCGTGGGTTAAAATGAGGGACAGAGCAAATTCATGGGAGGGATTCAAGAACATACAAAATACCCAGCAGTGAAACTTTTTTTTTCTGTGCAGATACCATATTAAAAATATTTTCAACTCAGTGAAATGCTTTCTAACAAAAGCTGTGGTGTGAGTGATCAGAAAAACCAGCTGATTTTGGTTATGATGCACTCCACCATCTGATTTAGAAGGATGCTATGTGCCTTACATCCCTTCTCTCTTTAAAGCTTCCTCAGTCAGAGATTTCCTCACATGTGATCCTATGCTGTATCTCAGGAAGAAAAGGGACAAAGTTACTCATCAGCCTGTGAATCAGATGTTCCTTGAGTCTAAGGCCTGGTTGAAACTCTTGCATTCAGCTCATCAAATAGTTTCCCCTTAACAGGCTGACTGAATCCAAACTGACTTTTGGGGTAGCAGGGAATGCTTTACCAGTTAGTGTCATTGTAACATAACACAGGACAGGAATTCTTTTAGTGAGCATCTCTTTATAAAGTTCAGGGGGCCATCAGAGTGAGCAAGCACCAGTCATAACACTTACTTAGTATACACAGCATCCAACAACAACAACAACAACAACAAAAAAGTTGTTTGGCTTTTGTTTTTCACCTCTGTGGAAATCCAAAATGTGTAGGTCCAGTGTGGGAGGGATGCACATCTTATCTGTTTCTTTTTATGGATGAGCCAGAAGATATTATATCTTTAAGTAATTGAAAATAATCTCCCTTGCTTCATTTGCCTTTTGTTTTGTGGTTTGACTTTTTTCCCCATATGTGCCAGAACATTCATTTTGCCCATGGTAAATAACAATACTTTGGTCCCTCCTAGGAAGAAAGGTGTATCTATTGTCACACAAAGAAGCTTTTGCCTTTTGCCCATGCAGGTCCAGCAAGCAAATAATGGTTTAATAATCCACAGTGCCCCACAATCCTTCCTGAGGAACAAACACTACTTCCCTGACAACCAGGTAGGGCTGATGCCTAGAATCATTACAAGGGCAACAGATTAAGGAGTAGAACTAAATTTCTGAGGGGCTGAGGGAAGGCTCCAGCTAGAAGCATTATCCCATGCAATCCTGGCTGTGTGCCATGCAAAATCAGACACTGCTAGAAGCCAGAGCAGTCTTTGACAGGAACTGCACAACAAGGATGCCCAGAGCAGTGCAACCAAGCAACCTCTCAACAGCAGAGTCATCTGGGCACCTCACCAGCCCTTGGGTTCACAACTGCTTGGAACCTTTGAAATGGAAATGCAAATGCCAACCATCTGTCAGCAACTTCTTCCGTGAGGCAGGGCAGAGGGCTTCATTAAATCAGAAAGGCCTTAAAAAAATAGACTCACCAACAGCCTAATACTGCACTAGATCAAAATAGATGGTGAACAGGGAAGATTAATGAGTTGCACACAAAATAGGGAGGGAAGGCAGGGAACCAGAAAGGAGGCAGAGGAGATGAATGCCAGATGGATGCCAGAGCCACAGTATGAGCAGAGCTCTTGGTGGAGTGCAGATGGCTCAGGTGTACAGCCCAGTGATCCACAGGGAAGATGTGAAGGGACCTGGACAGTCTCTGGCTTTGACACAGGACAAAAACCCCAGAGAACTGCAGGAGGAACCTGCCAGCCAGAGAGACAAGGAGATCCTGGTACACAGGGATGATGCATGAGCAACCCAAATGTTTACACACATCCCCACTCTGTGTAGCTGTGGGGCAGTAGCAGGGACAGCTGGAGACAGCAAGCTCTTGCTTCAGATATGGAGAAGGCAGCTGCCCATGCTCTTACACCTTACCAGGCATGAAAGGTGCTCTGTTCTGGCTAGGGCACAGGGAGGAGACATCCAAGGTCCTTCATCCCATCTCTTTCTTGGAGCAGCAATTTCCTGAAACACCACGGAAGGCAGGCCAGGACTTTGTCTGCAGCATCCTGGCAACTGCCAGAGGTGGAGCATCCTTAGGTCTCTGGTCACCTCTTCCACCAGAGCAGGGGAGAATGAGATAGCCCTGGGGTTTTCTAAGGCTAAATCTGCAGTGTCTTGAAACTTGCTCTGCTGCATATTTTGGAGGAGATGGCAGGGGGGTTTTGTGAGTTCTGATACACATTTGAAGTCAGGGATATTGTTATGTACATTTAGTTATGGATTTACATATCTGCACTTGAAAATCTTCCCAGGCCTGCTAAGCACTGTGGCTGAGTTGGCATCTGCATGCAATATTCGAGTTTGCAAACTGTGAGGGGAAACTGGAACTTAAACCAAACCAAGTTCTACTTGGGAGCATTTTGGTCAAGTGTTATAATGGTCTGGAGGGACAGCTGGAACACCAGCCTTCATAAGGCCCAGTGTGGAAACTCGTCTCACCCTGTTTCAGCTTTAGTTCATACTGTGACTTCCTTTTGGTTACTGAAGTCTGAGTCCACTCACTGCCAAGGGGTTTTGGATTCACCCCTTGTATGAATGAGCACAGTTACAGGGCCCTATGGCATGAAAGCCATCTATGTAAGGCATATTCATAATATCCATATTCAAAATCCAAAATGTTAGTAATATTTATATGAATAAAATTTGCCAGTGTAACAAAGTAGCCCAAGATGTCACTTAATGGGAGAACTGGTAGGAGAAAGAGAGGAAGCTTTTAGGAGGGCAAAAAACACAATGGCAAAGGCCAGTCCTACCGCACTGCACAGGTTTCCTCTCTGCTCTCACAGATTTTCCAAAGGTCAAAAACTAACTGATCATGACTGAAAACAAACAGAGGGAGATGGAAATACAGTGTCTGCAAATAATAATAAAGATAAGGCAACAGGACATAATAAATGTAATAAATCAAGGCAACAGGGAAAATGTGTTGAATTTTATATTAAAGATCACTTCTCTTTGCATTGAAGGACAGGCTTTGAGCTGGCTTAAGCAGACAGTACCCTAACTGTGATTCACACCAGCCCTAAGTTTAGGGAACCAGCCCAATTAGTGTTGTTAGCACATCATGGGAGGCTCAAAGCCGCCTTAGGCAGAAAAGACGCCCGTGGCACCCAGTCCCTCAGAGGAGTCACTGGAACCCACAATTTACTCACAAAAAGCCACACCTGGGAGCACCCAATGTGACTGTCAGGGGGACAGCCTAACCTTGGCCCTCCCTTCTCACCTGGGGAGCAGGGAAAGTTGTAAAACGGGTAACTGCACCACTTAATTAGTGGCTTGTCTTTGTTTTCTTTTGTCTTCACTCAGAGTCAGGATTAAAACCACGAAGGAGATGAATTTTCTCGTGTTTGGACTTGGTTGTTTATTAAATCTTATCTAAAGTATGGAGAGTTCTGCAACACTTCTAGCTACCAGCTAAAAGCGAGCAAAATGGAGGTTTAAATTTAGCTAATTACAAGGTCTTTTAAAGCTAAAGAGTCCAATAAAGAACTAACACCTATATTATTTATACTTTTGACCCAATAACCAAACTCCTGTGACCCGCAGTCCAGTACTAACTATTCAACCAGAAACTACTACCTGAAATCATGAAGAAGGAAGAAGACAGAAAGAGACAGCACCTAAAACACCTTCCATCTTCTCCCATACCTATTACTATATTTTAAAAATCCTAAATTTAAAACCTTTCACCATGTGAAATCACACACTTCTATTCCAACTGCACACTCATGACTCTAACTTCATCACTCAAATTTGGAAGTCTTCTCCAAGGCCTCAGGTCAAAAGCAGTGCTCTCCTGGGTGTCAGTGTCAGAAAGCACAGAAAGTTCAAAACGCACAAGTTTCTGGGTTCCAGCAGAAAGTAAAACAAGCTATGAGGTGACATTTTACTTTTGTTATTTCCATGTGCCTGCACCTAGCCCAGTAAGACCCAAGTTTGTGCTTGAGATCTCCATGCAAGACTGCAATGTAAATAATAAATTAGCATAACAGTTCAGATTGCAGACAGTGCTTTAGGCTCCAGTCAGCTAATATAGCAAATTTGAATTTTTCATATGAACATAACAATCCCACCAGTCTATAACATAATTTCCTTTTTTTTTTTGCCAAAAAGGTACAAATACCTACAAATCGTTTTCAATCATCATCACTTTCTGAAGGATTTTTTATGACCTCTAGCCGTGACTCATAAGAGTGGGAAACAAATTACTCCTGCTCCAAGTATAAATAGTGACGGTTCAAAATGCCTTCAGTTTCTGTCTCCTGAACTGTCTGCCTCTCAATCAATTGGAGAATACCAGAACATATTTACTCTGAAGAGTAACAGATGTTTTCAACTTAAGTTAAATTTAAACTCAGCATCAATCTCCCAGAGAGAAATGAGATAACACAAGATCTCTTTCAGACTTTTAGATATGCTGAATTAAACCATGCATAAAAGAGCTCAGAGCTGAGACTTGGCTGTACCTTGCCAGTTTAACTAAATCTGTATTAATATTGTTAAGGAAGCTTTCCTGTCTGATCATTCAGGACCACTCTCGCAGTCACCCTCTCGCCACCCCAGACTTTCACTGCTGGGACAGAAGTTGATCTGAGATTTGCTCTGTATTTAAGGAAGATACCCCTGAGTCTGAGAATAGTCTGATTTCATATTCCTACAGTATTACAGTTGGGAACTTTGTAGCAAGAGGTGTAAAAGCAAAACCATCTGAGTCCTGAAACTGCATAGAAAAAGTTCACTTTCTTAATTCTTGTCTAGCAGTTTTCTCCTTCACAGCATTTTTTGAAAGCACCCTATAACATCCCTGCTCCCAGGGCAACAGGGACATAAACTACCAAAGATGACCTGGACAAGACTTTCTGCTCTAGGATAGATTTTGCATTCCTGGCACAGCACAAAGAGAAGCAGTGCCAAGGGTGAGGGTGGGGAAGATGTGGAAGCGCAGAGCAAAGCTCCCTGTACTTCATCCCCTGAGCCAGCTGAGGAAGCAGCAACTTTGGTGTTAAAAGTCAGACTTTGGAGATCTATTCCCCAGGCTTTGTTCAGGACTTGAGCCCCATTGCTTCCTCACTTAATCTCCAGTTCACCTCTGCTCAGCCTGCAGCGTCCTCAGGCTGGAGTAGCCTCTCCTGGAGGCCCCTACAAGCTAACCCAGTGCTCCTCAAGGTGAGGAAAAACCTGCTCCTCTTCCCATGTGGACAAGTCTTCTACTTGGACAAGCCTTGTCTCAGCAAATGTCTTGACTAACCCAAGAGAATTTGTCCAAAGTAACAGAATTGAGAAGGTGGGTTGGGACACTTCAGGCACTGATTTATCCCAAAACCACATTGTGTTTACCTCAATCCTCACAGTGATGAGGGGAGACTTTGGACGAAACAGGTGAGGCCAGGATGTCAATACTTGACTCTGGGACTGGTGAGTCTGCCAAAGCTTTGGGCTTCTAAACCATGAAAGAGCCTCAGAGACACAAGGTGTGCTGAAGCCTGATTGGATTCATCTGTCCTAATGGGGAAAACACATTTGGGGCATAAGCTGGGGGACCTGAGAGCTTGAAACTAGAATCCATGAGAGAAGGGAATGCCAACAGGATAGCAGTAGGCAAACCAAGAGCTAGCATGGCATTATCTGTGGGGGGAAATATCAGTCGGAACATTTGTACTGCTCGCAGGAGCACAGAGGTCTCAGGGGTGTATCTGAAATTCTGGTACACCAACATATACAGTATGAGGAAAAAAAATGGGATGAATGAAGGCATTGGCCAGTTCCCAGTGACACAGGATTAGGGGGTGAGGAAAACAAAAGAAATGCAGTGGTTGTCTACCACCAATACCCCAGCCAGGACAGGTTAACTCACTGATGAGTTATTCCATAGGCAATTTAGGAGAAATTCCTGGATCAGTAGCTTTCAGCTTGCCAGGCATCAACTGCAAATACCATGCTGCTATAATGAACAGATCTTGGAAATTCTTGAAGTTTGTAGAGGATAATTTCTTGTCACAAGCACTCAGTAAGACAGTTAGGAAGGATGACCCCTAGACTTGCTTCTTGTGAATAGACTCACAGGGGATGTGATGGTAGGTGGCTGTCTTGGCCATAATGACAAAAAAATTATTAAGCTGAAAATTCTCGCTGTAATGAGAAAAAAAAGAGTCATCAGAGTTGCTACCCTGGACTTCAGGACATCAAACTTAAATGTATAAAGAGATGAAGTGTAACACTCGCTCCTGGATGACTTTTATGGATGAGGATATTTGATCTGACCTCACATGAGCCACAGCCTATCCTGTGGACCATGATAAGTGTCTCTTTGTCCAGAAAGACCTCCTGACTTCTCATCAGAGTTGTTTACCTGTGACACACCTCACTGTTTTTCCTCTTTGCCACCCTCCAGGCGGTGAGCAAGGATAATGTCACACATCTCAGGTAACCAACATCAAGGATTCAAATTTCTGGCTGAACACCCACGAATGTCTTGTCCAGACCATGTATCAAATAAATTAGTCCAGCAAAAAAACAAGGCAGATTCACTCCTGCAGAAGGAATCTGTCTGCCCTGGAAGGGACTAATTGGCCAGTTGCATTATTTCTGAAGCCCACCACTCTAAAACCTACAGAAAAAAGCACAGTCTGCTTCTTGTTCAAGGCAAGTTGAACATTTTATTCCTACTGCAGTCGCAACATTGCATGTGCTTCCAAAGCTTTGTAAAAAAAAAAAAAAAAGCTGAAGAATATGGCTGGGAGTTACTGTGCCTCAGTTAATCTGTTTTTTGCAAGTGTTTTCTGTGCAAACACCATTAAGAGCAGCTATTGAGGTCACATGGAGGTCCTGAATTCACAGCATCCATTACAAAGCAGGAAATTCAACCTTGCACTGTGTGGGTGACATATCCACACTTCTTCCTAGCAGGAAACAAAACCTAAGAGCACCACCACTCCAAAGCAAGCACACAGAGCTTTGGGCAGCTGGCAGCCCTGAATCAGCAGGGCTTTGCAAGGACTACTTCAATTTTTATTTCAGAAATAAAAATTGCTGTGAGCAAAAGGCCAATTTGTGACCTATTCTTCCTTTCATTTCAAAAATAATTCCAGTTGATATTCTGTGCATCAATCTCGTCTGCCTTTTCCACTCTGAAACCTCTTGCAGTGTTTGCCTTCAGTTCCTGGTGCTCTACAGCTGGAAGTGCTCTCAGAGACACACAGTTTAGGCTGGGGATGGTCCCCATCACTAAATCAAATCTCCCTGTTTTCAACATTTCTTCCTGACTATGCCAGGCTGTTGTTAGGCAAGGGATGGTCAAAATTTGGACACAAATTTTCAGAGCAACGTGATGAAGTTGCTCTTCTACTGTGAGCTCACAGCTAGTTTTGGCTCCACAGTCCTGTGTTTCCAGTGGGCTTGGGAAATAACTAGCTTTGCATTCCAGGTGGAGGGAAGGGAGCCAGCAAGATGAGAAAGCACAGCTCCTGTTGCAATATCCTGACTGCAGTAGGGGATTTGCTCTCATCAGTCACAGCCTGGGTTTCTGTCACTGCAAACTCCTCAAAGCATCTGCAGGTCAGAGCAGAGAGACACTGGGTACGCACATCGCCTTCAGTGGCTTGGAAAATTTCTGTGGCCCTACCCATGGTACGAGGATTTGCAAGGAATTTGGGGATTGACATGCTCCGGAAAATCTTGTCAGTTCCACTGAGGGATTGGTTACATAATTCAGATAAATGCCAAACTCCCTTCTCTGCATTTTCAGGATTAAACGTGTCTGTTCAGTCACAACAATTCTTTCTGTATTTTTCCTTCAAGCTAATTGTTTCAAGTAAAGAAATCACTTGCCATCAAAGCAAAAAAATCTTATTTTACCAATGAAAGTATAATTTCAATTCTCTATTTGCCAGTTTTCCTTCTTTTATGGCTTTAAAATCTTCCATTTTGGGGCAAAAAACATTTCACACGGCACTAGAAGGAACACTGGTGATTTCCTAACTGCACTTTAAAATGCTATGGTAAGATGAAAATTTTCATCACAAAAATTGCACAGTTTGTGAGGTAGGCTGTAGTTACTCTGTTTTAGATTAAGTATCTGGGAGGACAATAAATAAATAACTGGTAAGGTTTTACTGCAGCCACTGTGCTGCTACAGAAAATACCACAGCTCCTTTTGCAATACCAGAGTGCAAAGATATCTGTGAATGGCACATTCTGGACTGCTTTCAGCATGAAAAGCTAATATTTCTGGTTTGCAGAGTCTCCCTGGAGACTCTGTGATGGAAAGGCCTTTCCCAAATGGCATTTCCAGATGTCCTGGATGTGCTGTGCCTGGCTCTCAGCCCCAGGACGATGGAAGAGCTTGCTGCTCTGCAGCTGGGTGAACTTGCCCTTACCTCAAAGAAGTTCTCATGGCAACATGCATTCTGTTTGATAGTAGGTGATATAGATACTATAGATACTATAGATAGTTTCTCGTCTAAGAAATTGCTCAAATAATAACTCAAATGGCTGAGCTAGTGGAACCTCTCCACAGATGGGGTCTGCATGACACACAGTGCCCTCATCAGAGACCAGCTTAGTGCCACACAGATGAGAGCTCCCAGTGCCTGAAGCATCATCTCCACCATCCTCTCCTTTACAGTTAAAATTTTAAATTATACCTCAGTTATACTTCCCAGCATCTAAGTACCTTTCTGACTAAGGTCATAATGAAGCAGCACCTCCTGGTGCATAGCAACACGTACATTCCTTGTGGGCACATCAGGATGTTGCAGTCCTGGCTGGCTGCAAGCTCAGCCCTGAGACCTCATCAAGAAACCAATTGTTCTCCTGGAGAAGTTGTCTTCTACCTCCATGCCTTCCATGCTCTGGCAAAGCAAACTCCAAATTAATAGATAAAAATAATGCGTTAAAAAAAAAAGTATGACTAATGTTTTCAGGAATTTTTTTTTAAAGGTAACTCTGGAAACCAAGAGAAAGTTGCCTTGGCAACATTGTTTTCTGTTCCTCCTCTGCTGACTGTTTTCTTGCGTGCCTATTTCTCTAGCTTACATTTCTGACAGTACACACAATAAATGCAGCTCTGGGAAAGAAATCAGCATTCAGCCAAAAAAAGGCCCTTCTTCCTTCTCACACCATCAGGGTGGAACAGTCCATCTATCATTACACCAGTGAATTACAAAAGCTAATTTAGAAATTTTCAATGCTGAAAAGACTTTATATTAATTTAAAAAAAGTTCTGAATAGCTTCTGTAGGACAGACAACTCAGATTAAGTGGGAGGAGTAAGCACTGCTCTGAGCTTTTTTTCGACTGAGTATGAGCCCAAAAGGAGCTATTACCTCTATGTAAATGCCAATTTTCATTAAGCAAACAAAAAGTACTGTAGCAGCTATGAGGTAATTAAGATATAATTCAAGCTGACAGCTTTGAAATCTCTTCCCTTTGGTCAGATCTCATTGAATTTGGCAAATGGATTCAAGAGTAAGTGAACAGAAAGAAAAGAAGTTATTATGTCCTCTTGCTTCCACCCATCAAAAACTGTACTAAAAAGGTAAAATAGTATTTAGAAAGAACATTCATCCTTGTTCAAGTTTCTTGAACTTTCTGCATGTCATGAAGAAATGGTTTAATAATATATAAAAGTAAAAACTATAACTTAAATGTGACTAAAGTACTTCTTTAATCCATTCTCTGTACAGTTTGTCTTCTCCATCATACCTCATGGAACTGACTTCCAGCTAATTCAAAATTAATATTTATGACCACAGCGCTATATTTTTACCACCTTTACACAGATGTTTTAGTTAAAAGGTCCACTCTGTCTTCTTCTCAACAACTCTCACCCGTAAGTTTGCAATCTACTCACCCTGCCAGGCGAGTTGCAGAGGAGCTTCAAGAGGACTGATCTCAGTGCCAGGAATGTTGTGTCCCTTCCAAGATTTCGGCCAAACCACCTGAGCTTCACAATGGGGACAAGCTATTTGCACAAAACTTAGAGCTGCTCCAGGGCTCTGTGCTAATATGTGACCTGGCAGCTGAAATGTCTTCCAGGTTCATGTCTTTCCAAGCCAGGAGATGGATGGCCTTTAACAACTTCAGTGCTTCATCCTTCTCCCCTTGATGTAGCCCATATTTCAGAGTTCAAAAACATTTATTGCTCTCTGTAATTACTTACCAAGAGGCAACTGACAATGTGTTGACATAATTTTGACAGAATTAAAACCTTTAGATTTTCTGAGAAAACACTTAAAACCTTAGACTGCCAAATATCCCAGGGTTTCATATATCTAAAAACTCTATTTTATACAAAGTTTAAGGTGTTGAGCTTCTCTGCCTTGAAATTTTCCAATACCTTCAGGTGACCTTGCCTCGGGGAAAGTAAAAGAAACAGAGAGTTAATTCAAAACAGCCTCATTCAGCACAGATATGCTCATTTCCCTGCTTCCTTTAGCATTGACAGGTCTGGCAAAGTCCTCCATTAGAGCAAACAGAGTCATCACAAGATCTTGTTTGTGATATATGGCTCCAGACTTAGTGTAGTAGCTGTTAGAAGCAGATCATCTGAGTGTTTCTGTCTGAAGAGAGAGAACTTCTGCTTCTCTTGTGATGGACTTTGCTATTACAGCAGCTACTTGCAGCCCGAGGTGGGGAGAGACTGATGGATGTAGGTCTGGAGTCCAGCTCCCACCTGAGACCAGCAAATCTCTCCTGCATTACTTGGGTCCCATCAGAGATAAGCACAGCCCCTTACGTTAAACTCTGACAACATTCAGGCGAAAGGAAGGGCAATTTGCCTTCAAGAAAGGCAGGATTTTGCATATCATGTGGCATATCTAGGACGGATCAAACTAGCGAGACAAGACCTTAGTCAGACCAGTAACGAAAAAGACGGGGATGCACATGTAGGTGGACAAGAGCAGATCCAAAACATGATGGAGGAAAAAAGTGGTGCTGGACTGGAAAAACACATGGAGTCTGATGCCTGGTTTCACATTCAGCTTGCTGTGCCTCACCCTCTGACAACCCCTAGGGGAAACCGGCTTTGGCAGCTTTAACAGAGGACCTGCAACCACAAACCACCCTCATTTTCCAGACAATGCACATGATGATCATCCTGAGAAATGCCTTTGGATCAACAGACCCTCACTGCACTCATTGCTCCTATGAGGCTGTGGATGTTCCATTCCTGAGTGCCATTAAGCTGCTGAGTTACCAGATGATCTGTGAACACTCAAGATTTCTACCTCAACCCCCATTGCTCAGATTAATTGGCACTTTTGGAGTTGTTTGCCACGAGAGAGTTCTGCCATCCCTGCTTCACCGGTAGCACTGCCTTCCTTACACTTTCAAATTACAGCTCAAAAATCTTCCACAATAGATGGTGTAAACACATCTTGAGCAACAGTTGTGGTTCAGGTTTCAATTAAAATTCCTCACTACCCCAAAGCTGGCAGGGAGTCTGCAGAAAGTCTTTGGTCTTCGGAATGGGTCTGTGTGTTTTATTTGCAAAGTATCTGTGGATGTTTCTTGTTGGATTTGCAAAGTTCAAGGAGTAGTTGTGGACGACTCAGAAGATAGTCCTCTGAGGAACCCTGCGGGTCACAAATGAAACAGGCATAGTGGGCCATCAGAAGTGCCTGCCTTGGCACAGTCAAGCATTAAGTGATTTGTGCTGAAAAAATGGGGTTTCAGTTGGTGTTTTGAAAAAAAGTCTGGTTTTCAGCTAAACACATCGAGTCTTCAACCAAAGCCAAAGTCTAATATCTGAAAGCTAAATGAGAGCCAAAAGTTGTTAATTAAACATTGAGACTTGTTTTGGACAGATTGTACTATGACTTCATTTTAAACCAAGACCTCCTGAATCCCAAGAGGGAGGCAATTTGAGTGGTTTATCCACTCAGAGTATAACAAATTGGGATGTTTTATATGTCTCTCACGGGTTTTCCTGCTTGAACAGAGCTTCCAGTTCCAGCTGTACCCACTCAGGAACCTTATGTGAGAAAACACTGATGGGGTTTTTCACTTATTCAAAGGCATGATCTACCACGCACTACTCTCCATCTCGTTCCTCTGAAGGTACAGACACCAAGTCATCATAAAGACTCAACTTTTCCTTGTGAGAAAATCAGCTTTATCACCAGCCTTGTGGAGATCCCTTCTCCTTGCACTTTTGCCTCGGGATCTTTGGTGATTGTGATACCAACACTCCCAAACTTTCAAGAAGTGCTCGCTGACATCATCTGCAAGACTGGCAAACCTGTGTGTCCACAAGCAGTGCCAGAGTCTGAGAAGAGCTGAGGATCCACCACACTATCATGGATTTTTTCAGAATTAACATCCTGACTGTTGGACCCTTTCCCATAGATGTTTCTGATCCTGTTCACTTTCAGGACTCAATTCTGTTCCTTTAGGAATTAAATTACAACAGTATCCAAAAGCACCGCAAAATGCATGCAAAATGCATGTGTATAAAGAACCTTTTTGTTTTCTCCCCTGATCCCAGAAGCAAAATATTAAACAGAGACTATGAAAAGGAGATTGGGCTGTTCACTTAAAGAACCAAAAGCCACAGTCATCTGAAGGCTGCCCTGTACAAATTAGAAGTTGTCATTATGTGCCTCAGTCAGGTCAGATCTGCTTTCCCTGAAGTGTGAACACCCATTCCCATTAATTTCCCAGCTTGTGCAGCAGATGAAAACCCTACATCAAGGCAAATTACTCTTAGCTCTTTGTATTGTATGTCTTTGCAACTCGATGGACCATAGCAAGAACTGGAGTGACTGCAAAATATATCTAGAACAAAGAATAAGCTTTCATGTGGTGGGATTTATTATTTCATTTAGGATGAAAGATTATTTGTTAATTATACTGTCATTTTAGTCATAGGCCCTAGAAACGGAGATAATTTGGGGACTCTTAAAAGTCGCAATTACCTTTTGTAAGTGCAATTTTATGTGCTCCAATATCAGTGCTGATCGCTGTGCTGATCACCGTACATTTGTTGTCCCGATGCCCCTCCTGGAAAAAAACCCTGGGACATTACAGAGTAACAAAATCCCAGCATGAGTCAAGCTGGCAGGGACCACCGTGGGTAATCTGGTCCAACCTCCCTGCTCAAGCAGGGTCATCACAGAGCACATGGCACAGGATGGTGTTGAGATGGTTCTTGAATGTCCCCAGCGAGGGAGACTCCACTACCTCTCTGGGAAATCTGTCCCAGTGCTCAGGCACTGCACAGGGAAGAAGTTCTTCCTGGAACTATCATCAAGGCAAAAGTTCCAATTGGACAGCACCATAGCTGCTGTAGATTGCTTCTTCCAAGATCACATTTTCAATTTTCTGGCAAAGCAGTTCAGATTTTGTACTTTCAAATGCTTACAGCTCATTCTGTGAGAACAAGGCAAAAAGGCAGGAAAGGCCTGAGTCGATCAAAAAAAGGGATTACTTTGTAATATTTGAAACACACCCATTTAAACAAAAATCCAAGCAGTAAGTTTTTGTATGTTTTACACAAATATTAGTGAAACCACTAACATTTTTCATTCAGTGTCACAGAATTTACTCCAAATTTCACCAAGGAGCAACATCTTGTCTCGAACATTGGACCCTAAAACTGCACATGTAGAGTATTTGGTTACATAACTGGGGACTTTGAGCTAACGCTTACTGTCAGCTTTTGGGGCTGACCTTTCTCAAAACAAGTCTGAAATTAAACAGCGGCAGAAAAAGAATCAAACCTCCTGGAGACTGCAACACTCACAACCCCTCATCCATCATGGTGGCCAAGCAGAATAGAAAAACATTGCCAGCTGCATTTTAGCAGTCAGGGAAGAGGCAGAAGAGACTACTACACCCTGAATACTGTGAGGAAATCAGAGACGGCAAACTCAAGATATACCTACTTAATTCAAAATTACACTATAGGGAAAAAAAATAAGTTCAAATACTAGAAAGGCCTGTTGGGAATTGGGAACAAGTTTCCAAAATTATTTTAAACAATGAGATTTTGTGCTTCTTAAAGACTTCTCTAGAAGAAGTCGACGCTTTGTTTAATTGGAAATAGGAAACCTACAAAACTCACCCTTAAATATATTTAAAAGCTTTGTAAATGGATTATCTGAGCACAGTAGGCATCATGCTTTTGGTAAGTGCAAGATGATATAAGCCTTAGGGAACTTTTGAAGATAGTTCATTCAATAATTCATTCACTTCCCTCTAATACTGTGTTGAAGAAACGTTAAACACTGGCTCTGCTTTAATAAGTGAATGATCACTCAAAATGTGGTTTCCTCACAGGATTAATTAAATTTGCCACATTCTTCAAAGTAACCCTTTGCAAGGCAGTACCAGGAGCAAGGCTCAGGAGCACAGGACCATGCAAGCACCACCAGATAACCTATTGCCACACCAGCACAAGTTCCTTCTGAGCTGCAAATTCTGAGTTTGAGGTGCAGATATTGCAGATGGTGACACATTTCATGTCTTGGCACAACATCTGAGGCTCTCTTCTAGACCTGATGACTTGATACAGGCAGCTTCCTGTATAGGAGGGAAGGCTTTCAAAAATCTTTCAAGGTTTTTATTTTAGGAACCGCTTGAGTGATCTTCGGCAAAATTCAAGGGAATTCTATCAGCGCAGGAAAACAGGAATTTGAGGAGAGGACATGCCATTGTGTTAAGTTTGCAAGTCCCAGCAGAACCCCTTGAATAAGACAGCAGAGGAAGGGCAGGAAAGCATCTCATATTCCTGCTCTGGGAAAAGGTGTGATGTGTACATCAGAGCTGGAAAAGGGTATGTGAAAATGCTCTGCAAAATGACATAAAAAAGGTAAGACTGATACTTAGCAGGTAAAGTCTTTCCAGAATACTTCTCCAGTGTGCCCAAGGAAAAAAAAATCCACAACCCAAGCCTACTTTAAGCCCTTTGAAATGATAGGAGGAATTAAATAAACCAATTCAGACTACTCAATAACTTGAAAGTCTCTTTTTCTTTATGGGGAATAAGCTCCAATTTTCAAGCAAATTAAGCAAGTGCTCAATTTTATACTGCAAGGTTTAAAATCTGACTTTATTTGGGATTAACTGTTTTGTAAAAGTTGTGCTTTGCGACTTCTCTTCAATTCCCTGAAATGAGCATAGAAGCAACACAGGAAAATAGGGGTGGCTGGTATTCAGTAAAGGAAATAATGTGTGAAGGATTTAAGGATGTGGCAGGAGGAATTGTTCCCTAATGTTTGAGGGCTGCTGCATTCTCACCCTCTGCATAGCATGGTGGCCTTGGCATGGTTCTTCTTTCACTTCCACATCCCAAACAGAGAATTTTCAGCCTTGCACAGATGACCAGGCCATACTTCTTTTAGTCGTCCAGACATCACATTGTGACTGGGCTGAAGCTGCTTGAAAAATGTGGCCTATCCCAAAGGCATCAGAGGCCTTTCCTCAACATATTCAGAAAGAACTGCTGGTGTTTCTGGGTATGCTCTGCCTTAAAATGAATTTACACATCTTGATTGTTAAACTGGTATAAATATATTCTTAGGCCAGGTTGTGTTCCGATGCCTTTGCCCTTTACCTCCAAATGCTCTTGTGAGGAGTAAATAGCCTCTTACCACTTTCTGCACAGCCCTTTGGACATTGAATACTCCTTGCTTCAAATCTTTGGAGGACATCCTCTGTCTTTTGGTGCCATATGACCCTTCGAACACAGCATTGTATTTAGAGATCACAATCTTATATTTACCCTGTAAAAATAAGATAAAGATATTCCAAGAAGTAAATTAGACAAGCAAAGGTGTGCCAGTGTGCTGATGAGCTATCACACCTGCTCAGGTAAGTCCATCAAAGTTCCTGAAGACATCAGTGCCACCAAAACCTACGATTTAGCTCAGCCTTTCCTTCTTGTAGACAGTCTTGAAAACTGTGGAGACAGGGAGTATTTAGAAGGAAAAAGACTGAAAGAATTGTAAAGCCACATGTTGTGTGGCACATATTCCCTGAGATCTGCTCCCTGGCATTTTACAGAATCTGTGGTCAACCTTCAACAGATTTTAATAACTGTTGTTACAAAGGCTGTTTACAAAGGAACACTTTGGATGTCCAAGTCAAACTTTATGTCAATATTTATGGTACATTTCTTTTCCAACGTCAGAAATCCCAAAAATTACTTTTTTCTTAGGACCTACTTTAGCTTAACTTTGACAACTCCATTATCAATGTAGTTCTGATGATATCAGTTGAATAAGGTTTGCTGTTCAGGTTGAGTTGATCTTTATTTGCAAGGCCTGTGGATCATTTCGAAGCAGGAGTACTACTGTCTTCATACCAACCATGGATCCTGCACATCTTTGACCCCAACTTGGGAAGTCATTTATAAAAATTTGCAGACTCATTGAGTAACTCAACCTCAAGAGTACCAAGTCCAACTCTCTGCTCAAAGCAGGGAAACTTCAAACCAGATTGATTGATCATGCCCTTGTCCAGTCAAGTTTTGGAAACATCCAGTGGTTACTGTTTTCTTCTCTTCCTGCTTTTCCCCCTTGTTTTGTTTGAATACAGGAATTTCTCAGGCAATACCTCACTAATGCAGTGCACCAAAGCAGAACATGCAGTTAAATCCCAGCCTGTAAATCACTGACCCCGTAAAATGTGCTGATTCATTTGTAATTAGTCATATAATGCTCCCATTTCTCAATTTCTAGGATTATTTACGATTATCAAAATGGATATTAATGAAAAAGCGTCCAATTCAGTTTTCAGTAGAGTAATGGCAATATTCCAACATAATTCTGTATGTGTCATGTGACTTTCCAACATTAGAACAAAACCCTGGGTTAAAGAAATTCCATAATAATTATTGCAATGCCACACAGTTTTTACTGTGCACTAAGGAAAGTTCCAGGAATTCTCAGTGCCAGGCTGCAACTCAACACTGGTGAAAAGACACCATTTTCCTATTTGTTGTATCTATTCTTTCTAACACTTTAACTCAGAAGGGTGATCCAAGGACAAGAGATTCCAGCACAGCTTGCTTTGCTGAGTTTGGCACAACATTAATGAGAAACATCAGCATTCAAATAAAATCAGTAATTAGAGGTGTTCACACAACAGCAAGAAATCTGGTCATTAAGGCCACATTCACCTGATTCAATTTCCAATGACAAATCCCAAATACACTGGTCCTACAGTGACTTTCCCTTTTTATCCCAGAGGGAAAAGGCAGAGCTTTGTGGTCTGAGTCAAAAGAAAGCGCAGCTTTGTAGAACCACAGAACCAAAGAATCGTTTGAGTTGGAATGACCTTAAAGATCACCAGGTTCCAACCCCTCTGCCATGGGCAAGGGCATCTTGACTAGACCTGCTTGCTCAAAGTTCTCTAGGAACACTTCCAGGGATGGGGCATCCACAGCTGCTCTGGGCAACCTGTTCTAGTGCCTCACCACCCTCACAGGGAAGAATTTTCTTCCCATCATTTAATCTGAACCTGTCCTCTTTCAGCTAAAGCCATTCCCCCTTGTCCTACAGGCCTTTGCTTTTAGACCAAGCAGGTACAACTCAACCCCTTCCCTTTTAGAATTAGTCCCTGCTCAGGAATTTTGGCCATGCTCAGATGGCCACTGATCAGCTGTAATTACAGAAAAGGAAACTGTGGACACAGTGAGTGATGAATCAGCAATTGCAGCAGATGCTCCTAGAAACCTGGATGCACCAGGGAACACAGGCTGTGTAAGTGGTCCCCACCCTCACTGGTTAAAGGCGTAACTCTCATCAGAAGACAGTGGGTGCTAATGTGCCCTTTCTTCCACTAGGCTAAATGGAAACAGAAACTGATCCTATCTTTCTGGGATTCGGGGATTTTTTTGTTTTCCCCCACCCCAGTAGCCAGTAATGTCAGAGTAACAGATAAATCTACAGTGTCTAGCACCTTCAAAACCACCTCATATGTCTTGCTTGAGTCAGACAGAGCCCAGTATTTGGTAAAAGGGTACATTTTGGTGACCTACATTGCATTGCTTTTTTTTGATGTACACATGAGTTTCTTGAGAATTTAGAATTAAAAATTGCTATTTCCTATGTACATTATCTTCTCTATCACTGACCCATGCTAGTTCAAATCCTGAAGCACTGCAGCTCCAAACACATGAGGAAATAGAAATAATTTAAAATCTTTGTTCCATCATTTGGAAAAAGTTGTTATAATCACCCATAGTAGCAAGAGAAATCTAGCAAGTTTTCCAAAAGGCATAGATCTGGGAAATACTCCAGATAGCTCCCAAAAGATGTATGCTTGTGCTCAGAGACAGCAGCATGACAAAGCACCAGGTTAAATGTGGTATTTGAAGGAGAAAAACCTTACAGAGATAAAGAAGGAAATACAGGCATCAAACCATCCCCCTGCATTGCCAGGGCAATCTTTCACCTCCAACTGAACCTTTCACCCGTCAGTGTAAGGAAAACCTCCCTGGCTGAAGGAAGAGTGTGGCTTCCATCTGCCACGGGCAACCCAAGGAATCTCGCCCACCGAGCTTCCCTCCAGCAGAGGGGAGTGCAGCCTGTACAGCATGAGCTGTCAGGAACTCCAGGAAAAGGGAAGAGCTTGGCATTTTCACTGAGCCTGTAATGATGATTTCATCTTGAGCAAATATCAGTACAAAGCACAGTATTCCTTCTCATGTAAGTCAGAGCTGCAGGAAAAGCAGGCTGAGGTTAGCCAGCTTTCAGAGGTAGTTAAGTTTGGAAGGAAGCTGGTGATAAGTGAGAACATTGCTACAGATCAGTTCCATGTGCACAAGGATTTGCAAACAACTGGTCACATATTTTGTTTACAGCACCAAGTGAACACTGAAGTGCATTTATAAACCTGTTTGCTAGGTCAGACCCACAGCTCAAGCTTTCTCTACTCTTTCACTTGGACATATTTTTAGTGAGATTTTATGTGTGAGCTGTAATGGATTCACATTTTCCTCTTTGATACTGCTAAGCATGTTCCAGAACATTTTCTCTTCCTCTGAAAAGATACTATGCAGCAAAATATACCTTAACTTCCAGCCCTTTGATTTAAGCAGGTAAGCTCATTTGTCACAGTACAGCCTTCTGTTACTAGCCTTCTATTACTTCTGAGGGAGTAATAATCCACATCCATGTGGTTGAGGTCACTACTAAAAGTTTTGCAGAACAAAAGCCAGACAAGACTGACGGAGTCAAACACACACTTGCATGGTTTTTCCTGCAATTTTCATCTCAAAAATTGATTTTCGAAATGCATTTGCTTCAGTATTGAGCTATATTGTCTCATTATTGCTGTTTCAAGATCACATTTGTCCGTATCAATCACCATAACTGCTGCACTGTAAAGAAAGTCTATTAGAATTATGTCTGCAAAGATTTCACAATTCAGTGCTAGGGAAGAGCCTGGGCTATTAACAAAATGTAAGAGTAGTCTAAAATCCAAATATGTCTTGGAGTGATTGTCTTTGCCCTTGGGCACATTTCCCCTGCTACCTCCAAAGGGGAAGTGAGGAATCCTTTCTCTCCTGCCAGAGAGATTGTGCTCTTTATTTAAAGCCTTTTTTCTACCTACCACACAGCATCATGCTTTGGTCCTGCTCTGCCCATTTCCTGACCTGGGCTTACCTCTCTGCTTCACTTGCTCAGTAGAGACTGAGTAAATCAGTTTGTTCCCAAGGGAATGCAGTGTCAGCAGATTTAGACACCAGCTGTGGTAACTTTAGCTTCATTTTGCTCTGGAGAACTGGCATCTGATCCAGTGCATAAATATGTTTGCCAGACTTCTTCATTGATGAAGGTAAAAGGAATTGATAGCACTCATAAGAAACATATGTCAAAAAGGCAAGGATGTTAATAATATGGAAAAAGTAGTAAAAGTAAGGAGCCATATGGAAGAGTTACCAGGCAGAAATCAGTCCATCAAAAGCAAGGCAGAAACAACACAATTTGTTCATCTGTCTTCAGGCACAGGACTTGATATTAAATTACTGGACCATGAGGATAAGAGATACTTAGATATTCTAAAAGTGTTTAACCTTTCTTAAATCTAGAGCATCCTTTAAGCTAAATTTCTAACACATCTTATGGAAACAAGTGCTATGGTCCTTGGTGTTTCTCCCAGTTCAAAGTACGAATAAAAAAGGTCCCAGAAATTAATCTGCAAGTCTGTCCATCACTAAGTCACCACCTCCTGTGTAACTTTTTTTTTTAACAAAACATTTATTTTGTCACAGAATACACCAGTTTTTACCACATCACTGAGGTGATACTATTCCCAAATTATCAAATGAAAGCTGTAAAAGGCATTTGGCTCCAGAGAATGAAACAGGGATCAGGGATTTCCTTTCAGGCTAACAGAGAAAAAACATATTTGAAGTGGCACAGGCTCACATGCCTTGTCTTCTCTCATTTGATCTCTGCCTGTGATACTTTGATACATTCTCTTTTCTCAAGCCACCCTAACCTCCCTCCCAACTAGCCAGGGTAAGCCAGTCTCTTCCTCTACCCATATGCCCTTTTCCCAGCTCTCTCTCCTCACCTTCACCTCAAAGCCAGACCCTTCCTTTGCTTCCCACTTCCCACCAACATCCTCTTCCCATCCTTTCCCAGCCTAGCCCCCATCTGTACCTCTGTGTTGTGCAGTACAGTCTCCCTTCCCCTGGGGGCCTGCAGGGAATTTGTTATCCCTACCTCCCATACCCATGCTCATGATCAGTGAAAGGATGTGCAGATGTGCTACCTGCCCCCCTAACCTGGCTTGTACCCAAGAACACCACCATTTAAAAATCTGGTAAACATGTAAAGGCAAAATTGGCCCTGTCAAGCAAAGGGATAAAATCAGCAATGCAAGTTTTTTCCCCTTCCCACCAAATGGGCAAACAAATTTGCTTTGCAAGTGAAACAGATCATAAAACAGATCAAAGCACTCCCCAAATCTCAGCAATAGTATGGATCATTTCTGAGTAACACGTTCCATGGAGAGAGCTCTTTGCAGGGGCTGCACCAGCCAAAACAGGATTAGCAAGTGGTAGAAATAAAAAGAAATTTTCACACTTTCACTCTTGCAGTGAAAGCAGTCACTGCTAGAGTAACTCAAAATGTGCAAAGTGCTTTCACTATAAAAGATACCCCGGCTGAGGAAAAAAAATACATGGGATGGGATCCCATGCCACCAAAATGCTACCACTTCTGAGAGCAAGCATTGAAACTGTTAAAACACGTTTTACATTCTTGTTCCAAGTCATTCAGGGGTACATGAAAAATGCTGACTGCAAGGCACCTTGTACATGGGCTCTGGAGATTATGTAGAACAGAATAGATTTATATTCTCAAATATACTGCAGAATCTGACTGTCACCTATCCTTGTATGCTACACTTGTTATCCTTTGGAGGGATCCAACCCAAACAGAGTTCCTCATACTTCTGTAAATTCACGCAGTGGCACACCTGGAAACTCAGTGGTAGGGAGGAAAACACACAGGGCAAAAAGTTATTCTTCCAGGAGATACATAGATCAGACACAGTCATTTCATCTCTGTCTGCACTTTGTGTGATCATATGCTGGTAACAAATTCTAGGAAAGACACATAAACACCTCTTCTTTGCCATATTTGCTCAGCATATTGGTCAGAGTGAAGGCCACAGGAGTTATTATCCGGCTAGACAACCTTTGATAGATCATCTCTGGAAGAGTTTTGCCAGTATTTTCTTAAGTTTTCTCTCATTTAGATCTTTAGTTTGTGCAGCACATTCTGGCAGGGAGCACCACAGCTTCACTACGTAGCAAAGGATCCATGGAAGAAGGTCTTCTCTTCAGTCTCTTTTAGTATCTCAAAAATATCTTTGAAGGTGTTTCAGCGTTGAGAAGCAGCAGCTATTGTTTCTCTGCTCTCACCCTTATTCATGAAAAACCTGATCACAGCCCTTTCTGTTGTTTTCTTTCCACTTATATTTAAACTCTTCTTAAAGAGCATTCACCCACACCTTGGTTCCCAGATCCCTTCTTCCTGCCCTTCCACTGTTTTCATGGAATTCTCTGAGACAGAGTGCACAAAGCTTCATGCCATATGCAAGTCTGAGGCACATATGGGGTTTATGCAGCAGGATAACCATGTCATCTGATTTTCCCTGGGTATCTTTCCTAAGAATTGCTCACATCCCATTTTCAAATTTGACCATGGTGAGCTGTAAATTCATGTTTTCACAATGATTTACAGAGTCTCAGAAATCATCAGATCCTCTTTGTAATTGGTACATGATAATTTAAAGACAAACATCATATATATGCATATTGAAGGCTCCCCCACATGCACAGATACAATTTTGCAGTTTAACAAAACGAATTTTATTGGCAGCTTCATTTTTTCTGAAGCTCCTAGTTAGTTTAGACTATCCAGACCAGGTCTGTATCAGCAGCAAGCTTGGCCATATTCTCCTCAATCCCATGTAGGAGATTCCACATGCAAGTTCTCTCCATGGAGAAAACAAGCATTTATTCCTCCTTTACCTTTCAAAACATTTGTTAACATGCTTTCCTACACAGCTCCATTTCTTATTTCTATGCCTCCTCTAGTTTTTTTCTTTCTCATGATTTCTTATGATTAGCAGATCTAATCCCCTGCAGCGCCATCAAGTTTGCAGAACATTTCTGAGGATTCTGCAGCCTTAGAGATTTATTCACCAGCCTAATGTAACTCCATCTAATTTTTCTCCCTCTTTACCAGGCATCATGGACGCCAATTTAACAATGTGACAATCATTAAGGTCTTTCAGAACATTGCTCAAGTTACCAGCTATTCAAGTTTTCTTCTTAGGTAGGACATGAAAGATCTCATCAGTTTAATCAATGAAAGCTTCTCTCACCCAGCATCTGCCCTTCCCCGCCCCTCACAGGGAAGGGAAAATTTTAAAACCCCTCAAAAAAGGGCAAAGTTCTTAATTAAAGCAGAGAGGGTGTTTGGGTGCGGGGTGGAAATCATACCATAAAAGTTTATGAGGGAAGAGCAAATGAAGGGGCTGCTCTGGAGAACATATGCTCATTCTGCAGAGATATCCCAGCTGACACCAACAGAGCACCAGGCTGCTCCCAGGCTTATGTTAGCTTCCGTTGACTCAGTTCCAGGCAGAGAGGGAGCCTTAGCACGATCATGCTGCAGTTTAACTCTGCAGTGGGACTGGAATCATTAAGAATCTCTCCCTGCTTCCAGATACACTGGAAGCACAGGATTAAAAGTGCTTGGATATTTTCAAAGCAGAATTCTTACGTTTCTGGCAACTTCAAGAGCTTAAACTATTGTCACGGAGGCCCCACGATCGCAGGGCAGTCGTGGAGTGCTGTGAGAAGCGTCGTGCTCTCTCACGGGAGGAGAGTAATTTCAGGGGGCAGGAGAAAGAGATGGCAACCGCGTGTACTGGGCCCAGACAAAGCTTTATTCTTCACTCCCTGAAAAGGTCAAGGGATGCATTGGCTCAAGACCGCCTGTGGGAGCAGGGTTGATATAGGAAAGCCAGGGGGCGGGTTAGAGCATTAAGCCAATCATCTGAGGGCTCAGGGGCGGTACAAAGGGGGAAGGACCAATGGGGTACAGGTAATTTACATGAAACAGGGAGGCATGCTGGGAGTAACTTTTTGTAACCATCATGACGAGGGAGTGCTGAAGGGCATAACCTCCAGGGGAGAGAACAGAAGCTTTCTGCTGAGCGGATTTCAGCCTCCGCAGACCATTCAGAGTAACTGTATGGGTTTGAAAAGACCAAATTTAATCTAGAAGACCTGGCTAGAGTTTAAGTTAAGGCTAAACTTAAATAAAAGAATAATCTTGTTGCAAAAAAATCCTGTTGAGATTTATGCAAGTTTTTTACTTGTCTTACTAAATACATGTCAGAACATACCAAATCTCCTACTCTGAACTGGCAAACATGCTGCTGCAAAAGAAAACATGTTATGTGGTCACTCATGTTTCCAGGAGGACTATCCCATGGCCATAAACCTGCAAGACTGTTGACCAGGGCACATTGTAGGGAGTGGACAGGCAGGTAAAGTGGGCCATTTCTAAACCTAGGGCTAACTTTTACAAAGAGGTTTTGTTGACTAACATCACCTTCATTAGTGTAAACAACATACCCAGGGAAAAGGAGGCCAGGACACTTAAACAAGAACTCACTGATGCAAAAGACTCCGTTAAAAGGTTTTTCAAGTGCTGTGAACAGGGCACAGATACCCATGGCCTCCCTAAAACAGAAAACCTACGGTATCAGGGAGGCACAGGCATCTTTCTGAAAATTTTACATTCTCTTGGAGATGTCCCAGTTCCCTGCCCTTCCCCAGTCATGGGGATTATGCTTGGGCAGTGGAGCACCCCAGAAATGAGAATGTGGATTGCCTGTGCAGGATTGGGATGGTCTGGGGCTGTACCAAACTATTTCCCATGTGGCTCCTTGGAGTTCATGCTTGATACAGTATTTTTGTGTGCTTGTGCTTTTGTGTGCTCAGCCAGCCATTTCCAGATATGAGTTGTATCCATCTCTTTGGAGAGAAGAAGGACTTTTGTGCTACTTTGCAAATGTTATCCCACTGTCCTTGCCATAGGAGAGAGGGGGAAAATAAAGGATCTTACTGCCTTTCCTCCCAAAATACAGCTGTCTAAAACCCTCCTCGGGCAGAGGCACAGTACAGAAAATTTTAGCCCCAGAGGTGAATGTCTCAGAAGGTTATCAGGAAATGAAAACAAACGGGTTTGAATAGAATCTGACTTGTGACCTCAGTGCCAGTGGCTGCTACTAGAGCCCAGAGCAGGGATTGCTTGTGACAGGCTGAAAGTAATCTTCCTCATACCATTCACACAGATTAATGAAAGACCTTAGAAATTTTGATTTATAGATCATATATTCCTAACAAGGATGCATTTATTATTATACATCAGAAAGCATCCATACAAATGAGACATTGCTAAACTAGAGCTGTCAGATACTTATTTTTGCAGTCAATAGAAGTAATGTTATTAAACTATCCAAAGTCAGCCTTCAAAAGCAAGAAAAATAAATTCCAAATTGGTTTAAATAAAGGAATTCATAGTAATCACAGCTGAAATATCAAGTGATCAGTCTCTGTCTCCACTGCCTTCCAGTCCTGAATATTGAATTAGCAGAAGATGAAACACAGTACAAAGGTTAGGGTGTCTGGTGTGGAGGTAAATCTGGAGCCAGCCCACACCCATGAAAGAAGCACTTGGCTCTCAGCTCTGGGCCTCTTGCTGGATAAAAAACCCCTTGGAAATACAGAGAATTACAGGATAATATAGGATGGAAAGGACTGTGGTCAGGCTCAGATGAGATTGCTCAGGACCATGTCTGGCTGAGGTTTGAAGGTTCCAGACAGGGAAATCTCTGGGCTTCCATGCCCATTGTTTGAAAGAAGATTTCCTAGCAAATCTTCCTATCTTCCTCTGGCTGCTGACACTGTCCCTTTTTCTATGCCTCAAGAAGAATGGGGATGTTTCTGACAGTACAAAAGGAAGCAGCAGGCAAAATCAACTCCCTTTTCTTCTTTCTGCCCTCCAACTACTGCCAATGGGGGTAGATTTAGATCAGGTCTAAGGAAGAAATTTTAGAGGGAAGTTGTGGATGCACCATCCCTGGAAGTCCAGGCTGGATGGAGCTTTGAGCAACCTGGTCTAGTGCAAGGTCCCCATGCCCATGGCAGAGGGCTTGGAACTGGATGATCTTAAGGTCCCTTCTAACGCAAACCATTCTGTGTTTCTGCGATTCTATTATTTTAGGCAGATAATCCTGAGGAAGGGAAAAAAATGAGGACACGTAATCATTGATGGGACATGCCATGCAGACTACTGCTCTGCCAGCCTGGAGCTTGCTTTCAGACCCCTGAGAACATGCAGGAAATTATTAATGATTACCTAGTAATTATTTTCATTGCATATTAAATCTGTCCTGTGTTGTATGAACTGCATTAACAGCATTAAGTAGCAGCATGTGAAGTATAAGCAGTAATAGCCAGCAGTAAGAAATTCTGTTTTCCCCTCCACTTTCCTCTCTCTTTCCAAGGAGGTGGTAAAGCAGGAAGCCACTCATGGAGGCTGAAGGTAGGAAAAGAGAATCTTGGGTTGTCCCAGAGCTGTGCACTGGCAGCTTTATGGCCCCAGCATTGGCAGTGTGAGTCATTCCATGCTTTTTGGAGGGAAGTGATACTTTTAGTCTTTGTATTTCTGTTTCATAGGCCAAGCTTTCTGAAATGTTTGACCTTTGACAGGTTTATGGACAAATTTATATCTTTCTTTCATATTTAGTCATGTTCATGCACAAATTACCTAATTTCAGTCACACCAAAGCTGATATTGCACCCTTGCATTACTCTCTGTGTTTGAATATTTATCTGCTCCAGTTCATATTGTTGCAACAGGGAGGTGCAAAAAACTGCCCTTCCCCAGCACCCGTGGCAGAAGCTGCTGCTTTCAGCAAGGCTTATACATATCCAGGAGAGTCTGGAGACAACACCTTCCACTGGGAGATCAATAAAGGACACCAATATTGTCAGCCCTGGACTTGTCTCCCGACCCTGCAGGTCATTGAGAGCCCTGGATCATGTATGGATCACACCAAGCTGACAACACCAGGGAAAAATCTGAACCTCTTCAGCAGGGCAGCAGGATCTGGAATGAGGGGCCCTGCAACAAGCAATGGGCAGCTGGCAGCTTCTCCAACACAGGCGTGGGCCAGGTTTTCTGCTTCTGCACTGCCTTCCAGGAGCCAAAGATGCAAGAGAGTCTGTCCAGGTGACAGCATAAGAAGAAACACCCCTGGCACACTGAGGAAAGTAAGGCTGGAAAACGTGAGGGATGAGGACCATCTCTGCTGGTCCTGCACAGAGGTGCCAGCCCTTCTAACTGGGAACATCCTTGACTTTTACAAGCTAGCATGGAGCTAGTGGATAATGGTGGCTTTGGATCAAAATGCATTTTCCCACTGTAAGCAATTTTGCTGAATTTAAACTCTAATTTCAGCAATACTCATCAGAGGCTCTTCATCCTGATTACAACGTTTATCTCCAAAAGCACTATTTCCATGGAAGTGCTGATTAATGTTATCACACCAACGAGGTTTCAGAAATGAAAACATTCTGAAGAAAAGTTGTCAAAATCCCATTACCTCAACATGACTGCAGATGCAAGGGAACCCCTGAGCTACAGGATGGGAATTCCTTCCTAATCCCAGGGGGCTAAAAATGATCTCTATGATTCTCTGGAAGACAGATACCTTCAGGCAAAATTCTGTGATGAGCCTTCTTCAGATAAAGCACCACTTTTATCCTGGTAGCTCCACTGGCCTTGGGTGCATTGGTTCATGGTTTCATATCAGGGGAAGAAATCAAAAGATAAGATTTCCTTTCTATTCAGGACAAAGGCGTATCAGGCCATAAGCAAACTGTAGAGATGAGAAATTTCTGAAATTCATACTATTCAACCATTCAGGGCTCCAAAATCCCCTCTGGCTGCAGGACAATTGGGAGAGCTGTGCTAGTGACATTCAGTTGTGGCTGAACCAGACCTTCCTCTGGGCGGTTTGCTGTGACTAGAAGTGTGAAACCTTTCTTCCTTTCTTTTGCCTTCATCCATCATAAGACTGTGAACATTTTGAAACCTTCAACTGTTACTACACTTCTGTCATGTTTTCATCTGTTTTCTGAGAGAGGTGCCGTTCCTTTTCTGCCATAGCAGTTTTGCCATGTGCATCACTGGTAAGAAAAATAACTGCTTTCCCTCACTGCATTATAGCTGTACCCAGAACCCAGCGAAATCAGACACTTCAGTCCTAAGTGTCTCCATAACTGCAGTGACAGACAGAAGTTGCCCCATCGATCCAAAGAGACACAACAGCAGAAAACACACTCACACCATTTCTGTTTTGCACAGGAATGAACAAGAACAGAAGAAGATCAAACCCAGTTTCTGCTTGCAGACTAGCGTTCCAGATGTTAATGCACCCAGCAGCTGTGAAGATATAGGTTGATTTCCATAGGGAACTCTTTCCCTGCACTGTCCTTATGTACTGGCTGTATAAACAACTGGACTGCAGGATCAGTCAAGGCCTGAGGCTGTGAGTGAGGGAGGGTTTGTAGGCAGGGGCAGTGAGTTGGACTAAGCCAGCAATTCAGCAGGAAAGCCATGCAGAGCAGAACCTTGATCTTTCCACTTTTTGTGGGTTGAGAATGATTTTTTTAAATTACCCAGATTCATACAAATTAGGCACATTAGAGAGATTGGCAATCACCAATTGTATGAAGTTTAGCAAGGGCAAGTGATGGATTTTGCCACCTGGGGTGGGGCAGCCCTGCATGTACAGACTGGGGAATGAAATGCTGGAGAGCAGTGCCATGGAAAGGGACCTGGGGGTCCTGGTCAGTGGCAAGCTGAACATGAGTCAGCAGTGCCCTGAGAGCCAGGAGGGCCAGCTGTGTCCTGGGAGAGCATCATGCACAGCATTGCCAGCCAGGCAAGGGAGGAATTCTCCTGCTCTGCTCTGCACTGGGGCAGACTCATATAAAAAAGATTCAAAGGTGTTAGAGAGCATCCAAGTGAGGGCTGCAAGGATGGTGAAGGAAGCCGTGTGAGGAGTGGCTGAGGGCACTTAGTCTGTTCAGCCTGGAGGAGACTGAGGGGAAACCTCAATGGGGTCTTCGACATCCTCACTGTAGCTAGTGGAAGGGCAGGTACAGATTTCTTTTCTCTAGTGACAGGCCTCGAGGAAAAGGCATTCAGCTGAGTCAGAGGAGGGTTAGGTGGGATATCAGGAAAAGGTTTTTCACCCAGAGGGTGGCTGGGCACTGAACAGGCTTCCCAGGGCAGTGGTCACAGCACCAAGCCTGACACAGTTCGAGAAGCATTTGGACAACGCTCTCAGGCACTTAGTATGACTCTGGAGTGCTCTGTGCAAGGCCAGGAGCTGGACTCGATCCTGACAGGTCCCTTCCAACTCAGCATATTCTATGACTCTATGGTTCTGTGAATTTAAGAGAATAGAGTGGTGTTTGGACAACGCACAGGAGCATCAGAGAGGAGGAAGGTGAAGAAGTGCTTAAACCACAGTGGTGTTTAGAGAAGAAAAGTGTGGTGATTCTCCCCAGGTCCCTCAGGGGCAGCTGGACAAATTCCTGTGCACTTTAGAACCAGCAACTCCTCTTTGCCAAGACCCACTGCAGGTATGAATTTTTCCTCCTAGGCTCATCTTTTGATTTCATGTTTGCAGATCTCCCTTGATGATCATGATGAGAAAATGAGAAACAAAGGGACTGTTTAATGCAGAATGTTCCCTCGCTGGTAACCAAGTGTGCTGTCCTTTACAGACTGTTTGTCTCTGTTTGTGCTATTGTACCAGGGTTTCTTGGCTTGCCTCACATAGTTTCCGTGGTGTGTTGGGTTCTTTTGAAGCAGATTGTGTTACATAAAGCAGCTCGTTTCAATGGCGTATGAATCGTGCCACCGTCTCTCTACCCTCTGCTCCGGGCGCACGGCAGCTATGTGATATTAAGAGAGATGATGCGCCTGCCCCAGCTAGCTCCCTGCAGCCTCATCCTCAGAGGGCTTTTATCGGGCAAATGACCCTGATCAGGTGTAGCAGGGGCTGTAGCCCCTCATGCCAGGATGTTCTAGACAAACAAACAAATATATATATATGTATATATAAATGAAAAAGGCAGGAGGATTTCTTTCTCCTTGCTTGGCAACCAGCAGTTCACTTTTTTTCCAGTTGTGGTTTTCGAGTTTCAGATGACAACCCAAATATTTTCATTGAAAGCAAAACTCTCGGGGAAACCCTCTGTCCCTTTTACTTTCTATTTTTTTTTCCAACGGCAAAACTTTCAACAAAAGTGTTGAGCACATCCAGTGTTAAAACATTGTCTGGATCCTCTGCTTGCTTCTGCTGGCTGGGAGTCTGGCCTGCTGAGACCTGAGGTTTCTAGTAGAGAATTTCAAATTTTCATTTCTCTAAGATTTTAAATAAATGTAGGCAGCTGTCTAAGACACATGTCTACTCTAGCCAAAATATTGTTCATTCCAAGTGGATTTGCTCCATTATAAGTTGCCTACAAATAATTTTAAAAAGTGATAGTGTTTCTTAAATTATCTTAGCTCTTTAAATATTGAAATGCATCAAATATTAATGCTTGGAAATTCAGAGTATCCTTAGTCCTGGTTCCTGCAATATTTTGATCAGCATTAGAGCCATGTTCTGCCAGCTCTGAGATTTGAAGAGGTGGTCCTAGCTAAGGGAAGGGTCACGTCATGATTACCACCCCCATAAGCTGGTGCCCGGCCCCAGGGGTGCTCTCTGGAAGAGAGGAATGTGGAAGGCCGAAGAGCTGGGCTGGTTTCAGCAGGACTGAAGTGAAGGAGTGAGCCAGGAGCAAACATGGAGTGTTGCAGACACCATCCAAATATGCTGCTGGGGGCATGTCTGGTCTCCAAGGCCAGCAGTGCAGGTCTGGAATGAAACTGGTGTCACCAGATCCATGCTCATGGGCTTTTCAGTTCCCGTTTGGCCATAGACCCTGCAAAGTTACATCAAACTTAAGCCCATGTAGCCGTTTCTGAATGCATGAATATCACAGTGCTGTGATCCTCATCTCTTCAGCTGGAAAAGCATCTCTGTCAGAAGACAAGGAAGTGTGAGATAAAAAAAGCGCTGCATGTGGATTTGACATGCCATGGATGAAAAAGCTGCACCTGTAGAAGCTTGAGTTCAAACAAACTCAGATAATATCAGAGCAGCTCGTCCTTTTCTCCCAGCAGAAATCCCAGAATAAAATTAAAGCCTTCTCTTTTATAAGCTGAGAAGGTCTCACTCAGCTGCCTGAAGTATTTAATCTGGGAATGGTGATACGCCATTCTGCATGCATGTTCCCAGGCTGGTGTCCAGTGGAAGGGAGCTGGGGAGATGAGACAGGCTCCCTGACTTCTGTATTTACAACTCCCATCCAGGAAACAGGAATTTTCACAACTTGTCCATCAGCACATTTTCTGCATGGCAGATTGCCCCAAACTCCAATCCTTAGCAGTGCCACAAGACTAGCATCCAAGCAGATAAATTGTCAGGGAAGCACTCTTTCCTTATTCCGACCCCACCTCAGCTTACCCCATGGCATTTGAGGCTCAGAAAAATCAACATGTTCTTCTGGAACATTTCAACTTTGATAATCAGGAGAGTTTCTGACAGAAAAATGTTCCACTGGAAAATTTTTGGCCAGCACTAATTAGCATTTTTTTCTATTAGCTTTGTCCTGAAGGCACAGTAATTTATGCCTTGGTGAAATAAACCATCACTAAGAATTGGACACTGCCCAGGTTCAAGGCATATTTGCTTACCCTAAACAGAAAAAGTCTTATTTGCTTGCAAAACTTTACAAACTTAACACAAGAAAAGAATGACTGCCTGACTTTCTTGTGCTTTACCTGGGCACAGGCCCAACTGCATTTTAATCACTTTGCTTTTTTTTTTGTTTTTAAAGGGGGAAGTAGTGGATTTTCACTTGCAGAACAGTAAGGTTCAAGCAACACTGGAGACAAGCCATGGATGTGGAATGAGAGCTGAACCACACTCGAAGAGCTTGAAGGTAGTCACAAAAAACAAGAGGGAGACAGAAAATGTCACAGGTGACATAGGAGTTCAGGTTTCCTTGCTATTCCTCTACCGTGTGGTTATGTTCTAAACTGACACTGAACAGGATAATTAAGGTTGTGAGGGACCTCTGGAGGTCCAGTCTCTGCTCAGAGCTGGGCTGGCTTCCACATTAGATCAGGTTGCTCAGAGCTGTGTCCAGCTTTCCCAGCATATAATGCTACATAAACACACCTGAGCTACGCATCTGAGTGTGTTGAAGCTTGCCCATCCATTCCTTTTCACTAGAAAGGCTTCATTTTGGAACCCTGTGCAAGCCAAATGCAGGATGACAAGTCTCTGGCGGTCTTCAGGAAGCGGCTGCGAATGTTGGGCAGATGGTGCAGCTTTTGCTGCAGTGAGAATACAGCTACAGGGTCTCCCAGGAAAGCAGGCTGCTATATTTAAATCACTCTTACGAAATCCACATTGATATTCATAAAAGACATTTCAACACCTCTTTGGTGGCTTGCAACTGCAGTATGCAGCATAAGAAAGAGCACACGTGTTTCTGAAGACCAAGGCCTGGTTTTATTTTGTGGCTACAGCGTTGATAACAGCAGGCAGAGAGGACAAATAGCACAAAAATGCACAACCTCCTGAAGCACAGTCCTGGAGAATCAGCATTTAAATGCTGTGGGAAAGCCTGCAGAGGGTTTTCCCTAGGAAGGTGTATGGCTCTGGGATAGGACTCAGGTGTTGGGGAGATCCCAAGGGGGACAAGGCTTCAGAAGATGAAGTGAATCCCCTCACCACCACCCTCACCACCAGCACAGACACAGGTCCTGATCCCAGCCCTGCATTCACCAGCACTCCTGCAAGTCCAGCTGGTGCCAAGCCTGGCAGAGCTGATGTCCCCTACATGTCTCACCACCAAAGGTGGACTTCATCCTCCTGTTCTGCTTTCTTTGGGGAGGGGGAGAGAAGTCGGTGGGCACAAAGGTCAAAGGTGCTTTATTTCCAACTCCCTGTGGCCCTCTTGGTGCATGGCAACACTGCTGTCCGCTCTTTCTTTTGCTTTAGGAAAATGTCTTCCACCTTATCATCACCCTGATGCAAACTTCACCTTTCCCAGCAGGGAAGAATGGAAAAACCTCTCGATGGAAAATCTGAGAAGCTCTCTGGCTGCTCTCTGTGGGGAGCAGGGTTTGAAGAGGCTGGTGTCACCCATCTAGAGAGTAACACACAGTCACTGTGCCAAAAGGCAGATCAAAGCCAGAAAACAGCCTACTCCCTTGTCCTTGTAGCTGCTGAAATTCTGAGTGCACCTTTGCCATGTTATTCTCAAAGCCACCTAGGTTTTTCTTTGGCACTGAAAACCACAGACACCTGTGGTATTCAGCATTTCTCTCATGGAAAGGAAGACATATGCAATGAATTGAGGTTTTTCTCATCTTAGCCCATTTTTGTTGGCCTTTAGACCTCCTAGGAGCAATACCTAAGGTCAAGACCAAGTTGCAAATACACTCACACGTGAGTGCCAAACTTTGTTTATTTTTCATGCTGCTTCATGGCAGCTTCATGTCTATACCTGGGCAACCTAGTAAAGCATAGAATGAAAATCACATTAATAACTTCAGCATTATTCAATAGCATTGTTAACAAAAGCATTATTCAATATTTTAAATTAAGCAATGAATTTAAATGCTGTGCTGAATCATGTTCTCACTTGCATTAGAGCATAGACCTCCTCAGTCACCAGGTGTGTCTAACAGGCAATGATGATATTCCTGTTCAAGCACCTTCCTAGGATGAGCTTGGCTTCTGCTCTTGAAAGGCTGGAGAAACTCCAGAGCAAATTTCCAGAAGGAATTTTTTTCATCTCATTTTTCTCCACAACCCCAAACAACCGGGGACTGTGCACAGTACAACCATTTGGCCAGTGTACTGAAAACTGGAGGGTCCCCTTTGTAACTACTTATCTTTTCCAAAAGACTCCTCTTGCTGCCTGTTGCATGCTTCCATGGGCCTTCACCTTGCCCTGGGATGTGCTCCCAGGGAGGCTGTCTGCTCTGGATTCTGGGGAGATGCTGGAAGTCTCCCCAGATCTCCATTTATACACACACTCCCACACACATTCCCTCCAGTCTCCAAGACAGCAAACAGAAGGAGTTCAAATATGCCACTTGAAGCAGCATTTCTAATTGGGTAATTTGTTAACATAGAAAATGTAGTTTATCATTAATTGTAAAGGTGGAGCTGGTGAGCTTTTTTACAAGCTTTTCTTCTGCCTGGTGTTCAGCAGATGTTTAGGAAAAATCTCAAACAGTCAAGGTCATTGGTGTGTGGGAATATACAAGGAATTTCCATCTCCTGCAATGAATCAAAGCCACCACCTTTGTGGATGCCATTTTTCATGCAAGTGTCTGAATAGGGATACCTACATTCAGCCTTAGATATCTTAAATCTCTTTGAATATGCCTTTCACCAGTTTTCTTTTAACCAGAGAGCCCAGTATGAAGCAATTGATTAGCTCACTAATATCTGATTTACTGCCAGCTGCCACTATAACAAACAATAATAAAGACATCTATTTAGTGTTCCCCTTTCACTGGAGCCCTTAACATTTCCATTTGCACAGCAAAGATTCCAAAGGGCAGAGTTAAGTGTAATTATATGACTTATTTCCTGACCTGTACCACAGGGCTCCCTCCCATTTTTATTCTTTATCAGCCCTTTCTGAAACTGAAACCTAGGGAGTAGGAAAGTACCTGGAAAGATAGGGAAAAGAGCAAGGAGTGATTTATTCATAAATAGACCTGCAGGAAGCTTCCAAACTGCAGCTTCTCTCTTCAATGTTTCAGGCGTGTCCCATGGTGGCTACTGTAATATCAGAGGAATGCTTACTCCTGCTACTGCTGCTAATTTGGGAGCAGTCATGTGGCTCAGCTGTATTCTCTCTCTCTCCAAAAATTTGACTTTTAACCTTCCTTTGCTACAGACATGATGTATATTGCTTTGACATGATACCAAGTAGCAAACATGCAAAACTCTGACCTATAAGCAAATCAAATGGAGAAAAAAGAAAAAAATAAGAAAAAAAATATATATGAGAATAAAATTATGTGAGCCTGTGGGAAGGGGAGAAAAAAAAATCTGCCTGGGTCATTTCTGATTGCTTTCCCCTAGGAATTACTTTGGGAAAAACAGCAAAATGTTAATCTGGGGAGAAGGAAAAAAAGAAAAGATGTCCTGAGGTGCAAATTAAAAAAAAAAAAAAAGAGATGGCAGAAAATGTAGTTATTTATTTGCGCTCATTTACATGTCAGATGAAGCTGAAAGCTGCCAGATAGCTTCTTTTCAACAGCTTAGAGTTACTATGGGGAACAGATCCATGTATGGAAGCAAAAGCAGAAAAGCATAGATAAGCTGAGATCCAGCTATGCAAACCATCTTTAGAGACACTTAAAGGACAAGCACCCTGGCTCCTTTCTTTTTGGTAAATAGAGAGACACTATCATATGAGGGCTTTTTTCCATTCTGCATTACCCACAACTGCTGAGCCTCGGCTGGGGTAAGTGAAATGCGACTCAGGCATTCCTTGGGAACACCTGGGGATTGGGTTGGACTGACATCCTGGGAAAAGCCATAAATCTGGGGCAATGGGATGGCTCCAATCACTGGCTAATGGTTAAGCTCTCTGAGTAGGGAAACATGACATATAACAGCTTTGCCGCTGGAGGAACAGGAACTTTCCAAGTGTCTGAAGGAGGCAAGAGAAAAATGTTGGAAAACAAGAGTTTTATCACTTAAGAAGTGGATTCGCAGATTGGGTGATGATAGAGCTTCAATGGCAGGAAGGATCAGTGGTGGTTTCCAGTGTCAGAGTCTCTCTGTGTTTCTATTTAGAAAAATTCATTTAAAGAGTCAAGGGCTTTTTCTTCCCTGCTCTTCACTACTTTCATTTTGAGAAACACACTTCACTTGGGTTGAGCTGACTGGACATTAGGAAGAGCTCTTGTAAAAGACTGTTGTTTTTCTTGGCACTTGAAGGCAGTTTCCCAATGTTTCTCTGTAGATTTGAGGTTGATTACATCCTGTGCAAGGATTTTTGGTACCGTTTTAGCTGCCATTACAGTGTTGTGAAAGTCCGCTCACAGCGAACAGCTGTGTGCTGTTGTGAATATTTCCAAAGTACTGAAGTAATAGATCTCCTTCAAACTAGCACAGAAATATGCCAGTTCTGGGAATTGGGCACTGTCAAAAAAACAGAGTATAGCCTTGGCAGAGAGGCTTTCTTCACCAAGTGTTTTGTTGAAAAGAACACAAAAAAGCTTTTTATAGCCTTGGCTTAAAATCTGGTTGGTATATGGTGATACAGTTAAGCATGAGGTTTTTCTTTAAATGCTAGCGAATGTCTTTGGGTTAACAGTTCACGTGTTTTCAGGAGTTATAATATAGTATTCATAATCCCACTGCAAAGTTCTAAAAAAGCTTTGTCATTTTTCAGGTGGTTAATAGACTGGAAAAAAAACCCATCAGAGCAGGTGGAGTGAAATTATACAGAAAGAACTAAATATAATATCAGGAATTTAAAATAATATTCATAATTAAAATGGTAGGAGATTTCCAGAGATATGAAGAATGATCGTAAAGGGAAATCACTCGACCACAAATGTCATAAACATTTCCATTCATGAATGAAAATGCTTTCCCTTGTCCTTATATAAGAACATAGTGGAAGTGTTTGCTTGTAACCCCATAGTAGAGTCTGCAGTTGAAAGGGCCAATGCACTCATCTTCCCTTATTTAGTCAGCATCTCCACAGATATTCCCACTTTCCTCAGTTTTCACCCTCACTGAAATACACATCTTCTCTTTGTCTGGTTTCCTTTATCTGCGCTAGGCAAACTTTACTTCTTTTGAGTGGTACCTTTTAAAACACATGCCACCTGCCTACAGGAATGCTAGCACAGAAATCAATCTTTAAATAATTGGGGTTAATAGATAGCTTTTAAATTGGTAGTGAGTCACTAACAAATAAACCTTTTAGCTGCTAATGCTATGAAATAACATTTCTGCATTTCACTCTTACTAGATTGCCTCTATTTTCTATTGGATATGGTCCTGGTTCATAGGTTTCTGTTGAACCTGCTGATATATAAAAATTCTTTCTCAATTTTTCCGCTTTCTCTCCTCCATCCCAGATTGTGAGCTTTCCTTTCCCCGAGAGACACAAAGCTCAGCTGATATATGTGGACCCTGAGCAAGGTGTTACTCAACAGCTGTGCTGGACAGGCCAGGAAGAGATGGCAGGATGGAGCTGGAAAAGCTGGGACTTATTTAATTTGCTGTTTCCATTTGGTCCAGAGCCTGGGGCAGTGAGGCCTGGTAGACAGAGCCCTGGTGGAATGAGTAATCTCTTGGTTGCCAGCCCCAAGGCAGACTGCCCTTTGTGCCCCCCTCCCTGTATCAGGAGCATTTGCAGGCAGGCCATGTTATCATTAATCTTTATTGCTATTATCAGTGTGCTGGCTGTTATTAATATTTACTATTGATTAGTCATGGGTACCGCTGAGATTTGTTTGGCCCCTTGTGTGGAGCCGATGGGATCTCATTCAGACCCCAGCCATAAATATAAAGAGCCACATAAAGCATCAGTGATAGTATCACTAACATCTTTTATAAGTGACTAGTCATTATGAGTGCTGCAGTCTCCAAGCATCCGCCGTGAGGTCCTCCCACGCTTCATTCTCTGCCAGAGTGCAGGCAGGAGAGGGGGAAGGGGGAACTCTGCTCTTTCTCACAATCAGCCTCAGCAAGGCTGCCGAGCTCAGTCGGGGCAGCACACAAACGAGGAGTGAAGGATCAAGGGCAAAGCTGAGCTCCGTGCCTATTCCTGCTGGCCTTTGACCAGAGTAAAGCTGTCTTCAGCCCGGCGGTATTTGGAGAGAGCAGGAATATGTTCTGTGTCTCATGAAAGGAGTCAAGGCACACAGGACTTCTAGATGCACTGGTGGCTTGTGCTCCCAAACCTTAGTGGCTTTAAAAAAACAAAGCCAAACACACTTGGGGTTCAGATAACACATCTGAAGAAAGTCTTTGCACCAGACATCCACAGCTAGTCCCCAAATTCAGACTTTCATGTAAGAAGGCAAAGCCACCTTTGTTGTTTACAGTGTGCCCAAGAAGAGAGTATGCCCAAAAAGAAATCAGAGACAAGAGCTACACCCTGAATTCGCTCAATAAGGATTTTGCAGACTGGCTCTGACTTGAAGTAAGTCCACTGCATATCCTCCTTCTCCAGACACCTCAAAATTTTTATGGTTGTTCCTGAAGGATGGTGTTTGGACACCATCTCTGTCTTTTCTCTAGGAAGTCAGAAGATCGGAGCAGGTTCTGAAGGCATGCTGACAGACTTATCCACTTCTCTGGCCAGATACACATTATTGCCTATGTCCTAGCAAAATGGGCTTTGTGCAATGGCTTCACCTGCTCCCAGCCTAGACACCTGCAGACCCATTTGCCAATTTAAATCCAATTTGGCCCAGGAATTGAGACCTCTTTAAAAAATCTGAAAATGTCCAGCTCTCTTTTTTGGTTTTCTTGCAAAAACATCATCATCCTTTTCTTACAGGAAGAGGCAACAACGTGACAGCTTTAAGTAGTGGTGGAGTTTTCTGACAATTTACAAGTAAAGCAGGGAATTTATAAGTGGACATTCATTCTGGAGTTGATCCTTTGGGGAACTCACCGTTATTCTGGCAACACTTAGGGGAAAAACATAGCAACAATACAGTAAACCTGGAGGTCTTCAAAACTCAATTTATTCCTATTTAGGGCTTCAACCATCACTGTTATCTAACCATAAACATATTCTTATTGTATGGGGTCACTGCAGGGCAAAGCTGAAGTTATTTTGATTTCCATTCTTTAACATATTTGGATTTCTCCCATATTTAATGCTGAACTTCCTCCTGAGTTTGGGATGTTTCTTTTTAGGATCTTTCCCAAATCCTTGGAATGTTGAACTCTGACATTGCTATCATAAAATGCAGGTTTCAGTTTGTGATGTCTCTAGCTGAGTCTTTTCCAGAGACACAAGGAGGGGAGAGGGAGAGGGAGGGGGAGAGGGAGAGGGAGAGGGAAAGGGAGAGAAGAGAAAGAAGAGAAGAGAAGAGAAGAGAAGAGAAGAGAAGAGAAGAGAAGAGAAGAGAAGAGAAGAGAAGAGAAGAGAAGAGAAGAGAAGAGAAGAGAAGAGAAGAGAAGAGAGAAGAGAAACATTTCACTCTGGAGGATTCCACAGCAGTTTATTTATGGAAAAAGGTGGGCATAGGAGAAGGAAAATGCTAACAGAATTGGTGTTCTGCAAAATGTGAGTATTGGGTAAAGGTACAGTGGGAAGACTAGTTTGGATTTCACTCAGCTTAATAATGATTCATGACTTATCTCTAAATAACCAAAAAGGGAACTTCTTCTGCCACAGAGAACTGTTCAGGTATAGATTTTCCCCTGCCAGGCAGGAGATTCATCACTTGGGTTGCTTTACTCCCCATGGAAATAAAGTGCACTGAATAGTATATAAAATCCTTTTCCTGCCATCTGTCCCCCAGAGCTTTCAAGCTCTACTCAGGATGAGTTTCACCAGAAGTTTTCTCCCTGTGGCATTTCCCAGGTTATCCCACAGGCCACGGTGTGCCTCAGAGGTTGCAGACTAATCCTGCATGACACCACCACACATCATTTCCTGCTCTTCCAGAGAGATGTTCCTCCTTTCACTGGAACATCAATTGAGAGTTTTTTACCCTCTTATATAAGCAAAAGCAGGAAAATAGAGGAAAATGTAAAAATGACAAAACATGGAAAGTGTAGGAATGGGGCCTGCAAAACTATTGCTGCCTTTCTACGTCCCCTCAAGCAAAGGTTTCCTTGAGTCCCTCTTGGAAATGGCACAGGAATTGCTCCCTTGTTGTGGTTTAGGAATGGTATTCCCCAGTTTTATACAGACACTAAAATCACTCTGTGCTGCTCCCTCTCCCCTCCAACTGGAGGCACAAAAAGCAAAGATCATGGGTCGAGAGAGGAACAATTTACTGGAAACAGCAATGGGATAAGAAAATGAACCGTAACAGCAATAATACTGAATGTCAGAGGAGATAAAGAAAAGAAGCAACTCACGTAGGACCACTTTCCTAATAACAGTAGTATCTGATGGCTCCCTCCACCACATTTTCTCCATCAGGGAGAACCCCTTCTGCCCAGGAGAGTTTTCTTTCCCCCTGCTTCTGGAAATGATGTAAGGGGGTACCAAAAAACCTTCCAGTTGCAACCATGTCCCCTTCCGGCTACTACACCCCTGCAGATACCGAGGTCTCCCAGGCTACAGGGAGATCTCACATCTCAATAAGCCTTAAGAAGCAAGGGACAGCACAGGAGCTCAGTGAAGGTGATGAAGGGGCCTGGCACATAGTGACTTGGGCTTGATTTCAGCCTCACGCAGAGAAGCCTGAGGAGTCATGAAGCAGCTGATGGGTCATGCTGGTCCACTTAAGGCACCCCTCACCACCCTCAGGATTTCTGCAGGGGCCTGGCGTTTGATGGACAAATATATCTATTACCCTACAACCTCTTCACCCTTCCAAACCTGCTTCATTTGACACCTGTTTTAAAAGAGGCAACCATGCATGCAGGCTCTAGTGTGGGAGCAGGGATCCCATCTCTTTGAAAGAGCCCCCTCCCAGCGTCAGCATCTGCCATATCTGCACACTGGAGCAAGGAAGCAAATTCAAGGTGACAACTACTTTCCCAGTCTCTAATTCCCAGCTTATTGCTTTTGCTGCAGCCCAGCAAGCATGATAGGAGAATTATCCCATGGTGTTTTTTTGGTTTACAGAAAGGCTCCAAGCAGAGGTTTCTGCCCTTAGAGGCAGCAATAAACTTCTGGATTTGCTGCTGATGTGGTGAGACTGTCAACATCTACATAATAAAAGTAAGCCCCTCCTGTGACCACAGACCACAACATGCTAGTGATCCATGGTATTATCCTGTTATTTAGTGAGTCATCCTTGCTGCTGAAAAATACACACAGCCCAGTAAGATGTTAACAATAACACTGGATGTGAGAGACTGGTGTTTGTTTTACTCCAGTGTAACTTATTCCATATGGTCCTTTAAAGTATGCTAAATGTTACATCACTTTGGGCTGCCAACTATTATTTCAAGATGAACTCACAGATCTAGAACATAGTTACTTGAAGCAAGGCTCTGAAAGCATTCTCTGTCCAGTAAAAATGCCCAGTTTGGGAGCAAGACAGATGTTGTGGATTGCCCTGTCTTTATCTGAATAAGCAGATCCCCATTTTTATTGATTGTCCACAATAATGATGTTTACTGCTGCTCTGCTGCCTGCTATGACATCTTTCAGATGCCACATGTACAGGGCAGAAGCTGTATCCTGACCAAGGAGATTAGTTTAACTTCGAGCATTTACCTCTTATGTATGGTTTTCCAAGTCCCTGATGAACCAATTCTTTGTGGAATCCTAGTATGTTTTCCAAATCTCCTTGGTAGCCTTAATTAATGAGAAAAATACTGCAAAAAGAGAGACATGCAGCTGTGAGAGGTGTCCTCACTTCATTCTCTGGCTACATTACTCAAAGGTTTAACACAACAAGGTCCAGCACCACAGTGTATCCTTGTATTCCTGGCATGTTCTGTCCTGGACAAAGCCCATAACATTGCTTGGAAAACAAACACATTAAAAAGTTCCTCTCATCACCAGGAGTGTTCCCCAGGCCTCAATATCGGGACGAGTCTCGTTTATTTATTTAGAAAATGTAGAATTACCATTCCTGAAGGCATTGAAAAGACATGTAGACATGGCAGCTGGGGACATGTTTTAGTGATGGACTTTGGTGTGTTAGGTTAACAACTGGACTCATGATCCTAGAGGCCTTTTTCAACCTAAAACATCCTGTGATCCTACTTTTTTTGCCACTAGTTGTGGAAAAGAGATGCTCCACAAAGCATCTTTCTTGATAACTGACAGATTTGCCTTTTGGCTTGAGTTGATTTGATCATAAGTGAAGTTTTGAGAGCGAGTAACCGACACTTTAGAGTTTTTTAGAGCCTTGCTAATAACCTCACCCTTCCCCTGAAGTGTGACGTGTCCAAATTAATCTTGACAAAAGACTTGATCTTGAAGTTTCTTTGCTGTGAGTATTGTATGAGGACTATGGAGATGTGTATGGGGATCATGTGAAGAACAGCATGTATAGGATGTGAGCCTTTTATTGTCAGAGAAGAGAAATCTTTGTACTGCTTGCTGCTGAAAATCTGCTTAGTGGGCAATGATTTGTCTGTTAAGTTATCATCATCAGTTAAGATTCAGAACAAGTTATGACTATTTTAGAAAAATTAGTCAAACCCTTTTTAGATTCTTAAAGCCACCGAAATAAATCACCAAAGACGCACCTGAGGATCCATAGTTTGGTGAGAGTCCTTGCATTTTTAGAGGCCAGGACAAGTCTGTCTGTATGTGCACCTTCTTCATGTGTACCTGGAAAGATCCTTAAAGCGTTAAAATGCCTGAAGATGTACCTCCATAATAATGCACTAACAAAGTATTCAGTCTTTTACCCTAAATTTCAATGTTCTTGCCTTAAAACTAACCAGGCAGACTATTTTGAGCACGCTTTGAGGCACAGACCTAGAAGAATGCTACAAAACAAGACAAGTTTGTAGACATTACAAGGTGTGCCACTACCAATGTTTCCTAGACATTTTCTGTCCCTGTTTATAAGAACATGTTTTTATCAACATTGCTGATAAGAACAAATTTTAACATTCTTCTCTTTGAAACAGATGGTATGATTACCTTGAAAAGTGTCTCGATGTATGCAGTTTACAGAAAACCACAGAGCAAGACAAGTTCGAAGGCTCCAACCTTAATAAAGTGGATGTTTCACCAGCACAAATGCCCTGCCTTCATCCTGAGCTGCAACTTCATTTCTTGCCTTTGGCATGGATGTCATTTGATGTGGGTCCCTTCTTTTGTGGCAGTGTCTTATGCAGACACTTCACTTCAGCAGGGTCTTTGCCACACAAAGCCATCTGCAGGAAAGCCCTGTGCTGAGTCAGGCTCTGATGAGCTGGGGGCATGCTGGATGTGGCAGATGTTTTGTGACCTTACTGACTTCAGGTACAGCTTCACACCTGTGTTGCTCATTTGTCATGCTGCCATAATTAAGCACACAGCTGACCAAAGGCCCCAGATCAGTCCTGACTGTGTCACTTGCTTTACCTTATATTTTGGTTTTGCCTCTTTTTTTCTTCCCAGGTTCTGCTTTTTTATCCAGTCCCTCTCCCCCAGACAACCCAGTGATTAAGCTGGTACCTCACCTTCGTTATCAGCAATGTTTCTCTTTCCTGCCATTTTTCCTGCTGCTGTCTAGTCAGTGTAGCTACTGATCAGACATGGTTGGCTGCATGTACATCAACCCCCTACTTACAATCTGCAGGTTCTGGTAGCTTCTCGTACCTTTATTTCATGTTGTTAGACAGCCATATGTCAGGGTTTTCATAGAATCATAGAATCACAGCATGGTTTGGGTTAGAAGGGAGCTTGAAGATCATCCAGTTCCAACCCCCGTGGGGGTTGGACACCTCCTACAGGACCAGTTGTCTCAAAGCCCCATCCAACCTGGTCAGAAACGCTTCTAAGGATATGGCATCCACAGCTTCTCTGGGCGACCTGTTCCAGCGCCTCACCACTCTCATAGTAAATAATTTCTTATTAACATCTAATCTAAATCGCTTCTCTTTTAGTTTAAAACAATTAGCATTGTTCTATCACTATCTACCTGTGCAAAAAATGGCTCTCTTGTGAGCATATTGGCATGTGAATCACTCTCTCTTTTGTACACTTTTGAAATTAGTATTTGTGGAGACCCTGAAAGGCACTCCCTAGTTAGGGAACACAAGAGGCCTCTCTCACCTGTCTTCTCTTGATAATGAATCCTGTTCTATCAGGCCAAGACAACCCCTGTTCTGTTCCTTGGGTCAGCCCCCTGCCCTTTCCCTGTCTGTCAGCCTTTTGGTCACTCCCACCCCGTTTCCCTGTTGGCCCACATGCCCTAACCCCATTCCTGTGTCACCCCCATGTCCCCTGGTAATTGGTCCCTAATATGTCTTCCCCCGCCCCAAAATCCCCATGTAGTTAATCTGGACCCTCAGACCAGCCCCTTTGCCTTTGCCTCTGAACCTGTGCACACATATGGCTGAAATAAACATCTCTATGAAACACCTACAAAGGCCCTTCCTGCTTCTTTGCCTGCATCCATCTCAACAACTACCCCACCCACAACAAATATTGTTGCTGTTACCATTCATTTTCTTATGTCTCTACTATTTCCAGTAAATTGTTCTCTTCTTGGCCCATGATCTTTGCCTTTTGTGCCTCCAGTTGGGAGGGGGGAGCAGCAAGTGGCTGTATTAAATTGGGGAATACCATTACTAAACCACAAGAGCCTGGAACAAGCCTTGACTGAACAAAACACAAGCGGTATATACCATGGGCTTCAGAGCAGCAATCAGCTCTCTTCCTTGGTGTCCTATGAGCTAAATGGCTCATCCACCCAGGAAACTGGCTGCCAGCCTGGAATGAAGGTCGGGATGCTTCCAGGTTGTGTGAAATTAGATAGTCTTGTCACCTAGACTTCTCTATGCTCTCCCAGCATGGCCGAATTTCCAATGTTCTGACTCTTCTGCAAAACCAAATTTTTATCCAAAGCCTAAAGGCATGTCTTCTTTCCTTTCAGCCTAATCACAACCTCAGTTTTCTCTTTGCAATGTGCTAGTTGTCTCCTGATTGTTCATCTCTCAGATACATTTTTCTGGTGAAATGATGTTGGAGAACTAGGTCACCTACACCTGATCTGAGATTTGCTCATCCTGATCTTAAAACATTTCAGTGACGAAATGCATACTTCTCCCTCTTTACAGGCAACCCAGCTGCCTGCACCATTACTCTCATGGCTATAGGAAGCTTTTCCTTGTGCCAAACTTCAGTGTCCCTGCCTATAGTTTAACCCCCTGACTTCTTATCATGTCATAGGAGGAATGGAAAGCATCTACTCTTTCAGATGTGCAAGGATATGTTTCCTCTTGACTTGTCAGTTTGCATTCCTGCAATGTTTCCTCTTGAATTATGTCTTCGAGACCTCTCACTTCTCTTATTTCTCCTGCATCTGTTGCCTGCTTTCCTGATGCCATTGGTCATATAAATACAGCTGTTAACTCTGGAATCTACCAATGGCAAATAAAATCCAGGTACTATTAGCAACCCTGGCACAATTACCAAAATACCACACTGGTATCTTGAGGTGCAGAGAAAGTCACTCAGAAAGTTTTGGAGTGACTGGGGTGCATGCGGAAGGGAGCTGAATGAAAAGGGAAAGCCTGTATTCCCATCAGGCCTGTAAGACACTGCTCTACCAAACACACAACTGCCTACACACTAGTGAACTGGTTCTACAGCCTCAGAACCAAAACATATTTCAGAGAGGCTGGGTACAGCTTCCCATAAGAGCAGATTTCCTTATGAGAATTGGGGATTTCTAACCATGAGGCAGGTGGCAAACAAGCATCTTCAAACACTTTAAAGCATCATCACAATCCAGAATGACATGATAAAAACATCCAGCTCAGAGCAGCTTTTAAACAAGCCATGTTTGAAATTCCAAGGGAGAAACACACTAGCACATGACAGCATTGAAATTTGAAAGGAGAATCCAATCTTACAAATTGTGCAGTTTCATATCTCCAAAGTATCCAGCAAAACCCTCAAACTCATAACCATTAATTAATCTGGAAGTTATGTCTGGCTTTCTTGTCTCTTTTTTTTTTTTTTTTTTTTTTTTGGTAAATTCTCTTTACATGCAAGGCTTCAGTTCCTATGTTTAGGGCATGCAGCATTGGTTTCTGCCTCAGTACTGCTTGAGCAGGCAGCACAGAGAGGATAAGCATTTTTGGTTCATACTTCTTCAGATGAAAACAGAAGAAATAGAGCACACTGTGCCCAGACAGCAAGATCTGTGTGTGCACCAGTGTGAGTCCTTGGCCAGCAGACTAAGCTGTGGGGAAGGAAACTGGGAAAAGAACCCTGCTGCTGTCTCAGTTGTCCCGGGGGGGAAGTCAACCAGGAGCAAGGACACAAGATTCCTCCAAGATGCCTTGGGAAGACCAAGGAGCACAGATATTCCAGCCACATGGGTCGTTGTGGCCTGAAATTGACTGATTGACAGAGAGAACAGGACTCGAGGACTCATCTCTGGCAGAGCTCTTCCATGCTGGAGGGCACCTCACCAGGCAAGGCCACTTGGAGGTGAAACAAAGCAGAGCTGAGGCAGGTGTTGGAAGTCAAAGCAGCAAGGAGTCAGGGAACATTTCTGACGACCTTCAAGGACAGCAGATCAGAGCCCACTACACTGAAGAAAATTTCCCTTTAGGAGAAATCATTGCACAGCCTCTCATCTAATGGGCCTGGCTTTTGCAAGGTGCTCCACCAGCTTTCTTGATCTAGAATACATAAATTAAATATAAATATGGTGCTTCATGCAGTTGAGGCCAGTCACATCTCACTTCTAATAAAAAAGGCTATTTTTCCTGGAATACGCAGCCTTGCTGAAGGCTGGCAAACAGATGACAGAGAGGAGGCCAAATTACTTTCACAACCAGGGGCCACAGCCAGAGCCATGCACTACATCTGATTTGCCTTGTGCTTCCCACTGGTAACTATGGGAACCTTGCTCATGGATCAAAGGAGGAATAGGGCCACTGCTGAGGAAGCTTCACAGTCCCTAGTTTGCAGGACATGGCTCCCAGACAGTGCCACATGGTACTTGCACTTCTGTTTTTCTGGAAGTCCCAGCTCCTGGAGTCATGTGATTACTATTTCATCACTCTTAGTTTTTTTAACTTGCTTCTGGTTGCCAAGTAAATTGGAAAGCACCAAACTCTAGGGCTCAAAAGCAGAAGACAAATCCAGAGAATGTGTTATTTGTTACTTTTTAATTCTGTACTTGGTTGGGGGGATTCTTTTTTTTCAACCAAAATTTTTCCAGGCCTTGGAATTGTAGAGAAGAGGGCTGGAGTATCAGCTGGAGAGTGATAGTGCCTGTTTGATAGCAGGGCTGCCCCAGGGCTGGCACACTACACTTTCATGTCCCTCTGCAGGGAAGCAGCAGAGTCACTGGGTTATGGCTTTCACTGGGAAACACATTTCAGTCAACCTTGTATCTGCATTTTGGGTCCCTGTATATGAAGACTTGGAACAGCAAAACAAAGCTTCATTGGTGTCATGGTTTTCCTAGAAGATGTTAAGGGACAGCCAGCTCAGCAGAGGACATCTGGTCCTTCATTTTCCAGTGATTCAGTGACTCCAGCTAGGAGCTGGTTTTAGCCTGAGAAGTGAGATGCTGGTATTAGCATGCACTGCTGGTGAGACAATTGGCAGCTGCCAGAAGCCTTTTATGTTTCTACGCCTTTGAGAAGAGTGAGAAGACAGTTTACACCTTGTACATCTCTCACAATAAGCCCAGCTGCTGAAGTCATTCTGTGCATATATTGAATTTTTCCTGTACATGCCTGGTGACCAGAAAGCAGGTTTTTTTCCAAGAAGAAAAGTACGACTGTAAAGGAGAATTTGAAGAGAAGAACGCGTGGCTTATTTTTCAGCCTAAATGTTTGCAAAATATGTGCAACTCTCCCCATTTCCAAGCTTCCTAAATTCAAGTCCAGCCCCTCTAACTACTCCTTCTTTCAGTCCCCATGCAGCAGGTGGTTTCCAGTGCAAGTATACTTTTGTTGCCTGTTACACATAAGCAAATTTAAAAATTAAAAAAAAAAAATCTGCAAAATTTGGCCAGTCAATGCTTCTTCCAGGAAAGCTCTCTCCCAAGCTGTTAAATGTTATGCTCATGAATTAGTGTTCTGAATTTATTGTTTAAACATGCATAAAACACAGCACAGAGCGAATATCCAGGGGGAGTCTCAGAAGTGGCACAAGCTTGGTTTTTCCTTTTACCTCTACAGGCTTTCAAAGAAGGGGAGTGACAGCAAATCACACGCTACCCATTTTTTCACAGGTATGCCAAAATATTCCAACACTGCCTTCTTCCTCTCTGGGGTACAGTCTGTATTCTCAGTTTTCCAGGGAAGAAGACACCTTTCACATCCAAGCCTCTTGGCTGGCTGATGGACAATTGTGATGTAATCAGACCTTTATGGGATCATCAGGACTCAGACTGTACCAGGTACTTGGAAACAGTTAAGGAGGCACTGCCTAGAGAGCTCAAAAAGAAATATATTGATGTCCAGCACACAAAATCCCCCTTCCTACTCACTGATGTGTCCCACTCCATCTGCCATATTTCTAAATGTCTGATTTATCCTCCTAACAGCAAAGGCTGGTTTGAAGGTGTCAGTGAAAGGAAGTGCTCAAATTGCTGGAAACGATGTTTCTAAGCATCTTTTTTAGAAACACCACTCTCCAGGGATCTCCAGGTCTCTGCCAAGAGCATGCATAGGAGAGCCAGAGAATGTTCAGGGAGTGCATGCTCAAGTCTGCTGCAGCAAGGAGCAAAGGCAGATGGATGGCAAGCAGAGGTGACAACCCATCTGCTTCTGCAGGACCTCTCTGGCATCTCCTGAGGGCCTCGAGGAAAACCATGACCAGAGATAGCCAGCCAAAGCAGGCTCACCGGTTATCCTCCAGCATCATCTGAGACGAAAGCATTCAGGAGATGTTCCAAAGATGGACAAGAAAGGATGGTAGGACAGCTCCTCAGAGATGTACATGCTTTGGCTGAGCTGAGTATTGCCCTGACCTCTTCTCTCTTACAGGGAATATAAGGCAGAAACTTTTCAACCAAAAGAAGTGCCTGAGGCTTTTTATCCCCCTCCTCTAAACTGTGCAGCAGTCTTTTTCCACAAGGCGCTGGACAGAGAATTGGCCTGCACCATTCTGTCCTGTGCTCAGCCCATTAACCCCATTCTTTGCCAGGAGGAATTGCTTTTTTGCTCTGCACATGCAGACAATACCCAAATCTCCTCTAGCAACTGCAGAGAGATGCAGGCTTCTGTCGGAGAGAGCTGTGGGTGGGCATGAATGAATGAGGGAATGAATGAACCATTCGCTATTATTGGCATGAGAATCTCCATGATTTTGAGAGGAGTAATTAGTGGTTGTAAGCATGGCTGCAGTGGTAGGTGTTCACTTGCATGGCTGCAAAGAGTGGCGGGTAGATAGAAGTAGCTGGAGCAAACTGCTGCCTCTCCCAGCACAGTCCAGGCTGCAATCCAGAATGCTGAAGCATGGATGTGCCCATACTGTGACAAAACTTGCTGTGTCAGGACATGAGCAGTCTTGTTGCATTTTTGCTTAGAGCATCAGGCAGAGCGCAAGAGCGTTTGCTCAGCTCACCCAGCAGATTTCACAGCCCATGCAGAGCTCCATTCTGTCACAGCCACCACTTCAGCTAGCTTGGCTGAGAAAAAGCACTCTGAACCATGGCCACTGCAGTGGAGACCAGTCCTGGAACACTGCACCTCCTCTCAGCAACTGGACTCACTGTCTCTTCCACTCCCTGACTTCCACCCTTTCCTTCAGAGCCCAGCTCCCTTTCTCTTGAAGACTGCAAGAAATGAAGGTCTAAATATGCCTGGAAAGGGGTGTGTGAGGGACCAGGGAGTAGGGTACATCTTCTCCAAGCCTCCCAGCTTCATATTCTTCCTAGCCAGTCTCTTTTGAAGCAGACAAATGAAAGGTGCTCTCGTGTTCAGATGGGATAGTGCTGCTTCACCTTTTCTGTCCCAGTGCCATTAGGGCTGGGTGGATACAAAGGGTTCATGGACTAATGAGCATCACCACAAACACTGACAAACACTTTGTTTTCTTCAGCTCCCCTGGAATGTCACAAAAATCCCGTAGCTGAAGCAGTCTTTCTGAGGGTCTCAGCAGGAGGTAGGACTGGGAGACAGGAACACACATTTCAAGCTGCAGAGAGAGGTGAGTTTGGAGGAGCTGTGGGCGTGCATGGCTCTTCAGAGGGTAGCTCACCAGTGGATGCCCATTAGTACAGTCTTGGGGATCCAGAGGAGTTGGGTACTGTAATCTTTGAAAGAATTGGGAAGTAGATCGGCAACATTACTGAGGGAATTAAGGAGTTTTAGAGAGAACTCCATGACTAAAATTTGAGTTCCACTGCTTTGTGGTGCAGTAATTAGATTTCAGTGTGCAGGGTGAAAAGCACCAGCAAGGATTGTGTTTGCTGCAACCATGCCAGTTTTTCCTGCTCGCATTATCCTTTTTCCATGTCAGCTTGTGCAGTGTCGTGCATCCTGCAGCCACTACCAAACCAAATACACATCCACTGCTCAGCTCAGCTCCTGAGCCCAGCACAGCACTGTGCATGCTGTACACATTTAGCTGTGCTCATTTGATATCAATGGCCCTGCTGGGAGAATTGAGTACCATCAAAGTACCACACATGGCCAGATGCAGACTTATCCCTTCTCTAAAGAGTTTTAAATCAAAATAGGTGAGGCAGAAAATCTGAGTTAACTGTTGGACACAAAATCATGGTTTTCCTCTAAACCAAATTCTTATATGGAAATGCCTTTCATTCCATATGTCAGCAATAAGCTCTTAAAGTGAGACCAAAACTAAATAATATCCATAACTGCTGCAACACTAATTATAAGTAGCTTGGTTTTTGGTTGGTCAACTTATCACAAAGTGCTTTACAAAGGAGTTTTGTGACATTGTCCATATCTTACCCCTCATGTTGAATGGAGAAATTTAGTTTTTCATCTCTGCTGAAGGACACAGTGGTGCAAAAATCTTCCAAAAAAATTTTTTTCAAAGTAAGTAAGAATAGCACAAATTAAATTCCAAGGTAAAATGGTAAAATTCCGGGTTGCTCTCTTGCCAGTGGTGACCAAAATTAAAGGCAGAGCTGACAAGATAAGAGGGTGTAAGAGGGTGCAAGAGCTAAAACAATGTCTCTGCTTCCCCACAGTTCTTGTTGCACCTGAGGACGTGGGCACAGAGGGTTTGTCAAGGTCGCTGGGTACTTGAACACCAGTGAGTGAGTTATTAGCTCTGGTCCTATTTTAAGTTTCTAAAGTCACAGAGTTTTGCCTGGAGGGTGGGACAATGGGTTCATCTGCTCCTTGCTGGAGCCAGCGAAGGGTGGAGGAGTCATTCAGGCATGGTGAAAGGGGAATTGCCCACAGGAAGGACACTTTGGTCAGCCTGAGGTGCAGGAAGTCCTTCTGTGCCAGGCTGCTGCCTTCCTGCAGGACTCCCGGGGCACGCTGACTCTCCTGGGGGGACAGGAGGCTCTGTGGGTTCAGGGGCTGACCCAGTTGATAGATGTGAGGTCTGCTCCCAGGAGGGTCCTAGCTGACCCATATGCTCTTTGCCTGTCACCCCATGTCCCCTGCTGACCCCTGCCACCCCTTTGAGGATGTGTTTGGGTGGCGGGGGGGGGGGGGGTGTGAACGTCAACCCAGGGCCCCTTGGGATGCTCCTGACTTCCTTCCTCCCCACAGCTGCCATGGGCAACACTGTGGGGCACGGGGACAGACACAGCAAGGCACTCCTTGTAAACACACACACACACACACACACACACACTTCCCTTCTCTCCATCTTTCCCAGGGCTTTCACCCCTCCTGAAGGGTGCAAATGGGTTCAGGATCACCCTGGCAGGCTGCAGGTCGGCCGGGGGGGACGTGGGCAGGAGCTGACCGGCCAGGGTGGGGTAGGTTGTGCTGGGCTGGGATGGAGGCAGGCAGGGCATGGATGGGGACTGTCCCGGGCAGGACGGGCAGCGCTAGGAGCAGGCAGGGCAAAGCTGGGGACTGCCCCAAGCAGGGAGGGCAGCGCTGCTGAGGGTGGGTCCGCAACCAGCCCTGCCTTTCAAAGTCCCTCGATCCGAGGAGGAATTCGGGAAATATTTCCAGCAGCGAGAGGACGAGGAGGAGGAGGGCTGAAGCTGCTCCCCAGGAGGAGGGGCGGCGTGTCTCTGGCTGCCCGCGCACCGCGGCGGACGGATGCGGAGGGAGGGGAGGTTGCCTGCGGGGCGGGCCGGCTGAGCGCATCCCCGGGGCGCGCCTGTGTGTATGTGTGTGTGTGTGTGCGCGCGCGCTCCCTCCATCCATCCCTCCATTCCTTCCTCCCTCCCTCTCTCTCTGTCTCCCTTCCTCCCGCCCGCCGCTGCGCCGCAGCTTCGCACCGGGGCTCCGCCGCCCGCCCCGCCGCGATGCCCCGCTGCCGCAGCTGCTGCTGCTGAGACGGCCTCGGCGACTCCCGCTCCTGCACCCCGCCAGGTAGGACCGCCACCGACCGGCCCCCGCCCCGACCCTGCCCAGCCTCACGCTGCTCCCCGCACCGCGGTCCGAGCGCCTGCGGAGGCTGCGGGGTGTCGGCCCGGGGGACCCGGGGCCGTGCGGGAGCCGATGGGGAGGCGGGGGTAGGATGCTCGCACTCACAGCACATACCCGGCGATGCTTTGTACAACCCAGCCGCGGCACCTCTAGGCAGGCGAAGGGGCTCGCCACCCTCCCCCGGCGGCCAATCGCGACATGTCGCGACGGGAGGAGCGGCTGGGGCGGGGGTCCCTTACCCCTAGCCCGAGAGCCGGGCATTGCCGGGCAGGTAGGGTCGGGCAGGGGGCTGAGGCAAATCTCCTTCCCCAGGGTCTTTGAGACATATTCCCCCGAGCGCGGTGGGGTGCGGTGCCTCCGCCTGGTGGGGCTGTGCGTGCCTCCAGGCAGGGCTGCTTTTCCTGCCTTGAAACGCTTCCCGAGGTGAATGCTCGGAGGCACCTGCAGCCATGCCGAAATTCCCATTTTCGTCTCGAGCAGCGTGCGTTATTAAGGGCTGGCATTAAGCAGCGCTCATCACGTAGGCTTTGTCTAGGTAGAAGCATGGCTGGGGCTCTTCCGTCATCTTGAGTTTAATTTTTTATTCACAGCCTTGTTGCTTCCCTCCCCGCCGAGCCATGCAAAACAACTCCACACTCTGCTCTGTCTCCAAGGCGAGAGCAAACTGCCAAAATGTTGCAGAAATGCAGCAAGCACTAGAGAAGACTGGAGTCTGAAAATGAAAACTGTAGTAAAATCACAAGGTCACAGGCGTGTGGGTGCGAGCGTGTGCTTTCAGGGCTCCTTTTCGCTTGTGCTTTGCAAGAACCTGTTCATTCCTCTAGTCCCAGATGTTGGAGATTCGCAAGTCAGGCAATGGAAATGAAGGCTGAGAGAGGCTGAGGTTTTCTGTGTGCTCCCCTGGCAGTTGCCTAGGAATTCATGTGCTTTTTGTCACCGTTGCAAAGAGAATGGGTACACTTTTGTTTAGAAAAGGAAAGGTGAGACGCTTGCATATTGATGTGATGGTGGCATCCAGGAAAGAAAGAGCTGTGCTATATGGCTTTGGCTGGGGACGTGGCTGTCATCAAAGAAGGGCACTTGTGATCCTTTGGGAGCATCTATTAGCTGTTCCTTTTCCCCTTTTTCTTCTGATTGATTCTTCAATTGCAGCTTTGCCCCTTGTCCAGCATAAACATTTAGGCCAAATAGCGAAATAATGTAACATTTATAGGACCATCACCTGCCAGCCAAGCCATGAACCCCCCCCACCAAATCCCAGGAAAGCTGTCTGACTCCTCTTACGCCCCCACCAGCTCTGTTGACATGATCAACTCCTAAGTCAGTGCTGAGGAGCCACGTTGGTCAAAGCTTTCTCTCTACCAGGCATTGTATTCAGGATATCTAAGGAGGTTGGATGTACTCTCTGTGTCCAGCATCCCTGAGTGCCAGCACAGAGTAGCACAGTTCTAACCTGATGAAGCTTTACTTGCTTCTCCTTCCCTCACTTTCACTAAGGTTTTTGTAATCTATTGGCTGTGAATGGCTCTGGAAACTTAAATATTCACTGTCCTGTATCTGCCAGGCTGCACCTCGTCTTCTCTTCTGGCACTGCTGCACATGACATGGCACAAACTTTGGTTTATGCTCTTGCTCTTGGGAGTCTCTACAGCATCTTAAATGATGCTGTATAGGCACAGCCACTTCTCTGCCTTTTGTAGTGTCCTGATATGCTCAGGCCATTCAAGGTTGTGATTTTCTGGCATTGCATCTGGGACAGAATTTGGGTTTCTGCTGGTCTTTGAGGGGTTACAGTCCTGATTGCTCACTGGGAAAAAAGCCCCTGTTCTCCAGCATCCTAATGAAACTTAGTTCCTGAAATAAAGCCCAGTGCCTCGCAAGATCCATGCATCATTGGACCACCAACCAACAGGTTGGTAATAGACACTGCAAGTGACAGTGGCTCTCCTTGTGACTGGCACGGGGAACAACCTGGAGCTCTGTCCAAGCTCAGAGTGCTAGGATCTGCTCCTGCTCCCAGCTCCTGGACATCGGTGCACACTGCTGTGCAAATCCTGGCTGCACTTGGGGCTGCTGCAGGCTGCTGTGTTCTTGATACTCTGGCATCCACTGTGGGCTGAGCTCCCTGACTGGGCTTTCCCTTGCCAGTCGTGAGTGGTATCTCTCCAGCTGTTTCCAGGAACCTTGGAGGAACTTGGATTTTGCTCTTATCTCTATCCCCCTGGTGATTTCAACTGAAATTGGAAAGAGGGGAGAGCAATGTGCACAGACAGACAGACATGAAAACTGTGATTTCATGTGCCTGGCTTCCTAAGGAAACCTGGCTACCAACAGCAGTGAGATCTGGTGCTGCAAAGAGCTCCTGAGGAGACAGAGAAGGTGGGGAAGTCTGAGGAGAAGGAAGGGGTGGCTAACCTTGTGTTTGAGATAGGTAAGAAAAGCCTGGCACGCACCTGGGCTTAGCATCCCTTGCCTGAGGCCTGGGGGTCTAAAAGCTGGCCATCTGCTCAGCACTAGCATCCAGCTCCCTCTAGAGTCAGCCATGCCAGAGCTGTGCCTCTGGACGTGGCTCTGCAGGGGATGCTACCACCCTTCCCCAGCCAGGAGCAGATGGATGGAGGATGCCAGGGTGAGCCCCAGCCCAACCTGCCCAGCTCCTGTCAAGTACCATGCCTGAATTGCTCAGGTCAACCACCTGCATTTTCATCAGTCTTTCCCCATGGACATCTCCACCTCTTCATCCCTGGATAGTCGCAGGCAGCTGGGAATGGGGATTTATCTCCTCTCCCTTGAACCTTTCTGTTCCTGCAGGGCTCAGGGGAGCATCCTGCTGCACAGAAGACCCACACACAGCTATAAACCCAGTGCAAAAATTGTCCCAGAGAGAAGAGCAGACACAGGCATAGGGGAAAGCAATAGGCCTGTTAATTCCTCCCCTTTGGCCCCTTTGGGTTGGGGCACCTCTGGGCAGATACTTCCTCCCCAGGCTGCCCAAGAGCCTCAGGCTTGTTAGCAGTGTTTTATTCTCCTAGCACTCACAGGAGATGCTCTTCCTGTTTTACACAGAACCGTGGAGCACAGGGAGATGCAGGGCTGTCCTGAGATCTCACGGGGAGTCTGCCAGCCAGCCAGCCTTGGGGAGAACGGGCAGACTGTGCTTAAATCAGCAAGAAAGATGCATAGGCAGAGAGGAAGATATCAGCAACCTAAGAGGAATCACAGGGAAGAGCCTGACGCTGCTTGATAAAGAGACCAAAGGCAGGTGGTAAGGATAAAGAAATGATCTGAAGACAGCAGCAAGTTGGAAGACAGTAATTTAAAATGCAGACAAACAAAAAAACCCCAACAAAACCCAGTCCCAGAGAAATTTAGCATTTCTCCCTTGCTTATTTCCTGGCATATTCCTTGCTGAGATCTTGAGTTGTGGGAGAAAGAGACAACTTGACACTTGGTCTCCATGTGTGAAAAGCAAGACTGTAATCTCCCTCTCAAACAGTTCCAAGCTCATTTTCTGCAAGCTGCCCCCAAATTCATCCAACGTGGTTGAAATTTTATATCAGGGATGTTTTATTTTCTCTATTTGTCTGTTTATTTTGGAAAGTTGCTGGACAAATTGTGGGAGGAGATTGGATGTTTCATTGAAGAGATAGGATACTTGGAAAAATCAGTTGCAGACTGATAATTATTCTTACTTTTTAATGTCCTTTACAGAAACCAAGGTGGCCTGATGTGTGTTTTACTTGATCAGCTTCATGGCTTTGTGCCTCTGACTATATTTGGAAAGGTTTCGATGTTTTTTGTACTGATGCAATCAGGATGCTGATGGCCTGGAAATAATTTTCCTGATGTGGAGATCTACAGGGTCATGGGTAGGGGATGCCAACAGGTTATGCCTGTTTTGGAGTGGCAGAGCTGGGTGAAAGTGAGCAGGAGCCAGGCAGAGCTGGAGCAGGGAAGCGAGCCAAGGGTTTTCCAAGCAGTGTTTAAAGTGCTGTCACGCTATGCAGCCCTGAGTGGCAACACAATCTTTGGACTTAGCAGCTTTCCTCCACGGTTTGGATGTACAGCCAGTGCGGCAGAAGGGTCCTTTTCCTGCTCTGGTAGGTAAATCTCACAGCTGTCAGGAGCTTAGTTTTACCAAAGCTGTGCCACAGGGTCAGCACCAAGATCAGAAGCAAACCCAGTGCAGCCTGTGGCTGCCCAGACAGATCTCCAAGCACCCTGGACCTCCTTGCAGGGCTGCTGGCATCTGTTTTGTGTCTCTTGGCTGCTAGAAGCTGTGATGGGCAGAGACCAGATGGTTGGTTTGGGTAGTTTTTTTCCTACAGCTATATCTTTTTCTAGTACAGGCTTTGCCCAAGCTGTCTGCTGTAGAGTAGGCTACAGATTTCAGTGAGGCACAGGTGTACAGGCTTGAGCATGGCCAGGCAGGGTCAGCAGCAGGGGAGAAGTTTACTATTCCTCCAGAGATGGGACGATGGCTGTAAGTCCCATGCATGGAGGCAAGGTATGCAGTGCTTTTTCCCAGGAAGATTGCAGTAGATTCTTCTTCTCCTGCAAGAGAAACTGGCGGGGGGCAAACGTGGGGACTTCGAGTTTGGCCGTGGGATAGGAGAGAATCTGCCTTTTTGGGTCTTGCTGTCTTTTCCCCAGGGACAGGGTGAGGAGCAGCTGAGCTACTTTGAGCCTCTGTTTCTCTACCGTGCAGGCTGGCTATCCTTGCAGTGACCACTAGCTGCTTCTTCATTGGTTTTTGGCCCCTCTGGCTGAAGGGAGATCGATTTTCTCCAGCCTGTGACACCAGGAAAGGTGCCTTCCCTATCTCTCCCTAGTGCAACCTCGCTAGGAAAAGGTCCTCTCTTGTCTAGCTCTGACTGTAGGATGTGAAAAGGCTCTATGGGAATCCTCGTGGTGTTGCAACATGCTCCTGGCTGTGTTTTCACATCGAGTTGAAAAGCAGCCACTCTGGCCTGAAGAGCAAACTTTATACTTGTCCCCAGCAAGCAACCAGGCACCCTGTGGGGAGAGGGTGCTGCTCTAACCTCCTGCACGATGGTGACACAGCTGTGGAGACAACTTCTCCCATCCAAGCTGGCAGTAAATTCGCAGTAATGATGTTCATGATGAGGCTGGTGTCGCAGTGGGGTGGGCACCGTGGGGTAGCACGTGGTGGCTATAATGGTGTGAACACTGCTCTGGACAGGTTTTCTGTGGGATGCTGGGAAAAAAATTTCTACGTGGAAAGCCTCTCAGTCCTTCTTTGTGCGGCCACTCATTCCTCCTGAACTCATTCCTTCCTTGCCTAGTCCTTCTGTAATTAAAGTGCCTGGACCAGTAGTGGTTTTTTTAGTGCTCTTAAAAATAATGGTGCTTCTAATGTATTGCAAATGGTCACAGATCCGTGTGTGATACAAAGCTTTAGGAAAATAACAGAGAGGGTCTTACAGTGGATATTTCAAGGCTGAAGTGCCCCGATGGAGATGGGACTTCTGAGAGGCTGCAACAAAGAAAAGGCTGTGCTTTGTTTAAATGCAGAGCAGCTTTCAAGCTCGCTTTGCATGCAGCAACCAGTCAGTCTGAAGGATCAATGCTGCCTGGGAAAGATCAGAGCAATATAAAAGGCTGTTTCCTCCCCATCTGTCAGCTCCTCAGCTGAGGGGCAGGAGCATGAGCTGGCAGCAGGAGCCCTCTCCCCCCAGTTTGTAAAACTTAGAGCTCCCATGTCCAGCAGGGAGGCAAATATCTCTGCAACCTTCCCAGCCCTGCTACGGGCAACAACTGCCCTCCTGGTGTTTCACAGCACCAAGGGATGGAAGAAAGGCTGGACTGACAACCCTTGGCCAGGACCTCCATCTAAACTGAGCTTGTTATGGAGCTTCTCACAGGCTTTCTTCCCTGACTGTGCAAAAATACCTGCTGGCACCCCTGTGGAGCTTATCTGGGAAGGGAAATGGGCTCAGTGCCACTTCAGGAGAACCCAGGTTGGGCTCTGTCTCTCCTAGTTAGTTTTAGCTATCCCTGAGAGCTCTCCAGCAGCACCAGGACAGTTCCTCTCCTGCAGTGGTAAAAAGGGCTCAGAGTGCTGTCCCCGGGCATCAGGTGTTGCTTATGGCCTGGGACAGCATCTTGGGATTCTTCACCACACGTGTATGGCCAGCACCAAGCCTGAGAGCAGCCTGTGCTCCTGCCCTATTCTGCCCCGATCCCTCTGGCCCCAGGGGCACCAAAGCAGTCCTACCGAGGCCACAAGCACCGTGGCAGGCAGGGTTTGCCAGGGCTGCCGGCCTGACACTGGGCATCAGGTGCTGCATACGCTTTTACTGCTGATGGCTAGGATGGGAAATGCAATTCAGACACCTTAATGAAAAGCTAACAAAGTTCGATTTGGAGGGAGGGCTGCTCTTCAGGTAGCCTTGCTTCTCCTTACAGCATGCTGGAAATGATTTTTCTGGGTATATTCCTACACTATGCCACAGTGTGCTGACCTTGAGCTGAGACCATAGGCAAATGCAGAGGAAGAGGGACCAAGCTGTTTATTTTAGATTGTACAAATAAAGACATGCTGATGATTTAATAGCAGGGGCTTCTCAGAGATATTTTGAGTGTCAGGCTCTGGCTGCATGTGTGTAACTAGCATGTTGTGGCCAAGCATTTTCTAGCCCTTCATAATTCCCAAGCCTCACTGTGAATTGGTTTAAGTAGGAAAGCTGGTCATGGTATGTGAGCCCTACTTTGTGACTACACCACAAAATGCTGGCGTAAGTACAACAGAGTTGGGAGATGCTGCTGCTGCTCAAAGGAGGCACATTGGCATGGCTGGTGGATGTCTCTTCCAAAGCTCCAGCCATTTCTTATCCCTCTCCAGAAAAGCCCCACATTTCTTACCACCTGACACCTGAGAGCAAAATATTGTTTGTACATGGAATGCTGGTTGGGAATGCCAGAAATACGGATTGCTCAGATGCAAGCCTCTAGGCCTTTTTTCCTCCTGTTTAACATAGTAGGGAACTTCATTTCAGACAAGCGAACAAACAAACAAATAAACAAACCAAAACAAAACCCGATTTATATTAGAATGTTTGAAAGGAGAAACACATGGTAAATAAAATTCAAATTACTTATTAATTTGATTTAGTGGGTGTCTTTTTTTCTGAATGAGACTTCCAGTACTGTCTTGGTTTGAAAGACAGGTGTCTGCTAAGAAGGCAGGAGCCTCTTGAAATGGAGAGTGTAAACCACCACCCCCAAATTATTATAATTTTAGGATTAAGGGGCTCTCAGCAAAAGATATGGGGATAGGAATAACAATTTTTTACATACAGATATACATATATATATATAAAACAAGGCAAACAAAAACAACTACGAAATTAACAACAAACAGAACAGGAACCCAGTAACAGTTCTTTCGGTTGTGGACACCCTTCCTCTGTGGTGCAATTAACGTCCCAGCTGACAGGCAGGGCCGGCCAGCTCCCGGTGAGCAAGGGGGAGATGCAGTGATCCCACGTGGCTGGAGGAGCCCTGGGGGTGATGGGGGCTGGGCCCAGACGGAAGGGGATGGGAGGAGAGAGGCTGGTCACGGATCCCGGGGCAGTGTCGGTCCCGATGCTCCAACTGGATGCTTGGAGTTGGCAGGAGATGCGGGAGAGTGTCCGAGCAGGGGAGCGTTGCGGGATCCCACAGCCGAAGAAGAGCAACTACCGGCGTCGGTGTGGCGGGGTGAGGCTTTCCAGCGACCGTCCTTCTCCGAGCGAGAGAGAAAAAGAGACTGCCCAAACCTCTCCTTTACCTGCCCCCCGATATCGCGGTGTTTCCCTCTCTTCCCTCCCCCACCCCACACCCACCCTGCGAGAGAAACTCCAAGAAAGGGACAGGGAGTCTCCTCTCCCCCTGTAGCTAGCCATCTTAACATGTCAGTGGGAAAAAATTCCAGAGAGGAGAGGGGGGAAGAAAAAGGAAAAACAACCCCCAAGAAGTATCCAGATCCTTTTAAGGCTGGAGAGTTGGTCCAAAGTGTGACGGGATTCTCCTGTCCTTCATGACCTAAATCAGTGACCCAAAGCATAATATTTTCTCTAGAACCATCTGTTTTCTCTTCTTGCCAAGGGGATTTCACAATGCCTGATTGCTCTGAACAATTGTACATTGCAGGGATATGACTTGCCACAGGGAGAAAAATTAACTAAACAAGGACAGGTGGATGTTCTTGAGTTTTCTGAAGAAACTACTGCACTTTAGAAGGAGAGGGTGAAGAACCATGCAGCTGAGTAATATTTGATGCCCATAATGAATTTTTTTAAGCCTACTTATTTAAAAAGGAAACAAAACTACACTTAGGAGCTATCTGGGATAAACAGAGTAGGTACCAACTCTGCCTGTGTTTTGACAGCCCCTTTATCAAATGTCTCCATGACTTGGTTTGGAGCAGTGTGTAACATAGTACAGATGTTAGGTGACTAATTCATGCTTCAGTTAAATTTCAATGACTGTGAATGCACATCTGTTTCAGCTTAGCCATCCAATGAAGGGCTTGCAACAAGGTCCTCCTCTTTACAAACGTCATGCTTGCATTTTTTTCACTTCGGACTTGTAAGCAATGGCTACAGCTCACATTTGGTGAAGCAGAACGTACTCAGGCACTATGATCAGGGGGGCAATAAGTCTGGTAGTAAGAGCTTTTTTGTAGCATTAGCAGGATTCCCAATGCAAACAACTTTCTTTTAAATCTGTCTTCCTACAAGAGACCTGCTTTTTCTTGTTCGGTTTATCTGTTCTTATCACCCACTCAGATTTGCTCACTTCCTCCATTATGTATCTTTTTCTTTTCATAATTACAATACCAGGGAGTGGGGAGTTGGAGGCAGACCAACAGTTTCTGGTGAGAAAATGCCATTTATATGAAACTGTCTTGATAAATTCTCAGTATTATTCTTCCAGACCAATAATCCTACCACAGCATCCATAAATAAAAGCAAAGGAGGAGAAGGCTTTGATTCACCCCAGTGTCTCTTTGTGGAGCAAATCCCATATGATGGGTGTGGGATGGTTCCCATTGCTTCCTCCAGCCAGTTGTTCCCTTGCACACAGCCCTGTCCCTGCATGATATGTCCCTGCCCTAATGAGGAGTTAAAACCTTCCATGGCTGAGCTTTGTTCGCTTTTTTTCCTTTCAGGTGTGTGGGGTTTTTCTGAGGAAAATCAGCTCAGCTTTTTGTGTTTCCCAGAGAAGTCGAGGTATTGATGTGCTCATTTTCCTCTCTTCATAGAAACATTAAGTACCAGCTGATTAAATTAACTTGGATTGGAGAAGTGTGGTATAGCAAAGGCTCTCTTTGAGGAGAAAATACAGCTTTAATAACTAGGGATCTGGCTTTTATTGGGTAGTAAATTTGAGAATGTAACACTGAGCATGCTCAGATTTTTTTTTTTTTTTTTTTTTTTTTTTACTAAGCATCTCTTTGTACTTAAAGGCATCTGTTCTATCGGTTTATGCACTGTTAACTAACTGCAAACCTCTTTAACAGATCCTCTACATTGCTGGAAAATCCTGAGGCAGGACAAGGGCAAGTACAGCTGTCATGCATGATGACTGATGCTGTAAATGGAGTAAGAAAGGCCCTTGAAGGGGAAGTCATCAAAGCTGACCTAGTGGGAAGAGAGTGCAGGGACATGTTTCCTTTAGAAGCATGCCAAGGGAGCCAGGCTTCGACACATATGGGGCTCTTTCCAGTTTTGGGAAGGTGCAAAGTGATGCACTGTGGAAGGAATGGCTCCAAAATCATTAATTACAGGCTACCCTTCTGGTTCATCTTATGACCACGTTACTGTTAAGAGTAAAGTTTTGCCAGGGCTCAAGCTCACTTTGTGCAGATCTCCGATGTGGAATAGTTGTTTGGGAGGACTGTGAGCAAGAAAAGACTGTGAATTACATAGCTTACAGTGATTTTGAAAGTATAAAAATATTTTTTTAACATGATGAGGGGATAGTAGATTTCCCTGTCCTCTTCTGCTCTTAGCCTGAATTCCAGTGAGTGAGTGAGTGCTCTGTAATTTTGAAATGGGAAACACTTCTACCAGCTGCGAAGCAGAATGATGGGCTTTAATTAGATTAGAGGAACAAGAAAATGCAATTGAACAAATAGGTTTTCAACAAAGAGAAAGAAGCATCATAGTAGCTAAAGGGGTAGGTGCTAGCTCACTGATACCATCTGAATCTATCCTGGTTCAGATGACTGAACTAGAGGATTTTTACATGGAAAGCATCACTGATCATAACAAAATGGGCTCATCAGCTGCATCTTCTTGAGTACAGATTAACTCGATCATATCTTTGGAGAGGAAAATCTGTTATGTCTGGTTGGCCTCACTTAATGCATCTTTCCTTTTTGCCTCTTCAGGTTGAGGATATTTGGGAGGTGTCTGGTAGAAGTGGCCATGTTGCAAGTAACTCACATACACACCTTCCCAGTGAGCTTCCCGTTCCTGAGCCTTGTCCTGGTTCTGCTCTGCCATGCAGAGGGCACACATGCGGAGAGCCCCAGTGAACTGCCTGCCAACGACACCGAGGAGTGTGCTGGCTCCTATATCTGCAAAAGGGGTGTGATTTTACCAATATGGGAACCCCAGGACCCCTCGTTTGGGGACAAAATTGCTCGGGCAACAGTGTATTTTGTGGCAATGGTGTACATGTTCCTGGGAGTGTCCATCATAGCTGACCGCTTCATGTCCTCCATTGAAGTCATTACATCCCAAGAGCGAGAAATAACCATCAAGAAGCCCAATGGCGAGACCAGCAAAACCACCGTGAGGATCTGGAACGAGACTGTTTCCAACCTCACGCTGATGGCCTTGGGCTCATCTGCTCCGGAGATCCTTCTGTCTGTTATTGAGGTGTGTGGCCATGGCTTCACAGCAGGGGACTTGGGGCCAAGCACAATCGTGGGGAGTGCTGCCTTCAACATGTTTGTCATAATTGCAATCTGTGTGTATGTGGTGCCAGATGGAGAGATAAGGAAGATCAAGCACTTGCGAGTGTTTTTTGTTACAGCGGCCTGGAGCATCTTTGCCTACACTTGGCTTTACATTATTTTATCTGTGTCTTCTCCTGGGGTTGTGGAGGTTTGGGAAGGCTTGCTCACCTTCTTCTTCTTCCCCATCTGTGTAGTGTTTGCCTGGATAGCTGACAGGAGGCTTTTATTTTACAAGTATGTCTACAAGAAATACCGAGCTGGCAAGCAGAGAGGGATGATCATCGAACATGAGGGTGACCGGCCCTCCTCCAAGGCTGACATCGAGATGGATGGAAAGGTTGCTAATTCTCACGTGGAGAACTTTTTGGATGGGACACTGGTGTTGGAAGTGGACGAGAAAGACCAGGATGACGAGGAAGCCAGAAGGGAGATGGCTCGGATCCTGAAGGAGCTGAAACAAAAGCACCCAGACAAGGAAATCGAGCAGCTCATAGAGTTGGCCAACTACCAGGTCCTGAGCCAGCAGCAGAAGAGCAGGGCCTTCTACCGCATCCAGGCCACTCGGCTCATGACTGGCGCTGGCAACATCCTGAAGAGACACGCTGCAGACCAGGCCCGCAAAGCCGTCAGCATGCACGAGGTCAACAGTGAGGTGACCGAAAACGACCCTGTCAGCAAGCTCTACTTTGAGCAGGGCACCTACCAGTGCTTGGAGAACTGTGGCACTGTGGCCCTGACCATTGTCCGCCGGGGAGGAGACCTGACCAACACGGTGTATGTCGACTTCCGGACAGAGGATGGGACGGCCAACGCTGGCTCTGACTACGAGTTCACTGAAGGGACAGTGGTCTTCAAGCCTGGAGAGACCCAGAAGGAAATCCGTGTTGGCATAATTGACGACGACATATTTGAGGAGGATGAGAACTTCCTGGTCCATCTCAGCAACGTCCGTGTCAGCAACGAGGCCTCAGATGAGGGTGTTCTTGAGGCCAGCCGGGTCTCAACACTTGCCTGCTTGGGATCACCATCTACTGCCACCGTCACCATTTTTGATGATGACCACGCTGGCATCTTCACCTTCGAGGAGCCAGTCACACACATCAGTGAAAGCGTAGGAACCATGGAAGTGAAAGTGTTGCGAACCTCTGGAGCACGAGGAAATGTTATTGTGCCCTACAAAACCATGGAAGGCACAGCCAAAGGTGGAGGAGAGGACTTTGAAGACACCTGTGGGGAGCTGGAGTTCCAGAATGATGAGATAGTGTAAGTCAAGGTTTTATTTGTTCCTTACAGTCTCTATTTCTCCTGAAACGAAATGCACTTAGTTCCCAGAGCTGCACTGGAGGTGTTTGTGTGCAGGTGTTTGTGTGCCAGTGCATTGCAATAAGCCATGAATGGTCTTAGGTGCTTTGGGGAGCTTGAAACACTGCGTCCCTGCCTTGCCAGCAGACTGGAGAGTGGTGCCTGGTCGGGGCACTCCAGCCCTCTAGCAGCAGGTAGGGGGAGCTCATCTGGGAGCTGTGCCCATGCGCTGAGCCGATCTCTACAGCCTCAGCTCAGAGATGAAAGCCGACGTGGCTGTGACCACACAGGTGCGAGAGTGTATCCTGCAAAGTGCTTAAACTGAATGTATGAATTGTGTTACCTGCTTCCTCTTTCAAGTGGAGGCTCAGATCACACGGTTCTGGCTCACAGCCTGTCCTACTGATGCTCTGCTCAGGGCTTTGGTGAAGGTTACTTCACCTCCTCCTGTTCTAAAGGGTGCAGGCTGGGTCACTGTCCAATACATCTTGAAAAAGTGTTGTCATGCAGGGAAGCCTCAAGGTTAGGATGTAACTATGGCCACATTCAGCTGCTTGCAGGTAAAAAAAGGAAGCTGAAAGCTGGTGGAGCCTATTCCTGAGTCTTGCTATTTTGACGGGGAAATTATTAGTGCTTTAAGTAATTAGTAGCCTTATCACATTATTTGGAGAACATAATAATAATTTGCTCAGTAAATCATGGTAGAAAACATCTATCATTGGATATGTCCTGAAGACATATCCTTGCCCAGCTGGTGCCCTGGGAGGAGTAAGGACTGAGAGCTGTGTTATTCCAACCTGAGGCTCTTCTACAGTGAATTCTGTGCTTGCAGCCAACAGGGACTAAGATCTATAGCACAAAAAGACTGCATAGAACTGAAAGAAGTAACTGATAAAGGGCACTGCTGTGTCAAGGGAGAGCTAAATTTTGGCTTGGGTGTTATTTATTGTGCTACTGGTCTCCTATGAGCTGAGACAAACCATGGCGAGTGGCCAGAGTGGTTCTTGTGTTCTGTCAGCTGTGTCTGCTGCATCTGCACAGGGAGAATGAAACTTCTTCATAAAACTTCTTGAAGTAGATGGGGGAGGAAAAAAAGGTGATTTGTAGTTCTCAGGTAGGATTTATACCAGTTGGGATTTTGACTTCCCAGGAAAAACTGAGCAAAAACTTCACAGCTCTATAATCTGGAGGCCACAGCAGGCATGTTGCTCACACAAGGGTCAAGAGCACATGGTTCCTGACTCCTGAATGATAAATGTAGTAGAGAGGAATACAGTTATTTGAATATTTTTTTTATCATTTTGGGAAAAGCAGGGAGTTGTCCGCAGAGATGCAACGAACTAGGCTATAAGGATATCTCCCAAAGGCTCTTTGCTTTTTATCCAGGTCACTCAGCACTAGCAAAACTGGGCTAGTGGCAGCTAGACTTTGACGTTTGTTCCCAGCTCCCATGGAATGTGACATGTTTACATGGCAGGCCAAACACACGGCCACAGGGTCTGCAGCGGTGCTCAGAGTGGCTTGGACTACGCCTTGCCTTGGATTCATCACTGTGACCAGGATCTCTGTGCTATCATTCATCCAAACCCTATGCCTATGCTGCCTCTTGGTGCTTGGGCTGTGATGATGTGTTCTTCCTGGCACTGCTGTGCCTGCTTGCCTCTGGGGGTGGCCTTCCCTCCTCTGAGCTGTTCACTGCTGACTTTTGCCAACAGCCCAGTAACCAAGGGGTGTGCTGGAAGCGAGCTGACCACATCCTGTGGGATCTGTGCTGGTGTGCCCTCTCCAGGGCTCCAAGGCTCCTCCTTCCTCTTCCTACCGTCTGCCAGAATGTGCACAGCAAGCAAGAAACAGGGGAAAGCAGCTTTCTTAGAAACCCGAGCGTCCTTTTTCTGTGCAGATGCCCTTGTATCTCTACTGGCTTTAAACTATCTCTCACAGGAATCACAGTGAGTGATGGTACCTCAGAAATGCCCACAGCCTGGCTTCTGGGTATGAGGTGGTGACTGCAGGGACAGATGTTGGCCAAGGGGCTTTCTCCATTCAAGTGTGAGAGGACATTGACAGAATGAAATCAATGGTACATATTCCAATCTATCCGTGTGCTTGAAAGGCAGCAGGTATTAATCTAAAACTTAGCTAGTACAGTCCGTGTGGAGGTGCTAGGTGGTACAATCTGATGGGCAAATTTCCTGCAGGTCCATGTTTTACCTGGACACAAGTTTAGGACAGCCGTGCAGCACAGAGACAGAGTGTTCCTGATGCTCAGCTGCTGCTTACAGGCATCCTCCCTTGGAAGAATTTGCTCCAATAAAGAGGATATACTAGCAAAATATGTGGGTTATGGAGCTAAGGACTTTTTTCTCTGTCATTGCTTGATAGTGCTGTACTTCAGTTAAGCCATGGTTATGTAGAATGGTGCAATTCCCTAGCACATTGGATTCAATAAAGTTCTAAAATTCCAGGTTTTCCTATGCTCTGATGGCCAAGAGATGTATTTGCTGCCCTTTCTAAAGGTCTTTAGTGCCTCTTAAGTTCTGCCATTCAAGTCTGAATGAATCAGCTTGATAGAAGTGAGTAAGATGTGTTTTTCTGGGTCAGTAATAACAAAGGTAGGGCAGTACAGGGAGACATGAAGATGAAAGAAAAGCATGCACAAGCCTCTATTATTAGAGGCCTGGCTTGCTGGTAAGTCCCAGTAAAATTAGAAAGCGCTGGGAGGGCCCTAATCTTCTGGAGACCTTCCTCTGGTTCCCAAAAGGCCTAATTATGTAACATGTTGTTTGTTTGTCCAGAGAGACTCCCATTTTGCAATCTGTTGATGTCCCCCCTTCCCAGAGTACACAAAATAGCAGTTTAACTGCTGAGGCCATGCTGCTCCTACACATTTAAACAAGCATCTCATTCTGATGCTACAAAAAAGAGATGTGTAATGGAGAAGATGTTGGTCCTCCTGTGGAACGTTTAACTTAGCACTGCTGGTACCTGGGGCTCTGAGACATCAGTGTAGGTGCTGTGATTTAAAGTATAAGAGACCCTTCCCTCTGGGGCCACCCTCAACATGGTGGTTCCATCCTTATCTTGCATCTCCATTAATAATTAAAGCTTCCTGCAGGAGAACATGGAGAAGATATGCAGTTGTAGGCCCTTCCTGCCTCCCCCCATCTACTACAGCTATTGTGATCATAGAAGAGGTCACTGGTTCATCCAGCCAGTGTATTTTTATTTCCTGACTGAATGCTAAATAATTCAAAAGAAGTCCAACTTCTCATATTAGAGGAGGAAGCAATAGTTCCCTCAGCTGATTTCCCATCAGCTCTTCTCCTTTCTGTCTCGAAGCATTAGGAGGAGCACCTCTTCCAGATGTGATTGTAAAACTCTTTGAAAACAGTGTGCGCTTTTATGTTGAAAAAACATAGTTTTCCTAGGGATAACATTGCAACTAGAGATCTGTTACAATCTGCACTCCAGATGTCTGCACACACACCCCAAAAGAAAAGATTTTACTGTATTAATGTCAGTGAGGAAGATGGTACATATGGACAACCAATTAAACTCACGTTTCACCTATGCAGTCACGCCTGTAAATGCTTGGAAAATCTTATATCAAATGATCTTGCTGTTCATAATATACAGTTTAGTTGTTTTTATGAAACATGTCTGCTGCAGGTTTAGGAAATGACACTCTTTGCCCACTGAATTTTACTTGTCCAAGTCAGTTTTGGCATTTCTCTGAAAGCATAAATTTAGGAGCTGAATACTAACAGACACACAAACATCGGCTACATCTCATTATTTTTTTGGGAAAGTGTCCCCAGAAACCACATAGGCTCCCTCCCAAGAACCCTTTAAAAATGTCAATGTCAATAAATATAGATGGTGGCAGGAGGGGAACCAAGTGGTATGGCTTTTTAAAGTGCCCCTTTTCTTTTCTAAAAAGAAGTTGGGTCAGGTATTTCTAAAGAAACAGAAAAAATAATATCCTGACTCAGCCCTGGAACCCCTCTATATGAGTTTTTCATCTGTGACCTGCAGCTTTAGAGAAAAAAACTAAAGCCTCCAGCATGAGCAGCCTTGCAGTAGGATAGAGCTGAAGAGCAGGATGTCTTCTGATGCAGCAGAGAGAATGCTGTAAACCAGGCTGGAAGGGAAGCGAACATTCCCTTTTTCAGGTTTCACAATTGAGTACATTTTCTTCCTCTTATAGTCCCACTTTGTTCTGCTGGGCCAATGTGCATCCCCTGACTCAACAGCCCCAGCTCACACGGGGTTAATGTCTGGCAGCACAGTGTGAGATATCAAAGGAGACCAAACAAAGATTAAACTCTTGTTGGCCGTGCTTCCAGAGCCCAGCATGGGGTTTGAAGAGTATTCTCCTCTCGCAACTGGAAGTCTTGCCTGGCCCAGTCGGATTTGCAGGCAGTACAGATATGGCCAGCTGGATCTAGGGCTTGGATCCTTGGCAGAGGCACCCAGTGTTCCTGGTCCATCCAGCACAGATCCCTCTTACAGGAGGTGGCCCTGGCAGAAACCCACAGCAGGGGTCTGAGCCATGTGTGTTGCACCACACTGGGACATGGATGGGGCCTCTTTCCCTTTTGAGGAGGAGAAGTTCTCTGGGCCTGCAATGTATAATTTCTTTGGTTCCTGAAGGCCAAAAGCTGGTTGTCATCTCTTCAGAGAGGAAGATACAGCTCTAACAGGGTCATCTGTCTTTTTCTCCTCTTCATTCAAACAATGTTTAGACTTTCCTGAATGCTCTTAAAATATTTGCCTTAGTATCTCCCAGGCATGGGCATATCTCTTAAACTGCTGTGCTCTTGCCTCAGATGCGTGGTCTCTGTTAGGAGACAGCGAGGGAATAAAGCCATATGATGTCCACAGACCTTCCCCTTTGTGTTGTGCCCAGGACATGGCAGGTTCTGGAAAACTCATTCCCAAGTGCCACGTCAGGTCTCCATTCCCTGAAGGGCAAAGTCACAGCTGTGTCCCTGAGTGTCCCGTGATTTCATTTGCTCCCCAGGGTGAAACCACTGAGGGTGCTCCTGTGGCACATAGATCATCGTGGTGCTGTGGGACAAGTCCTGCCGGTGGCTCCCTCAGGGAGGGTGAGCACGGGATGGAGTTTGTGCCGTTTGCCCAAATAAGTCAGGAAATCCAGCAAGTTGATGGTGTGATGTCCCCTGTGGAGGAGATTAGGCAGTGAAGTCGCGTTATTGGACAAAGCAAGTTGCGCCAGCACATCACTGGGAGTGAGTAGTGGGGGGAGAAGGGTGAGGACAAGAGTTAGCTGAAGAGCTGACACAGTTTTTGTCCTTGAAAAACCAATGTTTCCTTATTTGTAATGAACTGTTGTTGGCAATTTACTGCTGCCAGCTGCATCTCTGTGGTTGATTAAGAGAGGTTGGATCTTAAAGACGTAATAACTCCCTGAAAGCCATGGAGAGGTAGTTACTAGCTTCATCAGGGCCTGTGTACACATCCACTGTGCTCCTTTATGAAAAGGCTACCTATTAAATGCATTGTAATGATTCACAAAATGCAGGATCTAGGCTTGTTTTAAGAAATTAAAAAAACAGCCCTAGCAAAGCTTGTTGGCGCAGAAAATTTATCTCGGAGTGAAGCACTGCTTCACAGCTCCCTGATGGGGAGGCAAGAATAGGGGGTAGGAGAAGTCCTATCCCTTTTTGCAGACCCTTCTTTTCCTGGCATGTGCTTGAGCACCGCTGGGAGTAGCATTAGCACCAGCAGATTTTTAAAAAAGAGCAGGCATCTATCCATCTCCCAGTTGTGCACATGGGCACATGGCTGTGACAAATCCTTGAGCAGGGAGAGGTAATTCACTCGTACACAGGATCCCAGTGGAATTGGAGTTCAAGTTGGGCATTTGCCTTGGGAGTAGACTTCTTTCCTCTGACACTGCCCTTGGGTTTGAACTCAGTGGATGGCACTTGGTATTCTTCCAGCAGCAGGGCTGGATCCCTGGGCTCAAAATTAGAGTGACAGACCAAAAAGCAGACAGATGACCACAGCCAGCATCCAAGCATCTGTACAGATGGGCAGAGAAACATCTGCTGCCATCCAAAGCCAAACAAAGACGAGAAGCTGGACCTGGCAGACTGAGTCAGAAGCAGCCCCTCCTCAGAAGGAAAGGCTGAGCCTGGAGGCATCACTCCACATGCTGCAGGCAAATGAATGTGATCAGCCAGCTCTTTGCTCACAGGGGGATGTGATGTTGCCCTGCCCTTGTCAGATGCACAGTCTTCCATGTCTGGATCAGTCTTCTGTGTGTCTCCACTGGCTCTGCTCATTGGCTCTGCTCACTGGCTCTGCTCACATCAGAGACAAAATCATGTGTCCACTAGCAAGGACATGCACATCACTGCCATGCAAGGGGAAAGTCACCTATCCTGTCCCTCATCCCTGTTCCTTCCCCTGTTCTTCAGCACCACAGGGGAACTGTTTTAGCTTAGCCTTCACAGTCTGGCCTTGCTGAACCACCTGTGTTTTCCCAGTACTCTTAGATGAGGAGCTTTTGCTAACAGCCTCTTAGAGCCACAGCCACATGGTGTGTGCATGGCCTCGCTGTACTGGTACGAGGGGTATGTCCTCCTCTTTGCAGTCATGAGCATGTTTGGCATTAGGGTCAGTTCTCTCCAAGTCATAAATGCCAGGTAGCCTGAGGACATCCTGGGAGAGATCAAAAACTGTACTAATAAAGTTTCTGACAATGACATAAGAGGCACTATGCTGTTTTCCAAGAATGGCAGTGCTGGATCCTGGGTGACAACAAGCAGTAACAGCATTCTCTGTTTTAAAATATCTTAGTGTAAGTGTATCTTACTGATGTGTAAGTAAGAGGGTGACCAGCATGAGCCTCCTCTGCCCAGTCCCTGTATGGTTCCATTTCCATATTTGGACTGCTTCCTATGCAATCAAAGTAACAATCAAATATGTCTGGCAGTGAGAAAGAAAGCAATAACAAAGAATGGGGGGCATGGCTGGATCCCTGTGGACTGGGTGCTGGAAGGACAGAGATGGAACTGATGTCATATGCCTGCCCCCTCAGAGCAAAGTCCTTTCCTGGGAAAGGTCCCCTGAGTGCAGATGGCTGAGGACAGGGATAGGGCCCAACTGAGCAGAGTCCAGTGCAGAGATACTACCTTTGGAGTTTTTAGACGGATGGTTTAAATTTCATGGCATTGTTATCAGGAAACTTCTTTGGAAGGCTTGAGTGGTTATTTGCTCCCATTAAAACACTGATGTGTGGTTGTCACACACTATGCTATTTTGGGGTCATGCAATATGGCTCTAATTCAGCCATAAGCTCAGTACACCTGGCAGGAGACCCTTGTCCCAGGGGCCAGATATACTGTCACCTGGTGGCAAAGCTGGCTGTTGTCTCGCTGGCTGGGACATAAGAAGGACATGAAGACAAAAAAGGATTGATTTGCTTAGAATTCTTTTCCAAACTTGGTTGCTTGCTTCCTAGTAAGAAACTCATTTTGAGACGTGTTTGCATGCTACTGGTTTAATTTGTCAGTACACATGATCCTAAAGAACAAAATAGCTATACGTGTGTTTTGCAAACAATTTGGAGTAGAAATCTATGGATCTATGAGCACTCAGCAGTCCCCAAAACTGCCAAACAGGCTCTCAGCATCCCCGTTGCCTGGCCTTCTCCCTGGTGCTTGCCCTCCCATCTCTGTAATGCTCATGTGGCTGTGGCTCTGCCATCCTCTACTCCGAAACCTCCCCCGTGCATCCTGAGCACGAGGGTTGTGACGGATTACTTTCTCTGGCATGCCTTTGGATAAGGGCAGACAGCACTTCTGTCTGGAGACTTTGGACATTGGGCTCGATGAGCTGTGTGTCCTCGGCCACAACCCTCCCTCCAGCCTTGGTGATGCCACTGTGCAGCCCGAGGTCTGCTGTCCTCATGATGCACAGCTCCAACAGAAATTCACAGCCCTGTCACAGTGTGTAAGGCAGAAAAAAAGCCAGTTCTGCAGGGAGTCTGGAATGAATTGAGCTGCAGCAAGCAGGGGAGAGACACCCTGGTTTCATTGAGAAGAGGAGGCTTGATCTGAAACAAAACCTGTTACTTTGGCTCAGGCAGGTAGGAAGCAGGTTTTACCTGGCACCTGAGTCTGCACAGGAGCCAAGTGTTTGCTTGCTTCAGATTTCCATTCACACTTTAGGTTTGGTTATTGAAATTTCTCTTCTTCCTTGGTGACTGAGTATGTCACAGGACCTCGGGGAATAAGGTGTCACCCCTACACAGGGCAAAAATAATGTATCAATGCCCCAGGCACATATCATCCTGGGAATAAGGAGGGAAGTGTAGCAGGAGATTTACCTGACTCAAGAGCTCTCTGGTGACCTGGAACTCAGAAAGACTCATACAAAAATCTGAAAATGGGTCAGTTTAGTAGGGAGGATTGTAACAGAGAAGTGTGGGAGGGTTGGGTCAGAATCAGGCTGAGCATGAACTGGACAAGGATTAGATGGGAAGGAGATACTCTAGACATTCATGCATTAGCAATGCAGAGGAAGAAGGGGAAGGGAACTGAACAATAGATTCTGCCAAGAAGCAGGTCCCTCTGTGATGTCTGTGATCATGAAGCCTACAGGTGTAGGACAGAGGTTATGCAGCATGCTTGTCCTCAGGACAGAAGGCACACAGGAATCTAGCCTTGTGCTGTAAGGGGAGTGCATGGGGGGCTCTTAGCAGTCCCTTAGGAAGGTTTCCTGGGCAATGGGTGACATGTGCAGGTAAGCTCAGAAGCTGCCTTCAAAAGCATCTCAGCCAGATTAGGTCTGCTTTTGTACCTAAAAGAGCCTAGAATAAATCAACACGTTATTTGTAAGTACCTCAGATAACAAGGAGATGAGTAACAGCCAGCATATATTTGTCAAGAACAAATCTTATCAAGCCAACCTAATTTCCTTTTATGCCAGCCTTTTGGGTAAGGGAGAAGCAGTGTTGTCATATCACTGAGCTTCAGAAGGGCTTTTAATGTTGTCTTGTTTAGCACTGTCATAAGCAAGCCCTGGCTAAATGGGCCACTGAGGTGCTGGGGTCTAATCTGTCTGGAAAGAAAAATGTGTCACTGGATGGGGGTGAAAAGATGTTCAGTAGGTGCTTGTCCTGAAGTGGAGCTTATTGGGCATGGAAAAGAGAAAATTGGTGGTTTAGCCTGCAGATGGAAAAAGAATAGAGTCTGAAAGCATTATCAGAGGTAGAATGGGGTTTTACAGAGATGTAAATTAGCCTGAACAGAAGCAAGACACTTTAAAGTGTTTGTGTAAGAATAGTCATAAACACAAATCCAAGTGGGAGGGGAGCAACCAAGTCAGGGGGTGCCATTTTGACCTGCCAGCCAAGTCTGAGCTTACAACACTGTGCTCTTGCAATGAATGAGACAGATGCCATCCTGAAGATATTCAAGAGGAAGGTTTCCATCCTCGTGCTCTCTCTTAGAGGAGTGGGTGGCCTCTGTCAACAGCAGAAGACAGCTTAGAAGGCACTGCACAAAAACTTACTGAAGGTGTCAGGTGTATTGTCTCTTTTAATACACACTGGGTCAGATGAGGCCTTGAGAACTCTTTCTCTCCTCTTACTATGTGCTAGCCAGGCAAAAGTGTTCATCACATGAGTTGCACTTCAGCCATGTGGCTCCTTGTCGTGCAGGGTCTTCTGTGATGGGATAACATGCAAAGAAACCTACAGATGGAGCAGAAAGACCAAATGCATACATGGAACCTGCACCACTTCCTTGTGGCCATCCACTATGGGCTTCTTGCCCTCAAGGGATTTCTGGGGCAGGGGCAATGCCGCTGTCTGTCTCCTTTGCTAATAATTAGATGCAATCCAAGCTTCCCTGCAGGAGAGCCATATCCCCTTGGGAGAAGAAGTAAGGCTGCACAGATTAAGGAAGCTAATTAGAGGGGAAGAGAGCATTGGTACTGAAGCCCCAACAGTAAACTTTGAAATCTAGATAAGGGAGCAGTATTTAATTATATGCAATTAAAACACTGTATCTCAGCCCCCTGAGAATTGGCAGTCCTGGAAAGCCCTCACAAAGGTGCTAATAAACAGATCTGAAGGCAGCAGTAGGCTAGGGGCTATGCTTACCAAACTTTACTTGGGAAACACACCTGAAGAGAAGAGCTAGGAAAATTCCTTTGGACTACCACCTCCTTATTCCTGCACGATGTCCTCCCTCTCCTAGAGCAGGTAATGGGAACACAGTTCTTGGGAGCAGGAAGGGAGATTGCTCTGCTCTGACATGCAACTGGGCAAGACCATTGAAGGCACCTATGCAAGGAAAGGCAAACCTGAGAATGTAGGGGAAGTCAGAGAGGGTTGTAAATTCTTGGTCTGAGAAACAACCTTTTCTCCCAGTGCACAGGAGAACAACCTCCTGCCCTTGTGCCTGCCAGCCAAGGGTATCCTAGAATCTCCAGGGAGCACCATGTCAATGTTCCCCTTTGCTCCACAAACCCTGCAAAGTTATCTTAGGTTATTTTCTTACAAGTTTCCTCTAACCACTAAAGCAGCTACTTCCCCTCCCTGCCCCTATGCTGCACCAGGTATAGAGTCCCTGGCTTCTGATCCTTTCACCTGCCCTCTTCAAGCCAGGAGGGCAGTTTCGTTTCCCTGTAGAGTGCCTGCCTTGTGCTCAAACATTCCCTGTTGCACTGTGCCAGCTGAGCCAGCAAGCTTTGTGGACTGCAGCAGCAGCTCTCATCCCATAGCTGCTGCTAGGTGTTAATGCAGAATCACGATGAGGGAAAGCTTGGATGGATTAATGTCATCTGATAGATTAGAACTGCAGAAGCAGCCTCAAGTTATCCATAATTCCTCTTCCTCAGTATCTTTAAAACCTTAAAGAAGACCTTTAGTTCAGCCTTGGCTGCCAAAGGAAGTGATTGCTGTTTTAATTTGTAAATATGAAGTGCCAGAGGGCTTCTACCTCCTGAAGGCAGTAGCTTTGAAAAGCACAGGTGAAAGCCTAGGACTCCTTTCCCTGCATCCTTGTGGTCTGTTCTTGTTGAGGAACACACCTAATGCAGGTCATTCGTTGTGCAGCTGCAGCAGGAGCTGCAGGCTGTGCCCGCGGTGGGGGAAAGCGGCCGTGACCTGGCACCAACCCTTTGTCTGACAAAGGGGATAGAGATCTGCAGCACTGGCTGGGGGTGGCTAGTTCCCTGGAGACTCCATAGAACCCAAATAAACAAGTAGAAAACCCCAAACAGATATCAAGTGTAAGGGGCGTAAAGAGCATGAGGCGAATGGGTGCATAGACTGTAAGGGTGCAGAAGCCCAAGAATTCCTTCACTGAGCCGGGAGGCATCAACTCAGGCTGTTAGAGTGTGACTGCACATCGATTTAATTACTTAAAGACTCAGACATCTGCAGGAAACCTGGGACTGAGATAGTGAGAGAATCTTGTCTGTGAGTGTGGTGTGTGGTAGGAGCCAAGCTGGGTATGTGGAGGTTCACTGGAGCCTCCTGCTGCCAAGGGGCTTTGGTCCCAGCAGTGAAGATGTTGGGTGGTGCAGTTGTGACTCCCAGAGTGGCTCCTGAATGGTCAGACAGCAAAGATTCCTGAACAATCTTCTTTTGCCTGGCCTTTGCCCCCACATTCTGCCTGCAAAGAACCCTTCCCCTTTCAATGTGCAAAGCCCATGAGTCACATCTGTGCTGTTGTCACAAACAGCTTCCTTCCCTGGTGATACAGCTGCTTAAAATGGTGCAAGACCCGAAAGTGATGCCCATACCATTGAGGTTCATTTTGTTTGTCTGAGCCTTTCTGGTGATGTTTTCCTCTGCTGTGCCAAGAGCTAAAACCTCAGGGCATCTGTCACTCATTGTGTTTTAGTTGAAAATTAAATTTCCTATTGAATTCCAGGACTCTAACAGCTGTGGTCTTAAGAAAAATGCTGACTAATATCTAGTGTGCTCTGTCTGGTCCTTGGTATGCCAAGGAAGAAGTTGCCGTGCTTCAGGAGAAGAATTGCTCTCAATTGCCAGTCGTCTGGAGCTGGAAGGAAAGGTAGAAGACTTAAGTTGCTTCTCAATTCAAGCTTTCCTACATTAGCATGAATGAGCATGTTGGCATCTTGCAAATACACAGATTTCCACAAAAAACTTGCTAATGAACCAAAACAGCAGTCTGTCCTTTCAGTGATTTGTGGGGAGTCACAAAGACTAAACCTGGGGAACTCATTACCCTGCTGAAGGAGTGCATTTTTAGGAGAGATGCTGGGAAGCTGTTAGCTGCCAGCTGTGAGCCAGGCCTAGAGACTTTGCAGTGCTGGGAGGAAGCCTGGAAGAGGAGACGTGCATTGCCTTTGTGGGCTCGCTCACAATGAGAATAATTTCTCTTTCTATGGTTGTGGGGCACAAGAGGGGCTGATTTCCACCCCCAATCATTGTAATCTCACAGCCAGGCACGCTGATATTTTGCTGAGGTCTCGGGTTTCTGATGTGAAATAGAGAAGAGCAGAGTCAGCACCAGTGACAAGGGAGAACCATAGCAACCTACTTAACCACACACCCAGTATAAACCAGAGGCCTTCTGGAAAATACAGTCACACTCCCGGGGCTTATAAAAACTTGATCCTATACATCAGAGAGAGTGTGGCACTGCTCAGCCACTGCTCTGCCTTACACCTGCAGTTATTACACAGCTCAGCCAGCTAACCCACATCATTTCCCTTTCCTCTGGGTGTGAGTAGATGGGCTCACTCAGGCAGCAGCTGCAGCCACCTCCAAAAGGGGTACAAATACCTCAAGGTGCACATACACCTGAGGGCTGCACCTACCTGGGCCTCAGCAATTAAAGTAGGTGAAAGGATAACCAGGGAAATGCATCTGTGGGGATGACGTGGACTAAGGTAAAATATGAATAATTGGAAAAGGAGTGGAAGGAAAAAGTGAAAGAAGAGCCAAAATCCCAATGGTTGGTATGAATGCCTCCCTTTAGCTGCTTCTGAGCATTTGAGAGCTGCAAAGTGCTTGGGTCCTCTTCAGAGCCCCCCTGTCCCATCAGACCTTAGAACAAGGTTGTGCTGCTCACATTTGCAACAGGTATTTTGAAAAAGCTATCAAGTTTCATGTTCCATGTATTTGCCAGGAGAGCTCTGGCTTGGCACTAGGCATCAAAGGTAAAAGCAATGAGGAAAAGAGAATGCTTCTAGCCTTGCCAAGAAAAATCACTTATCTTGGAAAGGACGAGCTAAATTGATCAGCGTTTTGGTGCCAAGGCAGTGCATGTGAGAGAGGAAATAAAAAGGATAACATTAAGAGTTCCATATTTAATATTGTGTTAAACTCTTCCCTTCCAGTTAGAGCAGAGGTTTAAAATTCCTTTCCTGTACATGAGGGAAAATGTACTGATCTGTGTGAGTGTTATTATTTAGGGAAGAAAGATTTACCTTTCAGGAAATCTGCAACCTGAATAAACCAATTTGGAAGTCTAAAGAAATTAATTGAAATTTGGGGTTGGCAGTTTTTTATTTATTGATTGATTGATTGCTTTACAGAAGATCATTTTGCGTTTTGAACCAAACTTTCCTTCATTGACTCTGGAAACTTAAGCAGGGGGATGCATTTCAGGCCAAGTGTTTTGAGAAACCCTGCTAATAGCAACTGTGACAGAAGGTGAAGCAACAACATTTCAGCACCTCAACTTCTTTGTGAAAGGCGATACATTGGAAAGGTATATATTGTCAGGCAGCTTGTGCAACAGCTCTTTGCAAGTAAGGATTTGCTTCTAGCACCCCAGTTTTGTGGTGGAAAATCCTACAAAGGAGCAGGTGGCAGTGGCAAAGCCATGTGCCAGCTTTGGATCTAGAGTGATGGTGATTCCCCCCCAAACCCCATGGGGAGTGAGGAGCAGTGCCTGCTCTCCAGTCCTGGCTGGGTGCAGCACCCTTTGCTTTGTGGCATAAGTTTTATTCATTTATTTCTTTCTGAGCTTAGACTCATGGACTAATTAGAGGAGAGGTGGTGAGCTCAGCTAATGCATTTGAACACGGGTAGCTTTAGGCTTGCATTTGGGTCATTAAAAATGAAGTAAAGTGATGTTCTCTTTGCACCAGCCATTGTGAGCAGGGGCCTTGGTTTGGCAGCAGTTGTCTCCCCAACACCACTGCACTATTGACTTCCAGCACAGAAAGCGCAGCGTGTCGTTAATGCAACAGGGCTCTGGGAATCTGCTGTAGCAAAGCGGGATCTGGGACAGAGCAGTTTATGTCACACCTGTAACAAAGCTGGGACTAGCTAACTGGTTGAGTTCAGAAGGCTAGAAGGCACCATAAGGGGAAGCTCTATCCGTCAGGGACATGATCCCAAGGTTGTGGGCATGCTGCAGTGAGAGTGAAGTGGGTCTCCTGAGGGCCTCTTTTGCCTGCTGGTATGACCAAGCAGCCTGGGTGACCTTGATATTTGAGCAAGGTTTTCTTCATTGTTCTGTGGAATGTCTCTGCTGGCTGCAGGCAGGTTTTGGTTGAGATGGAGGCCATCAGTTTATAACATAAAAGGCTGCAGAGAAATGCTTCATCTCAAATTGGTCTAAACTACAAATGCAACATAGCTACATATGCCAGAGCTAGTGGGAATGGCCTATAAAGATCATCTGGCTTACCTCCCTGTGGGACAGAGGCTTTATGTTTGTTGGTTGTCATTCCTACAACAGCAGAAACTGAGAAAATGTTAGATTGAAGATTTCCCCCTCAAGTACCTTGCTGCATTTTCTCCTCTCAGTGAAAGTGAGGAAAACTGGAAACTCCACGAAGCATACCTGCTTTTCATTTAAAAAGCTGGAGGAGGAGAAACCATATAGATTTAGAGGTGCTGTTGGCTTGTATTTTAGAGTAAACACCTGGTACAAATGAAAATGTCACTTTTGCCTACTTCAGTCCCTGATGACAGAAACTTGCATTGCAACACTAATAATGAGTGACTTGCAGATATTTACAATGCTGGGAGAGTCCTGGGCCGTGGTCCTGCTGTGGGGGTGCAGTCACATTGCTCCAGGTTCCATTGAGAAGAGAGGCAGAGGTTTGCTTGCATGCTGTGACAGTGGAAATGGCTCACATTTCTAGAGCTGCAGAACAAAATTGCCTTCAATTTCTTCCTCAGTTGATCTGTGCCTTGTAGCAATGCTCTCTAGAGGTGGTTGTAATGCAGGCATAAATAAAATTTGGCCTGCACTGGGACTACATATACCTGGAGCCATAACTTAATGAGTTAAATCAGAGCTTTTATTATCTAATTTCTCATTGTCATCCAGTTTCTTGCATCTCTGTAGATAATTGATGTGGAGAATAGTTCTTGCTTTCTGGAAACTGGCTGCCTTTTGAAATGCTCCCATTAGAGATGCTTTTTTCAGGCTTGTACTTCTTTCTTCTCATTATCCTGTTAATAGCCCTGACACGGCCAAGTGGAGGAAGGGGGATATATTGGCAGGGTACACGAGGCTGGTGTGCCTGTGCCTTGGAGATGTGGGCACTGGGGCCTGGAGAGCAGCTCCTGCCAGGTGAAGGGAGGACAATTCTTCTTCCTGCCACAAGATCTTTAAGGGTGGCTGCAGCCTGGTAGAGGGCAGCCAGCTGAGCTACAACTGGGATTGAAAATGCCTTGGAGCATTTTGGCTAAGCCCCTGGCCACTGCTCCTGTTGGGAGGCTCTGTGGCTGCTCTTTCAGCAAAGGAGCCCTTTTCAAATCTCAAAAATTCTATCTGCAAAGGCAGTGCATCTTTGAAGTCTAGAGGAATATAAAAGACTGCAGATAAACCTGAAGAGTTTTCCCCAGTAAACTAAACCCCTGGGTTATATTTGTTGAGATTGTTGAGAGAAGATCCAGCAAATATTTGTAACAGATTTCTACCAAGGACACCGCATATTCGCATGAGTGGAGACGGCTGCTCCTGCAGCTGGGGAGGGTGAGCCTGCATTCAAATACCACTGTGCTCTTTTGGGACAGTTCCTTCCAGCCTTGTGCTTGGGCATATCTGGCAGATGTGCTTTTCTTTTCAGATTTGTCCTTCCATGTTCCCTGTACCATGTTTGGAGCACCATGTGTTTGGCTGTACCACGCAAGGCAGGGAGCAGTGTGCACTGGGGGACAGAGGTAGCCGGGCTTCTGAGGAATGGGAATGAGGGCTGGCAGCAAAGGGGCTCTCACACAAGACAGCAGGTGTCAAGATCTCGCCTCACTACACCTAATCCTCCTCTGTGGTTGGAAAACCTCTTCTTCCCACAGAGACCTCTTGTCTTTCATCATAGTGCCCCTGTTTCAAGCTCAGCCTTCCCTCTGCCCTGCCATCCCAGTTTCCTCTTCTGTGTGATGATCTCAGGGTTAGGAGGCTTGTGCCCTGCCTCAGACCATGGGTCATCCTGCCTTAAAGTGAGTGCCTACACAGGTGAAATGCTGCTCCTGGCTTGGCATGGCAGGCTCCCTGCAGAGAGAACTGGTGTCTGTCAGGCCTAGTCCTCAGGTGCCAGAAGTGAATGAATGAGCTGTGTTTTACTGGGATATAAATCAGGATACCTCTGTGCCCTCTGGGCTGCAGTGGGATGTGCACTGGTGCATGTCCAGCCTGGTGTTGCATGCAGGATGAGCTCCTGCTGGGAATGCACCACTGCTAGGATAAGCCCAGTAGTGCCCTCTGATGCAGCCCACACAATAACAACTAGTACAAATAATATCTACCAGCAAAACCCCCCTGTTGGGGGAGTTCTATTTCAAACTGTAGTTCTCAAGCCTGCATGTCCTTATTTGCCATCACTGCAAAGAGGTTTGCTGTGTCCAGTGGTTGTTTCCACCCTGGGAACTCACCATTTGCTGTGTCACAGCTGGCACTGAGAGAGACCAAAATTTGGTTTGTCGGTGGTTTCATGATCATGCCCTGTGAGATGCAGCATGAGATACAGAAAGAGAAACAAAGAAGGGCTGGTATTGAAATAGAAGTGGTTCTCATGGTTTTGACACCCCATATAGCAGGGACATATGCAGAAATGAATTTGCTGCTGTTTGCTTAATAACAATAAGCAGGTTGCGACAGTATGTTAGATCTTAAAAAAGGAAACGTGACTTTCGGTTATAATCTCTATTTTTAAATTGAGATGTTCACTGCCATCTTCTTGAAATTCAGCTGTGAGTAGTGGGAAGGCATTGAACTGCAATGAAAAGGAAAGGCTGCCCCAGAGGCACATGCCTGTCAGAATGGTCTACGAGATGTCCTGTGCGGAGGCTGATGTCTTGATGAGGACCAAGCATTGTGAGCTCCAGCTCAAGGCTTATACGTGTTGGCAAACTCACTTTACTGATTTGAGATTAACATTATGGGTGAGCTGTCTACATGAAGCAGGCTGAGAGCAGGAATGCCAACTCTTTGCTTTTAAGCACGGTGCAATCTCTGTGGTGAACAGAAATTGCGAGAAAAAGCTTTTAATATCACAGGGTCAAAACTGTTGATTCTTCAGGGACCACGAATCTGTTCTTCACCTCTGTAAGAAAAGGCTGCAATGCTGTTTTTTAGGCCTGTCTGGTTTTGCACATGCATCATAGAACCATAGAATGATAGAATTATTTACTATGGAATAGACCTTAAAGATCACCTGAGTCCTACCCTCCTGCCGTGGACAGGGACACCTTCCACTAGACCAGATAGCTCAGAGCCCCATCCAGCCTGGCCTTGAGCACTTCCAGGGATGGGCAGCCAGAGCTTCTCTGGGCAACGTGTTCCTGTCAGCAAATGCTTAGGTAAAAGCAGAGAAGGGCAACAAGGAAATGCTTCAATCCCATCCATGCTCGAGGGTGCATAGAAGGACCTTGTTCTCTGCACTACGGGGGACACAATGTGGAAGCACCTCTGTGAGTGAAGCTCTGCAGTTCATTTTCTGCTGATGCAGAAGGACGTGTGGTGGGAGTTCTTAAAAAAAATAGTGTAAGATGTGGACTTTTGTTATCAGAAGAACTCTTTCAAAAAGGATAAGTCATAGTCACTAGTAGCAATAGTCACTAGTCTGAAACAATGCATTTCAATGCTTTGTGATTTTCTAGATCCCTTTTCATGCAGGAGTTGGTTTTGCTCTCATTTTTTGCCAGCCTGAATACCAGAAAATACCATTCCTCTGTTCTTGTGTCTTGTAAAACGCCCTGCCTCTGCCTGGCAGGGCTTTCCTGCAGGAGTGCTGGGGGTCACCCCATAACTTTGCCGGAGTTCACAGTGCTTTATAATTCCCAACTGTTGTCACAGGTGCATGAGACTGGGGGACTCTCTGAGCATTTAGAGAATGCTATGCCCTGCCATACACGTGGCTGTGAGTGTGACATGCTGAGACATCCCTGGGAGAGCAGAGCTCTTAATGCAAAAGTGTGACAATAATACTTCAAAGCTAATTGACAATATGGGCTTGCTAATTTTACAGAGGTTAATGGATCTTCTTGGAGCCGTATGTATGAGGAGTGCTGGGGACTTAGCATCTTTTTCTTCCCCATGGAGTTCTTTGACCATATATAGCCAAGGTATCAACTTACAGGCCTGGGATTTCAGCTTTCTGTTTAGATTTCAGATGAAAGGCTGCAGTTGGAAGTGATTGTTATAAATATTTCCTGCTATCTGGTAGCAGGCTGACTTCAGCCCCTTCTAAGGAATTCGCTATAATTATCCTTTGCAACGGTGAACACAGTGTGTCCTCTGGCTGCTCCAGTGGGATGGAGGGGCACCACAGACCAGAGACTCTCTGGGGGCTGGAGTCCTGGGTGAGGGACTCAACAGGGCTGCTTCTGCAGTCCTGACCCTACCTGGTTGCTTTCCCCTTGCTGGCAGGGTGCTGCTACCCAGGCACTGCTGGAGTGACCAGGGTGGGCCAGTTTACAGTAGCTAGGCTTTGAAACATGTCCTGAGGCTGGCAAATGAGATGGAAGTGGTCAGTGCAAAGGGCAACCTGCTGCTGTGGCCACACAGGGCACAGGAGGTGGGATTGGGACTCTTCATTTTGCGGGATTCACCTGGGCTCTGCTCTCTGTTGGCCATCAGCAATGAGTTCCCAGTGGAAGAAAGGGAAGGAAGTGTAAAAAGTGGACTTTTGTCATCCAAATGCTCAGAGTAATAGGGATGAAAAGTACTGTCACTCTGCCCAGGACTCTCCTTTTTTTGTTTTTCTCTTTATCTCTCTATCACCAATCTCTTTGAATCTCTTCATGTATCAAAAACCCACATCAAACCAGTCAGAGCTGCCACTACATGCAGCAAGGCTAAAAAAAATAAAAATGCAGACAGATCAGTTAGAAATCCTGACACCTGGGGCCCCACAGAAATGCTGCACAGTTGTGCAGTTTAGTGCTTGTGAGGAAGAATAAATTTGCTTTTTAAAAAAATTCATCAGCATATTGCATATATTTATAGTTAGCTTCAAGCCTTTCCAGTGAGAACTTTTAGAATTTATTTTAAATTAAAGTGACTAGCATGACATACCAGTACTTAGCCTTTTAACAAAAACATTTTAGTCGTATAAATACAGTTGCTATTATTAAACTCCAGGGAAAGCCAGCAAGCTGCTGCAAATAACATCCTTCTGGCCTGCCTGTCCAAGCTCTTCTGTTCATACCCAGAACCAAGACATTTCAACACCTTGTTGAAGATCAGGGGTTCATTTTATTTTCTGTTCCCTTGATGGCTTTTTAAGCCTGTTTTAAACTTTGTTTCCACTTTCTCTTCTTTATTCCCTTGTCCATTCCATTATCTTAGTCCTTATACTCTTTTTCCTTTTCCTTTAGACTTTTTTACCTTTCTCCTCCACTCCCTCATTACTAGGGAAGCCCAATTCTCTGTGGTACTTCCTGGCCTTTCTGAAAGTATCTTGAAACCTCTTTGCTAAATCAGTTGCTAGAACTGACTTTAAGGACATCACAAGTTGCCTTCTGGGTTATTAGAATGTAAGGGTACTTCTGTGCATTGAAAAAGTGCCCGTAAATGAGATTTTAGAAAACCTCTGTCCATTTATCCTGTCTGTATTTACATCTTTCAGAAGAGCCAAGCAGGAGCAAGTTTTGATACTCTAGAGTAAACGCCAGACACATTGCCAATAGAGTGGTAGACGGATTTTGACCTATGACCAGCACAGTGCAGGAGGGCATCCTTTTTAGGGACCCCTCCCTACTGAAGAGCTGTCTATAGTTAAAAACCAGGCAGCCAGTGACTGGGGTTATTCCCATCTCCTCCACCTTAGTCTCCACCCAGCTCATTTCCAAACAAAAGCTGAGCAGCTATTCCTCATGCAGCTTTTAAGCCTGTGTGGCTGCTAAGAGAGGGAGGATGCAATAAATCATCCAGTCAATTAACAAGGGACTTTCTCCTTATTTGTAACCTCCTTTCAAAGCAAATGAGTATGACTGGCAGTGAAAAGAAACATATGCAATAGTTTAAAAATAGGTGTCTGAGACCAGCGGGGGAAATCTTTGCCCTGCTCATGTGGCATCCAGCATCTCCAGTTTGCCTGCATCATCTCTCCACTCACTCTCTCCCAGCAGCCACTGTAGCTTATTCCTTCAGGTGATGGTGCAGCATTTCCACATCCAATGCCATGCCAGCACCATCCCATTCACAAGACTTGTACCCTTTCTACAAATTTAAACCCTCCATAAATCTTGCCCTTGCAGATGGGAAATGGAGGCAGAGGAGTCTGGGAGCAGCCTACAGCATTGTAGTAACTCCCCTGCCAGCCCAGGGGCTTTGGGGTGAGCTCTCAGAAGTTCAGCAGCCCACAGGTGGGACTTGAGTGTGCTGGGGGGATAAAAACAGCAGCTGTGTCCTATTCACAGCCTCCTCTTGCTGGCTTCAGTCAAGTGTCTCCTGAGGGAGACTAGCAGACCTTCTCAAGGTTTCTAATGTGCTTTAGCATTTGCTGGGCTGAAAGGCTGGCTTCAGTTCTACATACTGCATTTCAAATCTGGAATAGAACCTCATGGGTTTGGGACATAGTTTGTTTTTTTATTAATGGTTCCTTGAGGTCTTTCATATTTCTTGGTACCTGCCTCCTAGTTAGTCTGTGTGCCTTAATATGCATTACAAGGGAAAACCAGGGCAGTTGTTCATGGCTTGGAAGTCCTGATCCATGTACCTGGGAGACACAGGGCTTTCCAAAAATGTAAGAGCATTGATTTGATGGCCCAAACAAGGGCATGTCTGGTCAGGCTGGATGGACAGGATACTGGACACCAGGAACATGGTATCATTGCCCAAAACAGTGTGAGTGCATGGTGTTCCACTGCAAAGCCAGGATTTTCTGTGAGCGATAGAGGAAGTAGGAAAGCTTAAGATTTTAGCATTTATCTTTCTTCCAGCATGAGAAATTGAGAGGTATCAGGAGTGTTCTCTGAATGTTAATTGCTGTTTTCTTTGTCCTTATTCCAGGTTTTCTGGTTTGTTTTGTTTTTCTTTTTTATTTCTCTTAATTCTGACAATTTAAAGTACTCTAAGAGTTATGCCTCGGAATTAAAAGCGGACAGTCTTAGTTGTGCTCTGAAAATAGCTGAAACTTTGCCATTACGGGGCAGTGATTCCCTCTGTCCCTGTCTGAGCTGGTCACTCTGGCCCATGTCAGCTGTCTTGCCCTGAATTTCTTTTCCCCAAGTCAGCAGCACCCACCTGCTCACACTCCTCTGCTCGCCTTCTCAATGCAAAAAACAGGGCCTGGCAGTGCTGCTGCCAGCCATAATTAGGGCAGTAATCCATAATAACCAGTAACGAAGAAAAAGGCAAACACTCAAGTATAGGGGGGAAAAATAATTTAATGCCTGTAGCAATCACTTTATTGTTGGGTTTCGTTTTAGGGGGTTTTTTTAGCTTGGAGGTTTTCTGATGGTCCAAGAGATTAAAAAAAAAAAGTCTTCCTGCCATATCTGTAGCTTTAATAATCACCCAAGTAATTGCATTGTTTGTAAACTGCATGGTAATTAGTGTGTGTAGAGCTGTGATGCAGAAAGCAGAGCTAAATGTGGCCGAGGTGCCAGGCAATATGCAGCGCAGAAGTAATGATTATTAATAGTATGTGTTGACTTAGGCTGATAATGCCCCAGAGTCTTCATCCCCTGTATCTCACCAGCAGGAAGCGATGCTCTGTGTGGAAGACAAACACCTTGTAACCAGGAAACTGCCTGTGCCTGGGTTTCCCATGGCCGGATTGGCCTTGGAGAAAGTGTTTCCCGAAGACAGAGCCTTTGGGGGTGCACCCTGACCGGACACCAGGGCAGGGGATGTGACCTGTGCCATGCAGTTCTCTTTTCACAAAGGATCGCGGAACTGTGCTTGGACGCGATGCGTGGCGCAGGTTTGCCTGTGGGGAGTTAATTATTCCCATAACCATTGATAATCAGTGCTGAACCTTATTTCTGGTGGCAAATGCCAGGTGAGCTGGTGAAATATTTAATATTAAACTAGTTATTACATAGTCTGAATTGCATAGTCCCTCACTAAAGAGGGAGAAAAGAAATTTAACTGAAAAAAAATACAAAACCTCAGGGCATTGAAATAAGAAAATGCTAGATTAATCCAAGAAAAGTCCCTAAACCAACCCAAAACCTAAAATCATTGCCTTTTCTTTGTTTTTTGGCTCTTATTCAATCTTTTCAAACAGGACCATATGTGACTGTCAAGGCCTTGGGAGGGGTGGTGAAGAAATTCTTTATTTACTTTCTTCTTTAAACATCTCTTTTTCTACTCTCCATCTTTCCCAGAATTTCTTGAGTTTATGGGAAGAAATCTCTGATATGGCAAATGAAAAGTAAAACCATGTAACTTGTAGCATTTCAGAATTTAGAAGACTATTTAGCAAAGAAAATTAAGACAAGTCACTCTTCCCCTCCATTTTTTGACAGTTTTGAAAAATTAATGAAATGCTGAAAGTCAAAGAAAATTGTAGGAATCAGCAACAGTGAGGATGTAAAGTAATGGCAGAGAAATAGGTATAATAATAATAGGAATTTAAAGGAACACTGAAAATAATACTGTAAAAATTAATCAGGGGAAATGTGGTACTCAAACATCTTGTTTGAAGAATAGAGAGGGCTTGACATTTTCAGAAAATAGTTCCAAGGTAAGTTTTGGGTGGGAAAAAAAACTTCTAGCAAGACATTTTTGGATGGATCTGATAGTAAATATTATTCTTCTAAGGACAATTGTGGACATTTAGAGGCAATAAAAGATTTTCCTTAAGCCAGAGTTGCAAGTGGCCTCCACTCAAATGCAGTGATTCATGCTGCCTTGTTTAAGGATCTGAGATCCTGTAAGAGCCTGATGGAGAGATGGAGGCTTTAGCTAGCTCTTAAAATTCTGTTTATTGCATAGACGAGGTTACAGCAGTTGAGAGTCTTGGGTGAGCCTATAGCTGCTGGCCATAGGCAAGCTGTGTGTCCTGAAGCCCTTCTAGTTCTGGTTACAATGCATTATATACTTTTCATTACAGAGCATCTTAATACATGACTATCAACCGTACACAATACCTTTTACATTTACATATAACCTATCAAAAGCTGCTAAAATTACCATATTATGTTAGTGACTAGCTAATTATTGGAGTTAGTATTTACATGTTAGACTTGGGAATTGTTTTGCAGTGGAAATTTCTGAGATATTTTTTCTACTTGCAACATTGGCTTTCTTGTTTACCTGTGAAAATCCTTTTGTTTGGTAAAAACATCTTTTGTTTGAGGTGGATTTATCCTTTGCTCTAAGCCATAATTGCTCTTTGTCTTTTAGTTACCCAGTAAGACTGGCTCAGCAATTCTTTTCTTCTATATCAAAACTTGCTTTTATTTCTGTAAAACTCTCTGTATATATGCAAAAGTCCTTCATTAAATTCTCGTACTTCCCAACAAGATCTCTTATATTCAAAAAGAAAACTGGGAAAGGCTCTAACCATAAGGGCAATTAGTACTTCAGATGTAAAATTTAGAGACAAAATTTTCAAAAACAAAGGTATTTCTCATTGAACGGCGCTACTTCTCTAGAATTCCAATTGGTAAAACAAGCAGCTGAAATGTCACCTAAGACATTTAGAAAAATGATCTTACTGCACAAGGTGGTGATTTTAAGGAATTTTGCCAAACACTAGTGTGCAACTTAATATCCTCAGAGCTCAGGAAATGTTACCTGCAAGCCAAGGCCATTGGCATTGTTTAGGGAAAGCTTTCATAGGGATTTCTCCACCTATCCATCTAGGCCTGGATAAGGCCTCTGAGGGGCACATTTTTGGCAGCAGAGAGCTGTTTCTTCTGTTTTCATTGCAGGACTAGGGGGGAAGAGGAACCTTGCCAGTTGAGATCTCCCAAACCTGGTCTGTAAGAGATGGAGGACACAACCACAGATGCAGCACAAATGCCTCTTTCCTTTTGGATATTTAACAAGAAGTGACTAAAAACCTGTGCTTGGGAGTTGGGCACTAAATAGCTAAGAATTGCAGTAGTAATAGTGGGAGGAATTGATTTTTTTGTTGTTAATTAGACTTGCAAGCAAGTTTCTTTAGTGCACATGGAACTAAAGGATCATTTGGGGACTTGGGGTGTCTCTTAAGAAACATCATATTTGAGGCTAGGTGATTGGTCAGGCATCCATGGATTTCTGTCATGACAGGCCTTAGGAAGTGGTATCATTGGTTTTCTCAAGTTGAAAACAACCAAAATTGCTTTTATGGCAGAGTAAGTGGTCTGGATCCTATTTTCCCACTGCATATTGTAGTTGCAGTCTAAAAAAGACATGAGAAATAGAAGTGACTGATTTTTCCATGCCTTAAGCTGCCTCCATGAGGGTTGATTGCTCAGGGGATTTCAAGGCAGACTGAAACACAGAAAAGCACTGGCTTTGTGTGCGCTCTTAAATATTGCTGTGTTTTGAATTTTATTAGAAACTTGGCAGGCTTCTGCTTGAGCTCTAACTGCCTTTTCTGCCTTTGGTTTATCAACTACCATAATTTTAGATGCACAATCACAGTGTGCAACCGTGTGGCCCAGCATGCATGAGCAAGGGAATTACTCTAAAAACATGTCTTGTTAAAGTACTTGTCAAATTAGTTGCTGTCAGCCAGGATGAATTAGACCCAAAATGGTACATGCACAAGTGAGGAAACACATTCTCCAGCACACTTGTACCATTAGTCCTGCTGTGCTTGGACGGGGAGCTTAACCCAGGAAAAAGCCAGGCTCTTCTCTCACTCATATTATTGGAGTTCTGCCCAAAGATACCTTGGGTCTGTGCACTCGAGGGGATATGTATTCAAAAGAGAGGATGCGATAAACGCATACATCTGTCAGGAAATAAACACAGCCTTGTGATCTTTCTGAGCTGACTGCAGCTCTAAACCCTGCCAATGAGGCAGCCATAATTCCTTGTGCGAGGCACTGAAGGCAGATGTACAAATCCTGGTTTAACAGGGGAAGTAGGTGTTTTTCCATTGCTCCAAAGGAACATTTGACCTGTGAAATCAATGCCCTTTATTTAATTTTGCTGCAGTTTGTCCTGCCCAGGGTCCAAAATGCAGGATGACAGGTGCTCCTGGGTCTGGCTGATTAGGATTCACAAACACATAGGGATGTGGAAGACACGAGCAATTTGGGAAGAAGAGAGCAGAAGGAGCCCGATTCTTTGGAGCAGCACAAGCTCTCAACACTTTGATGACCAAAAAGGCAGGAGAGAAATAAAGCTGATTGATAACTGATAATGCTGTTAATGTGACAAGATGCTTTCTTGAGCATGGTCCAGGCCACAGCACGTTTAGGAGTCATCAGCAACTTGCCACCTGCAAGGGAGATGTTTGTGGTCTTTATCAGTGCAAGAAGAGGAAACTCCCTGCTTGATTTTGCTTCCCACACGAAGAGATCCTGTGCTGGCTGGTGTGCAAACTCTCCACTTGTGAGGAACTGAGATGTGCCTCAGAGGTGGGGACACAGTTGTTCTTTAGGACACTGCAACACAGACCTGCCTTGGGGACAGGAAGGGCTTTGTCTGGCGTGGCTGGCAGAGCTCTCTGAAGAAGAGATTTCATCACACCACAGGGAAACACCAGGGAAATAAACCAGGCTTCCAGGTAGTCTATCATGAATGCCCACATCACCCAGTCTCAAGGTAGAGTGATAATGAAGATGACGTGGGAAAAGGCAATCTGTACCCAGGGAGGTTTTCATAAGTGAAATTGAAAATAAATCACTGCAGATGTGATGGCTCATGCCAGCTCTCATCCATGCTCATCCCCTTGCTCTGCTTTCCTTTCCATTTGCTAATTCCTCTGCTGCAATGCACTGTTATCCTGGTTTACTACCCAGCTGGCATAGTCTCTGAATCTGCCTTATAGAGGAGCTACACAGGCACAAATCAACCATCTCAGCCTGGGAGAATAAATTAGGAAATGAGAACTGGAGAGCCTGACACGTTTGATATTGCAGAATTAGGTGTACTGAACTGATTAACAGCACAGCCCACAGCACTTTGGCATATTTGTGTGCCCCCTTGAAACTGAAAGCTAAATGTCATGGTGCCAAAAAGCAGCCCCCAGAAAGGAGGGCTCCATGACATGACCCTCCCCTCCCATCGTTCCAGAGAAGTTAAAGCAAGGTCTGGGAAAGCAGTCATGTGCTGGAGACCTTATGAGATGAGGCTCAGAATAGAAATGCTCTGCCTCACCACAGCCCTCTTGGAAGCTGTCTTCCAGCCAGAAGGGGTTTGTTCCCATGTCCTTACTGAGAATCCCCCACCTGTAGAGCAGGAGAAACCAGGGTTTGCACACTTCCCTGGGTAGTTTTTGTGTTCTTGGGTGAAGGGCAGCTGTTCTTGCCTTGTTTTTTACCATTAGAGATGTAGACCTTTGTTTTGGAGTAGATGGACAAAGGCAGCGAAACGCAGAGGTTTTATGGTTGTGAATTTGGAGGGAAGGCTGGACTGTACTTATCTTACCTTGCTTTAGGAAACCAGACTGCTCCCTAGGTCCAGCTTGGTGTGTTCCTGGTCTCACATCCATCCAGCTTGGTTTTCACAACTGTGCCTTTTAGGACTCTGTGGCACAGTGAAAGCCAACCCTTCAAGGTTTAAAATCAGCTCTGGGTAGTGCCAAACCATACAAGGCAAGAGGTGCCAGAACAGCAGGGCTGCCTGGAAATGTCATAGAATGGAGAATTGCACTTTGGGACTGCTGGTGAAGCCTGCAGCCAAAAGCCTGACTGCTGCTGCCGAGAAGGAGGCAGATGAGCTTGTGAGGGCTGGAGGATGTTGTCTGTGCTGCATCAAGCAGCAGAGAGCTGTGTGAGATATGGGTGAGGTTCAGGAAATGGCTGTCCTTGGAGTAAGCTAGGACCAGACCCACTGTTCCCATGCCTGAGGCATATCAGCCATGCCAAAGTCCAGCCAAGGGTTTTCTCAGGCAGTGGCACTGGTGCCATTGCACCCAGGGATGCAAAAGGGAGGGTGGCTGGGGTGACTCTCCCTCAGCACAGTGGGCTGAAGTGCAAGGCAGTGATCCAAAGCATTTTGAAGACGTTTTCTCCTGATGTCTTTCCATTTGGAATTAATCCAACTCTCCTGACACGAGCCCAGAAGTGCACTGTTGCTTAGAATCACAGAACCATTAAGACTGGAAAAGACTTCCTGTATCACCCAGTCCAGCCTTTGACCAAACACTACCATGTCAACTAAACCACAGCACTGAGTGCCACATTCAGTCATTTCTTGAACACTTTCAGTGACGGTGACTCCGCCATTTCCCTGTATGTTCCAATGCCTGACTGCCCTTTCAGTGAAGAAACCTTTCCTGATGTCCAGTCTGAACAGCTTGAGGCCATTTCCTCTTTTCTTGTCACTAGTTGTCTGGGAGAAGAGGCTGATCCTCACCTTGGGTCAAATCTCCTGTCAGGGAGTGATAAGGTCTCCCCTTGAGCCTCCTTTCTCCAGGTTAAACCCTCTCAGCTCCCTCAGCTGCTCATCACAGGACTTGTGCTCCAGACCCTTCAGCAGCTCCACTGTCCTTTCTCTGGACTCGCTCCACCCCCTCGGTGTCCTTCATGAATTGAGGGGTCCAGAACTGGACACAGCACTCGAGGTGTGGCCTCACCAGTGCCAAGTACAGGGGAAGAATCACTGCCCTGCTGACCACACTATTCCTGATCCAGACCAGGCTGCTATTGGCTTTCTTGGCTGCCTGGGCACACTGCTGACTCATGTTCAGGTGCTATCAACCAGGACAGCTCCTTTTCTGCCGGGCAGTTTTCCAGTCACTGTTCCCCCAGCCTATAGTGCTGCAGGGGGTTTTGAACCTTCTACCATTGGCCTTGACCCTTCAGCCTGTCCAGATCCTTCTGCAGAGCCTTCTTGCCCTCCAGCAGAAGCTCAATAACTATAAGTAGAACTCACCTCGCAAGGAGCATGGGCACAAGCTGGCTCATGCTCAGCTGCCCACCCCATCCTACACTCTCTCTGTGCCAGCAGAGAAGTATCAGGGCTGAAGACGTAGCTGCAGTCACCCTGTAAGACCTGGGTGAATGCTCACTATCAGTCTGACTCTATGGGCACTCTGCAAAGATCCAAGTGCCTTTTGGCCACATCAGCCTGGCTGTGCATTTCCAGGCAAACCTGCTTCCATGCACGTGCCTAGGATGTAACACACATGCTGCATATGCAGCAGGTTTCCTTGTTGCAGGTAGATGCAAAGATGCTGACTCAAGTCTCTCAGGAGAATCAGGCAAGTTCTTTATTGGCTTCTCCATGACTCTGAATTATTCGAGCAATTCAAAGTAAAGAGTAGGTTTCTCAAGTACCCTATGTGAGAAGCCAGAATGGAGACAGTCTGGTGAAAAATTCAGGGAGATTAGGAAAGCTGAAGCAGTAGGATCCCCTGGGCAGATAGCCAGAGAGGCTCTGCTGAGGAAGCAGGACTGTTAATGCTAGAGATGGTGCTTGGATCAGAGAAGTGGGTGCTTGTAGCTCCTGCATCTGACAGTGTGCAGATTCACTCTGGGTCCCCTTTGCAGGCATTTTGTCCTCTGAATTTCAGCAGTATTGCACAGGGCGGAAATCAGTTCAGTTTTATAGGATTTAAGACAGTGGCTCCAGCCAAATCTGGTTTTGAATTGGGAGCAGCAACCAACCAGCATGGCCCCCTTATTGACCATTTCACAGTTGTGTGTCCATTTCAGGCTTTGCACATCTGTGCATACCAAGTGCTCCCCAATTATAGAAATCTGGCACACAGAATCACTCGTCTCTTTCAGAAGCAAGTGAAAAATTTGCCTTGTGCTTCCTGGTTTTGGCAGCGATTCTCACTCTTTTATCTGAAGCCCTTGACATGTGAGAAGCAGGGATGCTTCCTTGCACACTGCAGATGGACTGCTGCATGACAGAAAATGAAGTGATTCGTCTTGTGTATAATCCAGAGGCTCATCTGAGTTACTCATCAAGCCCTTTATAAACCACTTTATAGACTGCCATTGCTGGTTATTACTTACGATATCTTACATTGTCTGATGAGTTACAGGATTTTGCCTGTTGCTGCTTCCATCACATTGAACTCTGAGAAGCTTTAGTGTCTCAGGCAGTTTCTGCTGACTCAGAGCAACGCAGTCCTGCCGAGGAGCAGTGAATGGTTTGGAAGTGCACTGTGCAATCCACTGGGCACCTGGAAGTTGAAGGGTGTAGGCTTCCAACAGGTACACTTGGAAATATTCAGCATGGTGGCATTTGGGTAAGGAACTTTCTCCAGATCTCTGTGTTTTGCTGCTAAGCACACAGGCATTGGTCTCGAGGAGGTACATTTTCTGGTACATGTCAGACAGTTACATGTCTGATCTGCATGGAGTTTGGGTGCAATAGGATTTTGCATTATTTTCTGGAGTTTTGAGTTTCATTTCCTCATCAACAAATAAAAGTCTGGGGAGGAATGGAAAGCATTGAAGTGCTAGAGAAGGTTCTGGTGGAAGCTCTGTGGAAGAAGCACTGATATGAAAGTGTCCAAGTTTAGCTCATCACAGTGTGGTGGAAATAAAGGGATTGTGGTTACTGCTCTGCAAAGAGAGAGAAAGGACAATAACACGGATTTTTTTAGGGGAAAAAAGGTCAACTTTATTGTATGGACAGCCCATATTTAAAGTATGTTAAGTGCAGCTAGGACAGGGCAGTAGTTCATTGGACAATTGGGAAAAACATCTTTGGGACAGTACCTCAGGATGTATCCCACGGGAAAGACACCAGGTGTTAATTTTTATTATGAATTATTATGAATTTCACTTTTTTACCATATTATTACTTTGGGAGACTTCTTCCCTAACTGAAGCTGTAGTCAGCTTGTCAGCCTGGGAATGGACCTGAGAGTCAGGAGAAATCCAGGCCTGAAAAAGAATTTCCAAGCTGTAATTCCCTAGTTCTCTAAATGTGTGTGTCCACAAGGGATCAGCTGAAAGTGTCTTAGACTGTGTGCTGCTGGCTCTTGCTGGAAACTTTTTCACTTTTTTTTTTTCCCCTTCCTCTATGCAAGGGGAAAATACCACAGCTACTTTCTCTGAAAAGTCATGTCTCCTAAACAGCTCCTGTGTCTGGGAAGCAGGCAATGAGGTACTCTGAATGCATCAATATGACACTCCCTGGAAAACATTGTCTTCCACAGCTATCCCAGTGGTGTGCCGGGAGACATACCTTGCTGGTGGCATAATTCAGGAGCTCACTCTCTGCTTCAGAACATGAATCCTGCTATAAATATTTCCAAAATAAAACAACCAGGACTTTCAGAGGTATTGGGGAGGGTGGGTAGCCTGCCTGCCTAGCCCTGAGCCATAGGGTGGTTTTGGGAATGGCAGGGCTGGCTTTAGGGCAGCCTGGCAAAACCCCAAGAGAAAGCTGCCACAGGAGGCAGGGTCCATCTATGCTCCCAGCAGCAGCACAAGGATAATGGGCAGGCATTAAAGATGTGAGGTGATCCTCAGGTTCTCTGTAGGCTCCTACAAATTTGACCAGAGTCTGAACTATTAACCAGTTAAGAGAAAAACACTTTCTTCTTTCAAAGAACCATTGCCTGGGGTTGGATCTAAGGCTTTGGCAGGTATGTCTAGCTTTAACTCTCTTGTATTTGTTTGGCAACCCAGCTCTCTTTTGTAACCGTGTGACACAAGAGGGATTTCCAAAGAGATCTGGAGTTTTTCCCACCACCTCTAGCAAGAATCCCTCCCTGCATCCTCTTCCCTTGCATTTGTGTCCAGAGTCCAGGGCTCCCCTGCACTCACACCGGGGGTTGCTGAACTCATTATCCAGCCTCTCTCATCCCTTTTCTGTGTTGATGTCATTGCTTTCTTTTGAAATTGTTTGTTTCCACCCTCGCTGCCTTCACCTTGTCAGAAATCAGGAAAGACCAAGGGCAGGACATTTTCCCCATGGTTTAGGTCAGGAGGGAGGGCACAGAGGGGCACCATGCCATGGGAAGAACTGGCTGGCAGGAGGAGGCTGGGGAAAGACCACCAGCCACAGTGCTGGCCCCAGGCAGCGTTGGCCAGCCTGGCCCCAGCCCCAGGCTCCACTGCATCACCATGACCTAAATGCACCCCTTCTGCAGATGGATACATTCCCAGACTTTTAAAGAGTTTGTTCCCCTTGGCCTTGCTGGGAGGAGCTAGGGACGTTTTTTGGGGCCAGGCTTGGCACATTGCTCGCCTCAGAAGAGCTTCCTTAGTGTGCACTTTTTTTGCGGTGTAAATAATGAATTGTACATTTAATATTAAACATCCTGTACCCTTACCAGACCTTGTTGTGCACGTGAAACTTGGCAGATGAAGTGCATGCAGGTGATTTGTCTTTACAGCCATGCAGGATTTCTAAGGTGCCCCATTCTTTTTTTGGAGGGGAGCAAGAGCTTTGCCCTTCCCTCTGCTGCTCCAGTCACAGCTCAGTGCATCTTCCACTGAGCACAGTCCTCAGAGTTCTTCTGCCTTGGCCATCCTGTCCTTTCACCCACGACTACCCACATCTCCTCATCCTTCTGCACTAAAACCTCAGCTGCCTACATGGGCATGGTTCAGTGCACAGTCCAGGAGGACCACAAACATGGGCAGAGGAAGCCCGAGGGATTTGCTTATAGTGAAACAGCAGAAATGTGTGTGGTGGAACCAAGACAAGTCTGTTTACTGGCAGGGAACTCAGCAGGATGCTGGAGCTCATCAAGGGTGATGGAGCAAGAGAAAATTAGTCATTTGGGAAGGAAAGACTGTCAGTACAGTGGGTGATGTCTGCATGGTTAGCTCACAGACTTCCAGGGACAATGCTGGGAACCCCTCCACCAGAGTATTTTAAAATCCAAATGTACTCAGCCATAGGGAGGTATCCTGCACGGGCATCAGGAAGCTTGTGTGTATAGGCATGGATGCATCCATAAGTGATGTGGTGGATAGCAGCATGATGCAGCTGGTTTTTCCATGTCTGATTTCTGTGACTCAACGACCGTGAATTATTTTGGAAAGCTAACCACATTACTCCATAGCTTCAGGTGAATAAGGAAGCAGGCAGACTCCCTGGGGATCTGACACACTGTAAAGCAGGCATCCATCTGGGAGAGCATTATTGCATGAGCTCAGCATTCCTGTTGGTATTGATGCATGTTCAGCTCTTGAGTTGCTCCTTGCAAGCGAAGGCTGTGTAGGGTAACACACAGAGGGGGATGAGACAAGGCTGGGCACCCTGATTAGATGCTGTTGGTTTTTTGTGTAAGATTCATGGGAAGCAAAGGGAGGGGCAAAAAATCTGGATGAAGATGAAAAATGATGCTGCACATAAAGCTTGCTCTGAATCTATAGAGCTGGCCTTTAATTCAGTCATCACAGTCTGAAAGCAACACACACACACGTGCAAAACCCAGGCTGCAGATAAAAATTTTTGAGAAAATGAGCCCTCAGCTCCCTCCTCCCAAGCTTTACTTTTTAGAAAATGCCCTTTCTTAATTTTGGAAATGATTGCATTATCTCAAACCGCTTGTAAATCTTGTTAGCCAAGTAATATAGTTTGGACTAAATGTCTGTTCCTATATGAGCCTCAGGGGAGTGTGGAAAATAACCAATTCAGCCCTGTTGCAACCTCCCACCAGCTCTACAAAAGAGACTCCTTTTTTCTGATTAACCTCAGTTCCTTTCAGCAGTGAGGCAGAGAGAGGCAACAAGATCAATGAAAATTAGGTCTATTAAAGCCAGCCTTGTTTTCTAGTTGTGTGTACAGCCTTGCCACAAGCTGAACTCATCACCAAATGCACAATTAATCAAAGAGGAGTGCAGGCACTTGGTGTCTCCATGTGCTTGTGTGTGTGTGTCTGTGTGTGTGTCTGTGTGTGAGCATGCACTAAGGTGACCGCACCAGATGCATTTGCAATTGAAAGGAGCAGAGGAACAGAAGCAAGATGCTAGTTTTTTCCTATTTATTATTTATGTAGTTAAGAGTCTGCACCCAGCAAAGCTCGTGGAGCTGTGACTGATGAGTTAATTGGATACCACACTAGCATATCTGGAAGAAGCTGTGGAAACCCAGGGACGGAAATAGTAGCTGAGACTGCAGGAGAGCATGTCCAATGTGTGTTGACGTGCCTAGTGATGCAAAGCCATAGCTCCTGCTTCTGCTCCAAAGGGAGGGGACTTGTCATCATTGGTTTTGTTTTCCACAGGACTCCAGTGTAGGGTTGGAGCTTCTATAAGGATCAAGATTCCTTATATTAAAGCTGTCAGATCCCCAGCTTTGGGGAAATTGCTGGAGATGTGCCAAAGACAGGCTCAGCTGTATTTCTGTCCAGATGAGTCTTAGACTCTCATTGTTGGCACTTTCCTCCTGCCAGCTGCTGCCCTCCACCCCCTTTTCCTGCTTTTCTGACGGGGTTTTATGGGGTGGGGAGGACCTTGAAGCCACTGGTGACAATGATTTCTCTAGCCATTCCTCAATGTATGATTGCCCGGCTGACCTCCTTGGATGTATATTTGTGCACCTCCTCTCTGCCCATGCAAAACCCAGAGCCTTCGTACTGTCTTGGTGGTGGTCCAGCTCTGAGTTTCCCTTTACCATGAACCAAGTCCAGTTTCTTTCCATGGATCCTCCAGGGACTATGGGACCTCCCAAGGCCCCATTTAATTGCATGGGGCCATGTAACATCCATTCTCCTGGCACCAGTGCTGTGGTGGAACTGGGTCTCGGCCAGACATGATTTCCCTTGCATGGTCTCATTCCAAGGGCTTGTTTGTCTCACAGAGACAATGCAAGGGGAATGAAGAGACCTGGAAATTTTCCCACTGCCCCTTGGTAAAACAGCCCCGATGGGGGTCAAGAAGGAAACCCCCCAGCTCCTCTGTAGTATTGTTTGAAAACTGCTCTAGAGAGGCTAAACATCTCTAAACATTTTTTGTATGATGCCTTTGGAAGAAAATCACGAACTTAACAGTGTCTGAAAGCCAGTCTAAGCCTGCTGATGACAAACAGGATGAAGAGAGTCCAACAAGTCCAATACTTTGGAGAGAACCTGGGCAAATGTAGATCTCCTCATTCTGGTAGACCGTACTGCCTTTGGGAGCAATGCAGCAGCTGAAAATATGGGTCTTACTTTTCCTTTGTGGGGAAATCTGCGGTGGAGATTTCCTGTGGGTTGTGTGTGCTCAAGCAGTCCCAGAAGGCTGGGTGGTATATGTCAACCATCTTCATCACCCTGTAGCAAACAGACCAAGAGGTGGTGGCCCACTGGGGCTGGGAACAGCATTAGGATCCTTTTTCCCCTTGGTTGGACCATTGAAAGGGAAGAAGTTAGCAGTTCTAGTGATCAGCAGGCCTCTGTGCACCCCTGCTTTTGCTGCGGGCATCACCATGCCCAGGTCCTGGCTGCACTTGCTTAGTACCAGGCAAAGTTCCATGATTTTCTGTGGCTGGGAAGCACAGAAATAGTCACTGTTGGAGAGCATTCTTAGGGGGGCCAGATGGGCAGAGCCCTCCAGCAGACTCAGTCTTGTGCCCAGTCCAGGTACTGAGCAGGACCTTGGCAGAGTCACATTGTTTCTGTCTTGCTTCTCCTCCCTATCCATCATCCCAGAGCTGTTCCGCATGAAAGATGTCAGTGCTTTTACGGCACAAGAAAATATCAGCATGTCCAAAGGCACACAAAGATCAGCAATTAAGCTGTTTCACTCTGCAAACATCTTCCTACCACAGTGAGGGGTTTGATTAGGCTTGGTTTGTGGATCTTGCCAGAAGCTGGAGTTTCATTCCCATCACAAAGCTGAGCCCACTGTGGGAAGATCTTGTCCCTTTCTGTACCCCCCACCACTGATATGAAGCAGCCCCTTGCTCTTTCTCAGGGAGAGACACCTTCTGACTCTGAGGAACACCACCAAGGTCTCAGCAAAGACAGAGAGAGGAAAAAGCCTTTTGTTCCTGCAGCAGAGCAGCCCTGCCCAGAGTACCCCAGCTGGAGAAAGCATCACAGGTTTGTGACTGGGTGGTCAGCTTTGGGCTCTGAAACTGTTGTGAGCAGATCTAGAGAGCACCTTCCCATAGGAAAGGACAGGAGGATGTGACCTTTGGATGTGATCTTGGGCTGCCTGTTTGCTCTCTGCATCTTGCAGTGATTTCATTTCCAAACCCTTGTCTTCCAACCCAGGCACTCTGCCATGAAGAACAAGATTGAAAGGAGTCAAGCCAGGGAGGGAGCATGGGGAACTAAGGTTGCTGTAGCATAAAAACTGCTGATGGTTGAAATCCTATCCACTGAGAGACAGGGGAATCCCTCCTCGATGGGTTATGCTGAGTCTTACATGGCTCAGAGAAAAGGAAGTTAAATTACTCCCCTTATCCAGTAGATTCAACCCTTTTTGCTTTCTACAGACACAGCAATTTTTTTTGTTGTTCGTCTTACTGCATGTAGTTACACATTTCAAAATAATCATCTAAATTCCTTAGGACTCCCTTATTACTGTGCTGTTGGTCATGCAGGTTAGGTCAGACCCTCCCAAAGGAGCAGAAGGCCGCCTTCCTGCTCTGGCTCCACACTTACCAGGTGAGTTTTCCAAACCTCAACTTCTCCTCAGCCTTTACCAGGCCCTTGAACAACCATGCTGAGAGGTGGCCATGGGAGTTGAAAGACCTTTTGGTGGTCTCACTGGTGCTGGGCTGTCATGTCCCTGACTCCCTGCCCATCTTTGTCCCCTTTTATTATGCACTCAGCTCAGGACACAGAGAAAGGTGGTGGGAGAGCTGCACCATTTCCAGAATCACTGGTTTGGGGCTACTTTCCAGCATCTTTGGACCAATGGTTTGAACCTAGATGTTTGGCCTGGCCTGAAAGAGAAAGTATATTTGTTAATATTTCCTCATAAAAGCACAGGGGCTTGCATGTTTTTTTTCTAAACTTTCATTTAAAGTTACTGTATTTTCCTCCTAAACATCTGATTCTGTCTTTAATCATGCTATTTTCCTGATCTCAACAATATGTCAGTGCCACAATTTGGTGCACTGTAGGTAAGAATATAAAAAACCTTTTGTTTCTTTGAAATCCATTGTGTTTTCATTTCACCAAGATCATTTATTCTTGTGTCAAGGAAGAATAAATGAGAAGTGTCAGGCAGACATTTTATATATTGCTTTATCTTTAAGCTAAAAAAATCCTCTGTGTGCAGCCTGGCTTAGTATGGAAAATCTCTGCACTCCTTTATTAGTTGTCACCCTGTTACTTGATGTTCTCCCTTTCTGAAGTAGAATAACAGAAACCTCATATGTGCCCTTGCAGCTGCTTTACCGAATGTTATTGTGCTGGTTTGATGCTATTTTTTTCAATCTGCTGTTTGCACAGCAACAGGTTGTATTTTGTTTTCATGATGTCAGAGTTCTTCACCGGGCTGACTGCTGATAAGTCGTTTTCAGGAGCAGCTTCAGCTGATTTATAATGTAGGGCATGTTGGAGTAGTTTGGGTCTTTTGCCATTGGTACATGTGCTGCTTTGCATTCGTTTCTTCAGACTTCATCTTCCCATTCCTTTGTCCTCCTTGGGTGCCTTTAAAGGTTCTCACAGTTCTCTCTAAGCTCGAGTAAAATATGCATATACATGTATATTACCCCATTTGTATGTATATCCATGGACACATCCATACATTTTTCTCAGCCTGTTCAAGAACTTCTGCAGCCCTGTATGTCCTCCCACCACCCCACAGGTGAGTTCGTTCCTTTGAAAATTGACCACTTATTCTTCCTCCTTGTTTTCCACTTCTGAGATATTTTCAAAGCTTCAGCCTCTCTCAGATCCCTTAACTATTGTCACTGGCTTTCTCTGCCATCCTTTCGTGGGAGCTGGACCAGGCCAAAGCCACCTGAATTACGCACAAAATACGCACAGAGTGCTCTTAGATGCTTATCCTCAGATTTCCTGCTCTGACACCAGACACCTCTGGTTGATGGCTCACTTTCTGTTCAAATTTAATTCGGTTACTGCACAAAGCTACTTTGTACCCTGAAAAAGAGGTTGGAAACTTTTCTTGCCACAGGTGAGCTGGGGGCAGAAGAGGAAGACAAAATGTCAAAGGCCTTTTCTTTACTCTGCCAGCAAACCAGCGAGGCTGAGCACATCCATTGCCACTGGCCACTTACCCCACACAGCAGCTGCCACACTTGGTGCACTGAAACCCAAATAAGCAAGCAAGTGATCAAATCTAATTCCCATCCAGAAATACAGCCAGCTCCTTACAGAGTGAAAATCACCACAGCCTGCTGAAGCCACTCCATACAGGACCTGGACCAGGCTCTGTGTTTTCCAAGTGAGCCATGAAGTGATACCACTGCTGCAGATTCAGACAGCCTCCCTCAGCAGAGGAGGATGAACAGCTTCTTTGGGAATCCTTAAGGAGGCCAAGAAAAACGTGAACAAGTTTTACATAAGGCAGTGAGGCTGTCTGGCCCCTCTACATCCTGAAATAAGATGAGTGGTGCATCCTCTTGGTGAACATGAGGAAAGCTACTGCCCAGCTTTAGACCCACCTTAAGCAGAGCCAGATTCCTTAATTTAATAAGGGTGGGGTTTTTTTATTTTATTTTAAATTTGAGCTAACCTCATGATCACTGAGTCCCTTTGTGACAAATTTCCCAGTGACAATTCAAGGGGGGAGTGTTCCACTCTAGTGAGGTCTGGTGTGTCATTCAGGAGAAGCGGCTCTCTGATACATAAAATTTAGGTTCACCATGCCAGGAGAAATAGAGCGTATCATACACACTGTTATTGAGTCACTGTGAAACAATGTTAAATAGTATAGAGGAGAAAGAGAACATAAAAACAGACCATGAGCTTTTTTTATCCCCAAGCAGCAATGCAATGTGCGTAGGAGAGGGCAGAATTCAGAATTCTCGCTTTTCAGTAAAGTCACATTTCCCTTCAGACGGGGAAACCAGTCCCAACAAAAAAACACTTGCTATGCTGTGAACTTTGGGAGCAGAAATGCCAGCAGATGCCTGAAGTTAGCAGTTCTGGTTGACAGTGTATTGAAAGAATACAGGAGATGGGCTGGTGCAGGCTGCACACAAGTGAAGCCCAGGAACAGCTCTGCACATAACGTGATTGTCCTGCCAGAGTGGTGCTCGCTTTCCCCCACTGGCTGCAGGTGGCTTTCCACTGCTCCCACATGTCCCCATCTCAGCCAGCCTGAAAAGAAGGCAAAACCCCCCTGTGGCTCCCATCCTACATTTCTTCCATGGGTACAGATGCCATGCTGCTTTGCAAGGCCACAGGGATTTCTATTACCTTTAAGAAGTGACTAAGGACTTCTAGATTAGACCCAAAGTGTACATAAACCTTATCAGGGCAAAGACTTCAGGCTGTTTCTCTTGCTGATTTGGGAGCTGAACCAACCCAAGGGTTTAAATGGGTTTGAAGCCCATCTTCATGTGACTTGACCTCATAACCTCAAGTGAGATGCTAGAACAGGTTGCCCAGAGAAGTTATGGATGCCCCATCTCTGGAATTGTTGAAGGCCAGGTTGGAAGTGGCCCTGGGCAACTTGCTCTAGTGGATGGCATCTCTGCCCATGGCAGGGGTGTTGGAATTGGATAATCTTCCAACACAGAACATCCAATTATTCTATGAAATACGAAAATATGTATACAGGCATGGATGTACATGGTTGTAATGGATCCATTGAGTGTCAGTGTTGTGTCAGTGTCCTTGGCAGGGGGGATTCAATCAAACTTGGCTAACATCACTGACTGAATTTACTGAGGGTCTTTCATTTTTTCATCATCCAATCATCATTTTCATCATCCAATCATCATTTTCATCATCCACCAATCTATCCATCTGGGCCAGTGATGAAAGGCCGTGTCTGCCATCACAGGAAAAGGAGAATAAGGAGAAATACAGTTGTTGCTGGAGGGGTGTCTCCTGAAGCTGCTGCATGAGGTTTAGGGAAAAGTGAGTCAAATTTAATTCAGATACTGCACAAAGCCACTTTGTACCCTGAAAAAAAAGGTTGGAAGCTTTTTATGCCACACCTGAGCTGGGGGCAGGAGAGGAAGACAAGCCCTGATCTGTCACGTAAAATTGAGGGTCCAAGATCCAGCTTAGGGCAAAGGGTTCTTGTCCTGCATGGTGTTGTGCTTCTCGTATGTCTGCACTCCACTAGGGGAGTTACACTCTCATCTCTTTGCTCAAGCACTGTAAATAGCTCCCCAAAACTGTGCAGGAATTCTTGAGCAGTCTTCAGGAGTCCTACGCTGACATCAGGAAGCAGGGCCTCATGTCTGACTTTGACTTTTAGTGCCCGTGGGGCAGTGGGGTTTGCTAGTACCAACATTAACACTTGAAGTTTCCTGTGGTTTAAGAGCTGAGATCTCTGGTCTCAATTGCACTGAAATGAAGAGCAGATCAAAGGGAATACTTTGGCCAAGATTCTGATGTGCCTCTGCATTTATGAATGTGCACATGCACAAAACAAGTTTAAAAAAGCCCCGCTTGGGTATGATTCTCCCAAATACTGGGAAGCAAAATAATTTGCAAAGTTTTGTTCTTTGCAGCCAAAGAAACCAAACTTTGCAGAAGCTGAACAGATGAGTTTTTAGTCAATAGAGGTATTGTTATTTCTGTCAGAGTCCTGAGCTGAAGTTTTTAGGAAAGCTATTGCTCTTTAAAATAACTTCACTTTATTTAATAGCTCAAAACTTTCCCAGAGTGAATGACAAATAAAGCCTGTGTTATTTTTCCAGGGCTTATTTTGAAATAAAAGCTATCTGATATAAAGGGTTTCTCTGGCAGCTGGACAAGGAGACCATGTTTGAACATCAAGGAACAGGGAGATCTGCCTGGCACATGTGAGATATGCTGGAGGCTTTCTCTGCCCTGGTTGAGAGCTGCTCAGACTGTTTAATAGAAAGGTGTGGGGCATGAAAACGGAAACATGAAAATGGTGCAGTGTGGGGAGAATATATCCTCTCTCTGCTCTCCTGTCCCCTCTGTGGTGGCCACCTCCTCAGAAGAGTGTTGGTGTGGTCATGGGTCCACAGCAGAGTGGCAGACCAGGGCTGGGGGCTGCCAAGAATGATTCCATCAGGAAATGCTATGGCTGAACATGGTGGCAGCAGCAATATCGTGGTTATACATCCATGGAGGTGTTCATTAGGGATAATAAGCTCAAGCAAATGTGGTTTATAACTCATCCTCCCCTCTTGAGTCCTTTAGTCCTCACAGCCCAAGTCCCTTTAATTTATCCAGCCAGTGCTGGGGTGGCTTCTGGCAGATTTTGATCAGGAAGAATGGAGAGGACTTGGGCTGCAAGAGCCGAGAGAAGCTGAATGAATCATTAAAAGCAAGATATGAACCTAAAAGCCTCCACCAAATGCCCTTGTTAATGCTGATTTGATTGTTTATGCCACTTGACAGGGATGAAACCAGGGGCAGATGTAACAACTAAATCCTGGGTCACTGCAGCCCATGGTGCCTGGCCTTTGCTGTAGACCTCCCTTGTGCATCCAGGCACGAGTTTATGTGTTTGGGGGAGCAATTTGCCTCTCTCCTTGGGGGCTGGATGCTGCAGGCCAGGCAGGATGTGTGGTTGCCCAAACATCTGTGGCCAGATGCCATGCAGGATTTTTCACGGAAACAGAGAGCAGCGGTGGCACAGCCTGGGGCGCCTGCACTCAGAAGAGGCAGTGGCAAGCTTGGTCACTGTCACCCATCAGGCTGGGGGCATCACTGGTGTCCCCCAAGGGCTCCTAATGGGTGCCTTGGGGGGCTTGCCTGCTCTCCTTCCTGTGCCCTGCAGGCTTTTTGCTTGCAGCCAAGAAGAGGAGGCTGAAGCAGGAGTTTTTAAAGGCTTTTCAAATGTAGGTTAAAAGAGGAGCAGAAATCAAGCTTGTGGTCTTCGCTGTTTACCCCAGGGTAAGGCAGATGCTCATGTTTTAGTGTCATTCTGTACTGGCAAGGGGAGCAAGCTTTGGGCAGCCTGGCAGAAAGGGGCTGTGGGGGAACATCTCCCATCCCCAGGACTCACACATGCCATCCACACCAATCCCCCAGCCGCTCCCAGCAGGCAGCAGCAGCTCCCTGTATTGCAGAGAGCTGGTGAAGCTTGCAAGGTACACGAACACCATGGCAAAAGTGGTAAATGCAGACAATCTCAGGCAGATTATGTGTGCTAGTTAAGCTGCCAGTACCTGGAAGAGTCATTGAGGGACAGCTGCTGTGCAGCTGTGGAAGGCACTTCCTTTTCCTGCTGCTCCCGCATAAGCAGCTGGGTTTAGGTGCATTTTGAGCATTCTGAACACTGTTTTCCAGTGCATCCTGGAGACACTCCACCGTGGAGCAACACTCTGCCTTGCTTTGGTGTTCTGCAGCTGAAAGCAGAGAACTGAAAGGCAGGCCACCAGCTCCACCAGGAGCAGGTCACCAGAGGGATGTGTCTGAGCAGGTGCCAGGACAGAGCTCTGAGGGTGTTGAGATCTGTCCTGATCCCTGCAGAAGACAATTGTTGGCAGTGTTTCGTATCTCCTCTCTGTTTAACAGCATTTCTCCAACTCACAATAAAAAGCGTGGGGGATTTTTAGAGGAGGGCCTGAGTATGTACCAAGGAGCAATGTGCCACGCTCTTTGCAGCTGTACACAGGCTTTGCTCGGTGCTTGTGCTGCTCTGAAACCTTGCCAGTGCCCAGTGCAGCCCTACAGAATGCCAAACAGGATCAGGTGCTGGAAGCTGGAGAGGTCTCAGAGGCACAGAACAGACCTTTTTTTGGTCCAGGTCTTCAGCATCTTGCTGTTAGTAGCAGATTGTCATTGGCAAACCTTTAGCACCATCCAAGCCAAATCCACCCCTGGCAGCATTGGGAGAGAGTTGCCCTTGTTTCTGTGAGGTCTTTCCATGTCTTGGATGGCTGGGCTGGCTGCTGAGCGAGCTACTTGCTCGTGGTGTCTTAGGATAGCTGTGGCTGGCTGCACGTGGGCTTCACCCCCTGCAGCATATGCCTGCTTCTTTAACTCCAAGGGTTGAATTCCTGGTGCTTTTCATAGCATTGTGCTCTTCTGTGTGCTTCCTCCAATCTTCAGAGCGAGACATGTTTCCCAAGGATAAAAGACCAGAGCTAAACCAGGCTGAATTCAGAGCTGCTGCGTTTGTGAAGCAGAGCTGATCTGGATTTAGATCAGCAGAGCACAGCTTACGATACAAAAATAGACAAAATTCTTCAAGGTATACTGGAAATGTTAGCAGCTCTTTGAACGGCAGCTCGTTTAGTCTGTCTGCTTTACTTTCTCCCTAAAATGCTGCTTGTTGCACAGAATGGGTCCTGTTTTCTTCTCAGTCCTGCAGCTGTCTCCAGCTTTGCTGAGATTTGGAGCTGTCTTTGTGGTAGGGTCTTCTGGGGTTATGTCACCCTCCAGCTCGAGTGTGATAATCTCCCTGGGAATGCTGAGCCAGGGATATTTCTTCAGGCAGTTTGAGAAAAGGAACCTCTGATCAGGTAGATTCTTGACTTTGGTGAGGCGGGGCTGGGGGAAGGGGAATCCTTTCTGCTCTTCAAATGCATCAGTCTTCAATCTGATTGCTTCCCCCAGCAAATGTCTTACTGGGAGCTGTGTGTGCACACTGCTGAGCAGGTGTAGCTGCAGCCCCTCATGGCAGGAGACAGAAACTTTCCATGGGGGAGCTTGCATGGCTCAGTACAGGAGTATCAGCTCAGGCAGCCCCAGTGCTGCAGAAAAACCCATCAGAGCAGGCCTGAATTAGACATTTGGTTTAGGAGGGTACTTGTATAGGTCATGAGAGCTGCCATATTGTACCCAGTCCACACTTCCAGCTTTTCCTCTGCGAGTGTATAGGGTGAAATTTGGTTATGCTTGCAAAAAAGAAAGTAGCTTTGTTCATGTTGGGCATCCCCTGATCCAAATAAGATCCCCTGATGGTAAATGCCATGCCAGCCTTGATCAGTAAATGCCTGGCTATTGATGGCAAGAGGTGGCCCTGAATTAGCAGCCAGTCAGTGATTAAAGGTCCCTCTCTGCCGAGCCTCAGCTGGCCTCTGGCACACGTGGAATCAGGAGGATGAGAGACTCAAAGTTCAGTGCCTGCTCTATTTTTCCTGATCTCCTTTTTTTTCCCCTCTCTTTTTCTCTTATCTGCCCTGTGCATTTTAAATCACATCTTAGGGCAGCTGCAGCATCCTGCCTTATTGCAGTGGCATGTCTGTGTACTGTTTCCACTTGCTCTCTTCACAGCTGAAGAAGCTTTTCAAAATAAAAAATCCCTCACTTGCAAGGATCACACAGATGAAATATGCTTGCCTTAGTAAAATATTAAAACAAATCTCTTCCACGCAGGCACATCCCACGAAAATGTCTTTAAAGCACACAGGAATGCATGGATGCAATATTTACAATCTTGAGCAAGGCAATTTATAATCTGCCTGAGCTCCCTGATGCTATTTGAGTGGAGTTTTTTTCTGGAGTGTATCAGAACAAATTAATCAACATTTTCCTAACTATGCCTGTGGACTTCTACAATTTTTTGGCTGTAGGTTGTAGCCTACAGCTACTGATTGCTCACAGGGCTTATCCAAGTGTCTTGGATTTGATAAGCAGAAGAATGCACCAGCCACTCCAGTGAATTTTTAATGCAAACTGACCAGCCCATTTTCCCTTCTGCAATTATTAAAGGTCAGCTCAAAATGAACCAAGGAAGGGACGGGATCTGGTTGCTTTTTGCTTTGATACTTGGCTCTTATTTCTCTTCCTTGGACTGGGAGTGGGAGGAAGAATGGAAGCAAAGTGCCCTTCTCTGCTTATGCTCCCATGTCCTCATTCTGGGCACAGAGCTGGCCAGAGACCTGGACCTTGCCAGTGCTGGGAGCCCTGTCCATTTGGGCTTGCAAAGGGTCTCTTACACTATTTCCTTCAGTTTTCTGCTCATTTGCCCCTCTGTGAATTTTCTCCTTAAAAGAAATGCACTAAAGACATGCTCTTCCAAGCTCTTCAAAGCCCATGAACTGAGCTATCACATGCTGAAACATTTCTCATATGGCAAAATACAGCTCCGGGCACCTGCCAAAAGACTGACTTTTATTGCTGCTATTAAAACCAAACCAAACCAAACCAAAACAAAACAAAACAAAACAAAACACAAAAACCAAAACAAACAAAAACCCTAAAAACAAACAAACAAAAATCAAACCAAACAAACAAAAAAAACCACCCCACAAACAAACAAACAAACAAAAAGGTAATAAAAACTGTCTCCTCCCAAAATGTCAAATTTTATTGCCAGGCTTTGCCATAGCTTGAGAGATCCCAGTGCTGACCCCTTGGGTATTTCACCTCTGTGTCCCCTGCAAGCCCTGGTGCTGAAACTGCAGGGGCACAGCAGGAACTGGAGCGAGGTGGAGACTTTTCCTGGCGGGGTGGTTTGAAAAGGCTTGCTCCGATCCCCTGCCACTGCTTGGATGCATATGGCTTGCCAGGGATTTCCTGCATGTTTCCTGCTGAAGCTGAGCAGCACTTTTACTGCCTCAATGAGTTTTCTTGCACTCTTCTGTGTGACAGCTGCAGTTGGGAGAAATACAGAAGAGGACTGAGGAGGGGAGTAGAAAGCTCCCTGAGGAAGCCAAAAGCATTTCTGTTCATCCTTTTGCTGACACATGTCACAAGGTACTTGTATACGGGCTTTGTGTGTCAGTGGTCTGAAAATGCTTCAGTCAGCCCCAGCCAGACATCACTGGGGATAGGCTAAAGTGGTTGAGCATTGGGAAATGACTGCTCACTGCAACCATGTTGCAGGAAAACCAAAGCTGTTTTCCACATTTCAGGATCCATGTTTCAGTAATCTGGTTGCTGAATTTTAAGACGTGCTATCTATCCATGAATACTGGCTTGCTCCTACATCTCATTTGGAGACCCAGAAATCACAGAGCTGGAAGGAGGCAGCTCTCTCACAAACCAAGTCTGAAATCAGATCAGACCTGGATAACATCACATCAGATCAGGGCATCTTCAGGCAGAGAGGGGCTGAGATTGATCTGGAACAGGTGATACTGCTTGCACACCCCTCTGGGAACAGGTTTTCCAGAAGTCCTGGTGAATCCATAAAGCTTTCAGCACAAAGCAAACTGCTTTGCAGAGGTTCAGAGCCTGCTGATTGCCACTGGAGAGAATCCACTTCCAGCAGGAACTGCCAAGCCTTTTGTACCAAACACTTGGAGTTGATTTTCTGTTTGCCACCATAAATTAAGACTCGGTGTTTCCTAAGTTTGTCCCAAGCAGCTGAGTTGTGTGTCTGGTAGCCAGAAGGAGAAGCTTTGCAGGACTGCTGCCAGGGTTCCTCTCCCCCAGGGTCCTGAGGGATTCTCCCAGCAGAGATGAGTTTCTCTGGAGGTGCACTGGGGCAGGCTAAGTTTAAAACCTCAAAAGAGAGTTGCAGCCAGAGGTGGGCTGGTGCTTTGGCCATGCCATCCTTGCAAAAGGTTAGTGCTGTCACAGAGTACCTGCTGCGGGAATCACAACACCCAGCAAACATGAGCTGCCAAGGTGGAGCCTTTCCATCCATGTCATCAGGGTTCTGGAGGTTTCACAGCTCTGCTTTTGGCCACCAGCAGCTTGTAGGGCCTGTTGGATAGCCCAGCCCTGATCGTTCATCCCCAGAGATCCTGATGCCCCAGTCCTGTGGCAAGAGAGCTGAGCACTGAGAGGTTCTTGCTGACACCAAGTGGTAGCAGATCAAAGTCTTGGATGAAAGTCTTTCACAGTGTTACTTGTGGGGCAGCTGAGAATCAATCTGATCCCTGAAGAAGCCTGGCAGAAAAGTTATACGTGACAAATCCCGGCTCCACAGCCCCTCCCATGCCTGACATGCTCTTACTACAGCTACGCATTTGTCAGCATTTCTTGCAGATAAGGCTTCTGGGTGCTCCAGCAAATGTGATCCTGCAATATTTGAACTAGGTGTACATGCCCTGCAGAACTCGATGCTTTTCCTGGAAAGTGGAGGGTCAGCAGAGAGCTGCTGACCAAGGTTTGGCAGGTCCCTTCTCTAATGCAGCTCTCTGCTCCCTTGTACTTACACAGAAGGGGAAGGAGGAATAAATGTGGAGTAGGGTGCAGCCAGCTTGTAGCCTCACAAGAGTGTGGGGAAGGCTTCCCGAAATTATTGCATCCTTGGTTTCCTTCCCTTTCCTAGAGCAGACACTGGCATCATTGTCCCTTTTGCCCTCAACTGAAGTGCCACTTCTAAAGGTGTTGCTGAGAGCTGTCACATGCAGTGTCCAAGTGTTTGTGCCAAACAGCCCCATGGGGTGGCAAAAGCCTGTCCTCCCTATTAAGTGATGGCAGCAGAGGCTGGAGTTTCTTTTTGCCCGACCAACAGAGTTTCAGCACAAGCTTCAGGAGGACCAGGATTTCTCTGGCTGCCCTCGGAGTATAAAAATGGTACAGCAGGAGGTTCTGGGCACTTAGCCCATGGTGCTGCTGGCACCCTTGCAGCACACTGGGAATAGCAGGGATGGGTGTCCAGCACCCCCTGCACGAACAGAGCCAATAGAGATTTGGCTATGGGGCTGCTGAGACTACAGTGAGCCCCTGAGAAGTTCTGGGAGACAGAAGGCTTTGATGTACCTTTATAAAGCCAGCTGGGCAGCTATGGAGTCACAGCTGTTGGCAGAGGGACTCCAGAAGTGCTGAGTAATGTATCACCATGGTACTAGCCCCCAAAACCACCTTCCTGCACTTGGATCCCTGTGCCAGGCACCTAAGCTCCATGACAGCTGGGAGAACCAAGAGAACAAGCCATTTGGTGAATTATTTATCCATTATTCATTTACTCAATATGCGTATAATGTCATACACTGAGCAGGCACAAAATTAAAAACCAAAATGATGGATGCTGCCTTATCAAGCGCTCCTCATCCCACTCTTGAGACTCATTCAGCTTTAAATATTGATGGCAGATTGCCTGTTGGCAAACAAAGATTGTGTAAATCCATCCATCTCCTCTTGCTGCCACAGTTTGGAGGCAGACTTTGTGCAGCTGCAGCCATGGCCGTGGTCTGTTCTCCCTGGGATGGAGACGGGGTTCAGAGTCCCTTTAATTATCTCCTGAAGATGGCAATTAATCTGTGCCTGAGTATTAACCTATGTGGCAATACAGCAGCAGCAAACTGCAGTGTTTAATAAGCTGATCCTTGGAACATCCCTCCAATGCCTGGGTCACCTCAGCAGGGATTGCAACACGGCTCTGATCACAGGGCTGCCATTCCCTCTGCAGAGCTACTTGAATAGCTGGTGCCTTCAGCTGCTATTCTTTTACTTCAAAACCTGCCAGGCATCATTAGTATGGAGGATTAGTTAAAAAAAAAAAATTAAAAAGCAGATGCCCACTGAGAAAGGTGGTGTGATGCCAGAGGAGCTTTGGGAGCCACTGTGTTGAGAGACTAGCTAGAGGAGCAGCTTCCCAAGTTCAGGTAGGGCTGCATTACTGCCCAGGACAGGCACAGTCTTTCCAAAGACCTCTAGGACCCTGAATTTCCTGGGTGGATCCTGCCCCTGCCACCCCGAGGCCTTCTCACACCTTTAACAGGTTCTGGATTCCCAAAACTAGCCCCAAGCCAAGCAGACCAAGAGGGGCTGCCTGCACAAGGATAAATTCAGGGCTGTCCCAGGTGAATCCTGACGTTGGGGATCTGCTTTTTTCCTCTCTCACAGCCTCTTGCTGGGGCCATCCGTGTGGCCTGAGCTCATGACAGGAGTAATTTCTGAGATGAGATCGATGGTGCTCAGCTCAGAAGGCAGAGGGTTCATCACACGTGCCAGCCCAAGTGTTTCACCCACAGCATGGAGTGGGGAAGCAGACACATTTCCAGGCTGGCTTCTCCCTGTGCTGGCAGTGTGAGAGCACAGGGGAGATCTCCAGTCACAACCTCCTTTACCCTGCCAGAGCTCTCACTGTGCTTCACACCATCTCCTTCTCCTCCTTTCCCAGCTGTCAGGAATGCGGGGAGGGATGGGGGCTGTGCACAAAGGTAGTCTGGAGGCACCCTTGGGACCGAGGTAGCAGATGGATGGCTGGGGGCAGGTGCCAGCAAAAAGCACGCTGGAAACATCTCTGCTGGCTCTCCTGATCCGAGGCATGTGGTGAAGATGTGGCAAGGTGCCTCTCTGGGGACGCTGTCCTTGCACGACTCCGGGGCTGAGCTCGCCACGTGTTGCAGCGTGACTCCCACATGGCATCCTCCCACCTGGGCACGCTCCTGCCTGCTCTGGCAGCACTGTGCAGGCGGCTCAGTGTATTGCAGGGCTTTCAGGACAGCAATAAAGAGCAGGTTTTCATGCTGGCAGCATGTCAAGGGACAAAGTGCCCTGACTTTGGGGTAAAGGCCTAGACGATATGCAAGCTGAAGAAACAAATGCCATCAACCCCTCTCATCCTTGCTCTCTGGAAAAAAGAAGTTATATTCTTTGCACATTTGAAAAGCCCAAGACAAGTATCTTAAACACGGAGCACAGCCAGTCCAATTACTTCTCTTGGTCTTGTGCCCAGGGTTTATTACGTGAACCATCTCAGTGACAAATGTTCCCACTGCAAGAAACTTTCTAGTACTTCTTTTTTTTCATTTCTTGACACTGTAAACTTATGCCAGAGGCTGCTCAGAACCAAGGTGTAATTCAGGTCCATCTGGACCGCTGCAAAGTGCAGCTGGAAAACATCTCAGGAAGGAGATAATTGCTACAGCCTTGAGAAACAGCTTTGTGTAAATGCACCCAGAGATTTCTTTTGTGGGAATAAACTTCTCTTGGAGATATGTCGTTTCTCTCCTTTAATCTTTCCATTGGGATTCATGTATCAGCAACCTAAGATCCAGCTAGACTGTATTGCTCATTTTCAGTGTGTTTTAAGCAGAGATTAATTGCAGATACCCAGCTGTCCTGCTCTAACTAGCCATCTCATACCATTGAACTAAACAACTGCCAACCCATCTGAAAGCACGCATGAATAACATTTATAATTGCCGTTCTTCATCTACTAAAAAGAAAAAGTCCTGGTGGCAATTCAGGTTCAGACCTTCGCCTTGGAAAAAAATTAGTGCCTCTCCGTTGAGCAGACTTGGTCATCTTGTGCTGGCAGAGAGATGCTGTATGTGTTGCTGTTTGAATGCATATTATTTACATAAATGTTGCAAGAGGATCAGAGAGTGATGGGGGCTGCCATCTCCAAAGGTTAAACTCTGATCTTTGCTTCTAGGCGGGATCACAGCTTCTAAAGGGGGAAGAAACTGGGAGATAGCAGTGGTGCATTTTGGAGGGGCAAGAAGTGTGTTAGTGACAGATCCACAGGCATGGAGGGTAGTGCCAGGCCCAGAGGAGAAGTCACTGCTCCATCCTGGCCCTGAATTGTGACTCAACACTAGGGTTTTTTATTCAGTGCAGGATGTGTTGCCAGCTCTGGCTGCTTAGCCAAATTAATAGTGCCAAGCAGGAACAAGATGTACTGGCGAGTTTCCCTGGGACCGAGTGAATCCTAGCTATCCCCCTAGAGGAGCCAGGGAAGGGAAAGTCTCCCCTCTCCCAGGCAGAGTTCAGTCCTGATGGCTTTGCTCTCTCACAGCTCCAAGATGTGCACCTTCTCTTGTTCCCTCACCACCAGCATTGGGTGGCATAAGCCCTCCTGATCATGGCTGTACCCTGCATGTGGCTCATTCCCTCCAGATATTTCCAAGCTCATAGCATAGCAGCACTGAAGTCTCTTTTTTTTTTTTTTTTTTTTTTTCAATTCTTTCAGCAATCTAGTCTGCAGCCAGTGGTTCAATCACAAACAGCTTCCCTTTGGAAAGAACAGGGACAAATGGACTCTAGGGCCTGGGGAGAACAGTGTGCAGAAAATCAGCATTACCTGGGACAAAGCAGTCACTTGCAGCTCACAGAGCAGCTGCTGTGTGATGATGTTACAGACCAGGCTGTTTGTCACTGCCTTCCCTTTTATCTCCCCAGTGAAACCTCATGCTTAGTTTTTCCTGGCAGAGCTGCTGGATCTTCACAAACCCATCCTCTCCATGCCTCTCTTGAGATGTCACTAGAAAGTCTGGAGCCTTGGCTATCCAAGGGTTGCAGACTAAATGGGAATTTCCATTTTGAAGCAGCCTGAAAGCCCCAGGGTTTGCACACAGGGCTCCCCAGCTCCTGTGCTGCCATGCACCAATGTAACTGCTGGCAAGTACCAAACCATGTTTGGGGGTTTTTTTACAAGCCATGGATTTACATTTACTTCTTTGCTTGCTAGAGGGAAGGCTGTCTGTGATTCTGGTCCCCAGCATTTCACAAAGGCTTAATTCACAGTTCAGTTTGGGGTCCAACAAAGCATCAGATCTGTGGGAGACTGCTGGGAGCTCTGGTTGGTTATTAAAATATTCCTGGTATCACTTGCGCTACCTCGCCCTAGCAAAAGGTGCTGGAGAATGTGAACAGTATCCTCTTACAGCCTGCAGAGGAATGGAGACCTCCTCAAACCAAACTCAGTGACTGAATTCAAAGCATGGCATTGAATTTTTTTAACAAAATGCTGTCATTATCCTAAATATAAAAATGTTTGATTCCAAACCATTTTTTCATAGCAATATTAGACAAAAGCTGCTTGTTCTAAACATGTCACTTTTGACAAAACCAGCATCTTTGTGGCTGAAAATAAATACTCTGCGAATAAATCTCTATGCCAGTACTAGTGATAAGTCTTTCATTTCATGCTCTAATTGAACATTGGCTTTACAACGTAAAAGCAATCATCCTAAATTGCCCTCTGCTAATATTAATGCTTCAGACAAAGGGTAACAGCCAGATTATAGGATCATATATTATTCAGGCAAATCTGGGTTCTTCATACATCACTTTTAAAAAGAAAATTAATTTTTCCATGTGTCAAGAATGAAAATAGTAATAATGGATGACACACATCACCCTATATTGCTGAGATTGGCAAGAACATTGTCTCTGAACAAAGTGAGTGTAGATAGCATGCGTGCCTTCATGCCAACCCAAGCAGGTGGGTGGGCAACCTCAAAAGTGCCACTGCCTGTGACTTAAACCTGCCTTTCTTCAAGTGACAAACTAGATCTCACATGTTGCACTGATAAGCCACACCCCCTTCCCCTGTTTAATGCACATAGTCTATTTAAATCCCTCACCTGGCAGATGGCTATGTGAATTGGCAAGGACTCGCCCCCTCACACAGAGCTGAGAGCTGAGCTGCAGAGGGGGAGTATTGTGTCACACCAGCAGTGGCACCATGGGTGTGTTTTTGGGGAGGGTTGGTGCACTGCTCCAGCCGAGTGACCAGCAGCATCCCTGCAGGGCTGACACTGAGCCTGGACAGATTCCAGCCACGATAGTAAAAGTTTGGCAACAGACAGGGTCTTCCAATGGGAAATAAACAAAATCTCAAACCTTAGCCATCACCTGAGGCTGTGGTATCAGGGGTAGACCTGTCTTTAAAGCATCTGGATTGTCCACTGGATGAGAGTCACTAATCATTTGCACATTTTCTTCCTGCTTTATCCATTTCCCAGCCCAGCTCCCTTGCAGGGATGGTGGTGGGTTTGCACAGCTGCCCTGGTGCCACTGTGCCACCCTGGATCCCTCTGCTTTTCTGGCTGTGCCATGGGAATCCTGCTCTTTCCCAGACATCTGCTGGGAGTGGGGTAATTTTAGCTTTGGTGTCAGGGCCAAGAGAGAGCCTCTTGTATTCACCCTGCAGTTTGAGATCCTGTCTACCTTCTCACTCACCCCTGACATGCTGACCCTCTGATCCAGCCTAGGATGTTCAAGGATTCACTGGCACCTAAATGGTTGGGGGATGTTTTTTGCATCAGCTGGAGCAGATCTGTGCTTCTTCTGAGCTTGGATGATGAGGTGGAATCTCACCTGGATGCAGCCATCACATCAGCAGTGCCAGATCACCCCTTTGCCTTCTCTAGACCTCATGCAAGAGGTTTGTGACCCTGGTAATGATGGTGGGAACTGAAGGTCTCCCAAGCTGCTGGGGGAATGGAGGTAGCAGGTGATGAAGGGAAAGCACCACATTCAAACTGTGCTGGCCTAGCACTTCCTTCCTTCCTTCCTTCCTGGAATCCTTCCTTCCTTCCTGGAATCCTTCCTTCCTGGAATTCTTCCTGGAATCCTTCCTGGAATCCTTCCCTCCTTCCCACATGTGGAAACAACTGCCCAGCGGATTGACAGCTCCTTGGGCAGAGACAGAGTGGAAAGTTGTGTGACCTGCAGAGGCATCAGCCAGTAAAAAGGTCCTTGTCCTTGTTGGAGCAAAGAGCACTTGCAGCTCTCCTCCTCCCTCCTTGCAGGAGCTGAGGTCCAAGGAGAGCTGGGAGGGAATGTGTCACAGCTCAGGGCTTTCTTCTTGAGATCAAGGTGCTTGGACAAGCAGAGGGTGAAGAGCAGCTGAAGCCCTGGGGAGTGCATTGTGCCTGGCAAAGGATTTCTCTTGTGCTTACTGAGGAACATCTGATGCCAATAGGGCTGAAGTGGTCACACAATAAATCCAGAACTTGTTTACGCTCAGGAGGCCAAATCCCAATTGGTTTTGCTGCTATCCGTATCCCATACACCACCTAAGGATGCCATCAATGCCAGTCTGCAGTAGATCAGCAATTTGCAGCAACATCTGGAGTCTTATGCAGCACTTCCAGGTTAGAGGTCCCCAGGTGGTCCACAAAGCCTGGCTGGTGTTACGCTGGCACAGAGGTGATGTGTGCTGGAGTAGACCACAGAGCTCCCCAGCATGTGGCTGGCAGGCTGAGCACTGCCCTCGTGTGAGCAGCACCTCATACAGACAGAGGAGCACTTGAGGCTTATCTACTGGCTGGTATTTACTCCACAATTGTCAGTCCCCTGTTAAGTGCAGTACAGTATGAAAATGCCTCTTGTTAATAGTTTGTTATCAGGACTGGTGCAGCTATGTACAAGCATTATCTCCTTGATCCTATCTGTCTCAGGAAATGTGGTTGAGGGGAGAGCGAGGGTGGAGTCCAGTGGCTGCAGGAGTCCAGGAAAGAGATCTGGGCACCCCACAGCTACATCATGGCCATCTCTAATTCATCCTTGCTCAGTGGAGCACTTGGAAATGTCACTGGGGAGCTGCAGTGGCCATGATTGATCGTGTCTCTGCTGCATGCTGATGGAGGAGAGCAACTTCAGCAAGAGGAGACCTTGGCTCCTGAGCCTCCCTTTGAAGTGCAGGAATGAATTATGCAAACTAATCTGTTCCTTGGCTCCTCTGACAGCTGCTGCATTCCCAGCACCTCCTGCCTTCACATCTTTCTTTACCTCTGAGCAGTTTTATAGCCATTGACGCTACATAATTTTTTAGTCTGTTGTCCATGTGTGTCCCAGGATGCCTATGGAGATGGGGCAACTCATCACCTCTTGTAGAATGTTGTCCCCACACAAAGATAAATTGCTAAACTAGCCTTGACCAGAGCCTCTGGGCTCCCAGGTTCATGAGGAAATCATAAACCATATTAAAATATAACCAGTTTCTTCTCGCAGCCTTCTTTTGGCTCAGCTAGCGGATGTATAAGGGCTCCTGTGCTGGGGACACACACACTCTGGGGATGGGTTGTTAGGTTCCCTGCATGAACTGATGCTGTCTCCAGGGTGGAGAGAGAAGTGGGTGAATGGAGAAGGGCATCTGCACAAAAGTGCTTCGTCGGGTTTTTGTGTCCATGTTGCAGAGGAGATTTGGTCCTCACTTGTGCAAGCTAAACAGATGTCCCCTCGTGCCTGTGACTGCTGCTGCACTGCTTGCCCTGACTGCTTGCTGGGATTTTGGTCCCTGAGAGAGCTGGAAGCTGAGGCCAGCAGAGAGGAGGACAGAGAGGAACCAAATGGGAGCAAGATAGATGTGTTGTAGAAGGTGGACACAGGACCTTCACAAAACTCATACCTCAGCCACCTCTTTGCCAAATCCCTGCTGTGCCTCTCACCCCGGTGTGATGTGCCCAAGTCACAGGCTGCCAGCACAGCACAGGAGCCAAGGGAGCTGCCATTTCCCTAGCTGTCCTCTTGCCCTGCTGAAAGCCATATTTTATGGAGAAGTGAATTGGCAAACAGCCTATCTCATTTTGAGTAAAAAAGCTCCCAGACTGGAGAACTGCAGTGAAAGTGGCTGTTTTAATCTGTCACTTGCTGGCAGGTGTGGGAATGGGTTGACCCAGAGACAGGGAAGTCATCAGCTTTTGGGGGAATTAAAATAGGAAACCTTTTTTTTTTTGTTTCAGATGTTGGGGAAAACACAACCTAAACATCTAAAATCGTACAGAAATGTCTCCTCTTGCTGCCTGTAAGGCAGAAGGAATATTTCCTTCTCCCTGTTCTTTGTCCATGCAGAGCAAGGGCACACAGGGCTCAGGTTTTATGCCAATATTGTCAGCCAGAAAATGTGCTTTAGTTATGAATCTTGAAAGTGATGCTGAGCTGGGAATGCTCCCAGGGATGAGAGCTCAGTGTGGAAATGGTTTTAAAGGACTGTTTCCCTCCTGCTCTTCCAGGAGCACTCAGTTGCATATGCTGGCCCTGCTGTGTGCTCAGAGAGATTTGGGCAGGCAGTACCATCACACTTGACCGCTGGAGGTATATTGTGGGAACACCGAACGTCAGATTTATGGTGAATTTTTACAGAATTAAGGTTGTAGGGATAATTTTGCTTTTCTGCATGTGGGCACTTCTGTGCCCAGGTAGGTCTCAGCACACTCCATGCATTGCAGTGACTGCCAAGCCACTGAGAATATGGTGTGAAATTATCAGGGCACTTGCTTGAGGCAAGACAGCACTTGAGAAGGCCATCGGGGCAATGCTGTGTCTGCATGGTCACACTGCCCTGCTGCTGGGCAATCAAAGCATTAAATTCCTGCAAACCACTCGCATCAGGAATCTGTCAGCAAGTGGATGCTAACAGGTTACCCTGCTGAAATGGGTTGAGGTCATCATTCTTCCAACCACCTCTTACACAGTTTGCATTTTTGAGATACAGAGTTTTAATTTCTCCCTTTGCTTTCAGCTGTCAGGAGCACCAAGTCTTCAGCATACGAGATAATGAAATCCGAGATTACTAGCTTTTGTGGTTTGCCACTGTTTGCAGAAGAAAATAATAACTAGCTTAAATACCTGTTAGTCACCCATAGCTCTGCATGTGAGCATTGTGAGTTTAGAAAACAGATGCAATTTAGAAGGTCAGGGGATTTTTATTATTTTAAAATTTTCTTTATGAAGAATCTCTTAAAAGTGTATTTGTAAAAAATCAGCTTTTAATTAAGGAAAACTTGATACAGCTTGGCAGCTCTCACCGATTAAAAAGCCAGTGTTCAAACCCATTTCTAAAGTACCAGCAGGAAACAGGAATTATTTCTGCCAGAGTTTAGAGCCTAGCTTAACCCTGAGCCCAGCTTCAGGAAACAGATGCAAAATGCTGTGTGTGGTTTTGTGGTATATTGTTGTCTAAGGCTGGTTTTGTGTCACTGACCTGGGCAGGGAAGTTAAAACTGTTTGCATGGATCTTTTCCCTTCTTAGTGTTGTTTCATTTCACTTTGCAGATGAAAGCATCTTCCTCTGAGCTAGGGAACCCCAGAACTCTTCCCTGTGTCTGTGGGATTTCTGGCCAGTTTCTTCTCAAAGTCTTCGGAGAGAGGGCATGAAATAACCACAGGGAGCTGGGAAGCTTCATTCCTGGCTTTGCCTAGGAAAAAATCCCAGCAAGATGGGCCATGCATCCATCAGGGAAGCCCTGACCCAAGAGCCTGAACTTGCTGGCCAGGTGTAGGGGGGAAGGCATAGGTTGGTGGAGAGGATGAACCCAGAAAAGAGGAAGATCAGTTTTTATTTGGCATCATCTCATTTCACTCGGTTAAGCTGCTTTCACCATCATTTCGTTGTCTGCAAGGGCCTCACAGAGATTTCGAAGTGCTGTTTCCAAATCCTTGCCAGAGGGAAGGCTGGGGGGATGTCTCTTTTAGGTCTGTGCTTGCATTACAGACAGAAAAATAGGAAAGCAGCATTTGAGAGTGGATTGGAGATGTCAGCAAGGGTCTATCCAGGACTCAGAGGTTTCCTTGCACAGCCCACATCACCAAGGCAGGGCTCAAAGGGACCCAGGCTCAGTCATGGAAGGTGCAGAGAGCTCAGAGAGAGAGCCCCAGCTGTGATGGGCTGAACCAGCCCTGCTGCCTATGCCTGGGGAGCATCCTCCATGGATAACCACGCTGGACTGCTTGTGGGGCTCATGGAGCAGTGTTTGCCACAAGGACTTCTCACTCCTTTGCATCAGCAGAGCTGCTTCTTCTGTTGCAAACCAGGGCACTCAACCCATGGCATGCTAGAAGCATGCTGCAGTGCCTGCATCAGCCTGGAAATATCCCAGGGAGGTGACAGACCCTGCTCACTAAGCCCTTTCTTGCAAGGAGAGATGATGCAGGTCTCTCCACTACCAATATAATTCCACTCTAAGAGGCAGAAAGGAGCTGAGCAGGTATTCCCACTGCAGGAGCTGAAAGCCCCTTGCAGCCTTCCCCACTGGTGGGGGGAGCATGACAGAGAAGGACAAACACCTCTTTGTGCTCCTTGTCCTCACCAGGAGCACCAGTGCAGCATGCAGGGCTCCGGGGATGAGCTGTGTTGAAAATTGGGGTGAATCTGATTTCAGATTTCTGATCCAATCTAGCACTGGTCTGGGGAGGAAGAGATGCCCTTGCTGCTCAAGTCTAGGAAAAGTTGCAACTAATGAGTATTGATCAGAGGAGAAAGCAGATCTGTGGGTATAAATTTATGTGCGACTGGAAAGAAGTATGTTCCCTAAAAGAGGAACAGTGTGAATAATCAGGCTTTGAGACGAATGCTAATCAGCATTGCATCTTGCCTCTCAATCTCCAAACATGGTGTTTAATCTCTGAAATTAAAAATTTCACTGATGAGAAGTCAGACAACTTCAAGAGGCTTGTGTTTGAAAAATTCAGCTTGGTGTGCACTGGTTTCAGATCTTTCTGATTGTGTAGAGTTCAGTCTGTCCAGAAGCTGACCAAGCCCCTGAGTCTCTGAGCAGAGCAAAAACATCCATTTCTTCCCTGCTTTATCGAGAGACCAACAGAGAAACATGTATTAATCAAAGGCTACCCAGGACAGCTTTCAATCAGGTCTAAAGGCACTGAGTTCTTAGTTGTGAGGGCCATGACACAAACATTTTCCCATCAGGAAATATTTTATCAAAGATTAAAGCTCAGATGTCTTTTATGAGGAGAAGTATGTCCTCGAAGTGGCATCTTGGTTTTGGTAGTCCATGGTACTATCTTGCTTTGGATACTTAGCCATAAGAGAGCTTAACCATAGGAGAAGAATGGATTTATAGGCACTTGAGTTGGACATTTGACAACTGTAGGTCCAAGCAGTTGATTAATTATCCACCCCAGCTTTTCACTGCACTAGTGATTTCTAGTTTAAAGGAGTCTCAGATGGATTCACCTTTTATTACGTGCTCTGAGAGCCTGGAAAGTGTGCACATGCATGCATCTATACAGAAACCCATGCGAGCACCCTGTCCTTGCTTGGGGGTGGGCCTTGCTCTGACCAAAGACCTCTTGAGGTCCCTGCTCACCTGTGAGCCCTCCTACAACTCTGTATTTCTGTCCAGGCTTCAGCAGAGGATATCTGTGCTTCCCTGAATGCTGTGTGTCTGTATATGCATGTATGTGATGCTCACTACAGCAAAGCAAGCTGAATGAAGTCACAAAGAAGCAAGAATAAAAACTATGCCTTGCTAATAAAAAATTATTAAAAAAAAAAAGCAGCAACAACAATATATAAGGCAGAGGTTTGTTTGTTCCTCTTAGGAATAAGTGTTCTGGTATTACAGTACTTACTTTGGAAATTTCATGACAGTGATTTCATCCTTTGTTGCCATGTGTGACTCAGTACATTTTTACCATGGTTGCCAAGTAACAATCACTAATCATTTGTGTCTAGATCAGTAGAGGCAAGTGGAGGGAATGGATAAAATCTATTTTCAGAGGCATAATCATCGGTGACTCTTTGTAGGTTAATGGCTAAGTTCACTCAGCAGGGACAGTGTTTTGAAGGCCTTGGGATTTACAAATAGAAAAGCAAAATGCAAAGAGACCAAAGAGGGGAGTTGTTTATTACTATTATTATTATTATTATTATTATTATTATTATTATTATTATTATTATTTCAGAGCAGAATGGCTTATGAGTGATTAAGAAGGCATTAACTATGTTGGATGTCAAGTCCCACACACAACAGGAGCTCTGTAATCCCCTCCTTGGGGCCGCCCTGCGACCTGCTTGTTTCCTCCCATGTTTCCTGTGCCAAAACCTCCAGCACCACAGACCCCACTCTGCCCTTATTCTGCTCCTGGGGCAGCTGACAACAGGCGCAGGTGGAGGAAAGGTTTTCTTTTGGAGCAATGGGAGTAAGACAGGGAGGGAAGCCAGAATATCTGGATAACAGTGGCACAGCAGAGGCTCTGCTTTCTGCTCTCTGCTCCCTGCTCTCTGCTTGGCCAGCCTAGACCAGCTCCTGGCATGTCCCCAGGCTCAGCTTCTTGACAGCACCTGCATTGGCAGGGCTGGAGCTATCACACAACTCCCCTTCCCTTTCCTCCCAAGAAGGAACCCTGGAAAAAGAGCCAGGTGTTAATTACATTTCATTGTTCTTTCTGTGGAGGGCCAGCGTATGGGATGTACCGGGAGAGAGGGTATGGCTTCCATAATTCTGTCTCCATCAGGTGTGCACTCAGAGGAAATAAACTTAAGCGAGAGGAGCACCTGGGAACATTTCCAGGAGCCCTCTGTGACCGGCCTGGGTTTGTCTTGGCAGATCAAGACTCAGGGATGAGCCAAGCAGGCAGCACTCACTGCTGACTCTGGCATAATTCAGCATCCTCTCCTGGGAGAGGAGTCAGGGTTGCCCTGCAACCCCTGCTGTGACAGAGAGAGTGAGGAGGGAGGGCGGGAGAAATGCCAGGGACCAGGGGTGACCTCAGCTTGGGGTGCTCGGTGGTGAACACACTGGGGAAGGGAGTACAAAGAGGGGCTCCCCCTCCCCTATCATTCCTGATTTCTTATGGAATTGTACCTGGCAAGTGGTACTGCTCTGTGCATAGATTGCAGGGATAACAAAACAACATTTTACTCAGGGGAATGAGCACTCTGTAAGATGACTGATGTTCTCACTCAGGGAAAATCATGCCTAGTTTTGTCAAGGTCTGAGACACCCACGGGTGCTGCCTGCTGCCCACAGGCCTGGTGCACCAGCAGCCTTTGCTTTTGACATGGAATAAAGAGCCAAATGGTATGGGTGTGTTTGGCAGGAGCAGGCTGTGAGGAAGGACTTGGAAGCACTGCCACACCTGACACTGGCAGCACATTTCCCTCTGGTTTCACAGGGGCATGAAATTCCTGCCTGGTGTCCCCAAACCTCTCGCACACAATTCCCACCTGAAAGCCAGGTTGTCAGCAGACAGGAGCAGGGGAGAAAAAGGGACTTGCTAAGTGTTTTTGCAGATGCCCTGGAGATGGCAAGCATGAAGGGCACACACATTCTCCCCATGGCAGGAACGAGTGTTTCCTGCTTAATTGTGGGATGCAGGATCACTGTTCCACACTGCTGAACAGGCTGGAAACCAAGCAGGGCCAGACCAAAATGTGCCAGAGCAGAACTGCTGGCACTCTCCCACCCAGGCCCTCCCCCTTGTGAAACGGCAGTATTTTTAGAGGATTGGTCATATCACAGAGTTCAGTTCATGTCTGTGGGCTGGGGTTGCTGAGTCCATCTGTGATTCCTAAGTGATGTAAGAGGGGTGGAGCTGGAAACCACCAGGACAAGTGGTGCAACACAAATGGGAGTCCCAGAGTTTGCCTTGGATGTGAGGAAAGGCCTCAGAGTTCTGTTATTTGGGTCAGAGGGCCAAACAGTTTTTGTAATTTGCTGGTGTGTTGGACTGGTGTGTGGTTTAGCGAGGATATAAGGACAGCTGGATTTAGTACTGGGGGTTTGCTTTCATACAAGTGAGAGTTTCAGTCATTCTGAGGATCTTGAGAGTGTGTTCATAGGAGTGTTGTGGCCCCTATGTGATTACAAACATGGAAAGTAAGATTGTAAATGAATCAACTAAATGCATAAGCGTTTAGCTTATGCAATACCAATTTTGCATAAGTGCCATATTAGTGCAAATGCAATATAAATATTGCATTCAGGTTATGCAATACCAATAGCATAAGGTACATTAAATGGATCCTAAGACATACGAAAATGCATAATTTTTAATAAAAGAGGCATCTACATATTTTGGGTCATAAATACCATATTTGAGAAAATGAGTCTCTGGTGATCTCTCATCCTTCAGCATCTTTTTCCTCCAGGACAAGAAGGTTTTGAGGAAGGGAGGGGTAACAGAGCCAGTTCATCCTTTAGTGTCAGTGAGGGCATTGTCACTTGTAGTGCCAAACCCCCCAGAGCTGGAGGCCACCACTATCAGGCTGAACCAGAGCTGACTTTCTCTGTGTGCAGCCCACTGGTGACCACAGACATGAGCCAGATGAGACCAGATGTGTCCAGGGGTGAGGTGTGGGCTGTGTCTTACTTCTGCTTGGGGAGTTACAGTCAACTGTAACTGCAGCTGCAAAGTGAGATGCAGAAAAGGCTTAGTGCTCAGATCTGCACAACAGGGCCCCATCTGTTCTGCAGGAAATACACACTTTAATAAATTAACATCTTGTACCTTCTGAACAACAAAAAAAAAAAATTAAAAACCAAACAGCAACCCTGCTGAATTCAAGTGGAAGAAACTCTCTCCTTCCACTTGTAAAATCCAGTAGCTAGAGCAGCTCCCAGTCCAGCAGGAATTTAAGTTCACACTAAATAGTTTCAGGGTTGGGTTGACCGTGTTTTTTTCAAGCAGATTTTGACATCTAGATCCAAATTAATTGTCCTCTTCTAAAGAACTGAGATTTAGGGAAAACTAGAGGCAGATCACTAGTAATTGCCTATGCCTTTAAAAACCCTGCCTTCCTCTGAGAATCACAAGTGGGGGGAAAAACACGTGGCCTCTTTTTCACATCTTCATTTGACTGCACTTCATGGAGCAGGAGAGATAAGGAGCCCTGCAGGACCTTTGCTTATTAAATCCAGCTCAGTGCTGGATTTCACACCTCACAATCAGAGAGTTTCTGCCTGTGCAGTGCCTTACCTATGTTTGAGGAGGTACATGGCATTCCTGCCTAGTGCATCAGCGCTCAGCCCTGGAGGTGTTGAGAGAAAGGCAGCTGGAGCTGGAGCTGTTTGGCTGGACCCAGCAGGACATCACTTTTCCAGCATGTTCCAGGCAGATATGGGCATCTTGATGTGCCAGCAGCACTTCCCATGCCACCAGCTGGCTGGGACATTTCACTTGACACCTGCTTGGTCAAATCCAACGTGGCCATGCCATTCCTGCCTCACAGCCACTTTAGTCCCATTGGCTCTCCTGTCTGGTGAGGTGTTTTGGTGCAGGAGCCCAAACAGCTGCTGCTTTCAGAGGTGTGTTTTGTCAGTTTTTTCAGCCAAAGGAACCTAAGAAGCAGTGCATGTTTGTTAAATCAGCAAAGCACCCGAGGCTCAGACAAGACGCGGCCTGTGTGTCCAGGTGGTTTTGCTGGGAAGCATCCCACTGAGCCTGGCAGCATCATTGCTCCAAGGCAGCTCCTGAGGAACCACTCCACTAGTGTTTGGAGACACCCACTCCATCGTGGGGATGGAAACACAGCCCAAAGTGGGCATGACATGGGGAGAGGTGGCAGATCAGCACCATGGGGAGATTGGGGATGAGTAACAGAGACAGGAACGCTCGTGTCAAACCCCTCTCTGAGTCAAATCAGGCTGAGAGTGTTCACAGGCAGACACTGTAGGGAGACGCATGGTCTGACTGTTTTTGGAAGCTAAAAATATCAGCAGTGGAGTCAGTCCTTTGTTAATCTGGGCTTGTTAAGGCCAGACATCCTGATTCAGTTCAATACTTTTGTTAAAAAGGCTTCATTTGCAGTGCTGCCGGACTGGCCCATTGCCCACTAGGGTGACACTGGCCACTGGGCACTAGGCCAGCTTGACTAGGTGACTCCAGCATCCTCCTCCAAAGGCTGCAATGAAATGTTGGCCTGGCTCATTCTCCTGAGACCTCATACAGTTGGTCACAAGCAGAGCTGGGATTTTTCTGCTGGATGTCTCAGCCCCAGACTCACAAACATCTGCTTCTGTCCCCTGAATTCTGCTGGCAGGCCAGAGCTTTCTAATGTCTAGTAAGAACATTATGCCAAAATGCATTTTTGAACATGGCTAAAAAGTCCAGGCCATCATGGACGTTCCAAGGAGAGCAAGAGGCAGGAAAACCAGTGTGCATTGGTGATCCACTGTGTTTGGCTTCATAATAGCCTGAATGTTTTTCCCTGGGCGTTCCAAACTATCCAGTGATGGAGGGGCCTACTGAGAGCAAATCAATTGGTTCTGGAAGCACTGGGATGAGTGCTTCTTTTCCTAGAAGAAATTATCACTGCAAGGGAGAGGGAAACAGAGGAGTGTGGATGGGCAGGGAAGCGTGTCCTGGTGTCTTCAGGGTTGTTTGGCTTTCCTGGGAAAAGCCCAGGCAATCCAAGTGGCAATTTATGTCATTTCTGATGCTGGGACAGAAGGTCACTGGCTCAAAACTGGGAGAGAGATTATTTTGTTGGCCCACAGTCAGCTGATTAAAATTATTTTCCATACATTTGAGTAATGATTAGTGATGAAATGCAAATTTCATGCGAATTGGTGCAAATGGCTGGTGTGCACAGCCATTTCCAAAGTCAGTAATTTTCCTTTCCTCTCAGGCATTTGATGACATTTAATGTTCATGTGGAGGAGCTGGACAAACCCGCTTGTGATCTAAGCATGTAGCTGAAGCAAGCAGCATGGAGACAGTGGGAAATCAACAGGCACCTGAATGCACTCACCAAATTTGAGTGGCACCTAGTTTGGGTGCATCAATACACAGATTCTGTGCAAAGATCTTTATTAAATAAATATCTACAAACAGCTCAAACAGGCCATCACTTCCCAGCCTTCTTTCTCTTATTTGCTAGGGTCTTCCTGCAGTTCTGTCAAAAGCAAAAAAATTCCCAAACCCTTGCCACAAAGAACAGTCGCAAATATATATGCACAAAAAATATGTGCATATTTTAAACTTGACTTCTGTTTTCCTTTGGCTTGCTTTCCTTGGCATTGCTTCAGTCTGAAATGCAGTGAGGCCAAGTTTCCTCACTTCACTTCACTTGGACAGCAGGACCAAGAGAAATAAATAAATAATGGCTCACAGAGTGGAATATTATATATAGTAAGGCTGATGGGTCTTCCTGAAACCCGATTATGAAAACTTTAAAAAGTGTCTGTTTCCTGCAACTATCAACATGCTAGAAAAGGGGAAGTTCTACAGGCTTGTCAAATGTTTCCCAATGGCTCCACGTTTTGCAGCTGGTCCTGATTTGCCTGGATATTGCTCATTTTTCTAGAGCTCGTAACAGCCCTGGAATGGAAATCCTGGCTCCCCTGGCACCCAGTGTATCTCCATGGTGTGCTGGTGGGTGAAGGGTGAAGAGTGCCAGCCCAAAAGTTATTCATCCAGATTCGCTCTTGGCTTTCCCTGCAGTTTGAGAAAACTGAGGCTGGAATGATCAATAATAGAGTGGACAGAGGAGGTCTAATAAAGGACAAAATTCATGGTGTATATAAGTCCCATCACGTCAGCAAACAGGTTTGTGCTGCTTGTGGCATTGCCCTTCTCCACACACTGTGTTCACAAGGTTTTAGTGCGCTGGAAAACAAATGCTTACCTGTGCCTGGCTGGTGGTCACAAATTGTAGAAGGGAAATGGGGCTGCTCCAGCCCTAAAAAGGCAAAAGCAACCCAAGCCAGCAAGGGGGCTGCAAGTGCTGGGACTGATTGCCTCCAGGCTGTGCCTGTGCCTATTAAATATACATGGCCCTGCTATTTGTGAGACACAAATAGGGTGTGTAGCAGGGAAGTGTGTGACTGGCTTTGCCTCATGGCAAACACAGAGAGATCGCTGCCTGTACCCAGATCTTCTGTGAATCAGGTATAAATCTCACCGTCTTCAGCTTTCAAACCAGCCTCCCTCTGATGTTTTTCATGGCACAGCTGTTTCAGGTGGGAAACAATGGCATTTTCTGCCCCCCTGGAAAAGCTGTGGTGTTCCCCCTTGCCCATTGAGTGGTGCAGGGTTCTCTACTCTTCAGCCGGAAATCATTTTTGTTCGCTGCTTTTCTGGCAGGCCCCACTGCACGCAATTCATTCTCCACTTGGAATGTACCTTGGGCATTTCTATTTGCGTTTCTGGGAGCTGGGAAACATGTTTTTCTGCCTATTTCTAGGATTTTGACGTGCAACTGTTTATTTGAGATGTAGAAATGGAAATATCTATCGCTCTGGAATTTTCCTCCAAAGATCAGTGAAAGCAATCATTAATATGGAGCATCATTTATAGCTCTGTGCAGAATAATCCTCCAGGCTCCCTAACAGCTGTGAATTGGAAAACAATAAAGATCATTGCTAGAGGATTCTTTTTGAAAAAGAACAAATAAACAAAAAATAAAAATAAAAAAACCAACTCACCCCAAATATGTTCTTTGATACATTGTCTAGCTCTCAGAAAAGGGGGCAGCAAATTGCAAATCTCTCTCAAAAAATGCCTGCAGCACCATTCCCAATTCTTAAGGTTTAGGGGTTGGGTTTTTTTCCATGCCCTGATATCTTCCCTGAGTAGTGCCAATAAAATTAGAGACTTTTGCTAATGTGCTCTGCGAAGGTTCCTCTGGGGAAACAGCAGCCGTGACCAAATGTTCACTTCCGGGGGGGAGCTCCAAGGCTGCTGCAGCTGCTCCTGGGCTCAGCCCAACATGAGCCCTGTGCACGCAGGACTGGGGATCCCCCCGGCTCTCCTGGTGCTACCACATTTCTGGAGCTTTGTCCCCTGCTTGCTGCTGAGATTTTCCCAGTTCATTTTGTAATGCAGTCAAAACATGCTGCAGGTTGAAGCAGGGGGAAATCTGCCTGGATTGTGCAGGCTCACAGCCCCTCTCTCCAGCTTTGGTTGGGATCCCCACTCATTTTGCTGCACATGATGGTACCTGAGGTAGGCTGAGTTTTTTGGGTGCTCTTGCAGCTTCTGGCCCATGACATTCATGTACATGACCTGAAATCCTCACTCACCATGCTTGAGCCTTGCTAAGGTTAGGGTTTAATTTAACCTAAATAGCTTTAAAATGTGAACACTGGTGAAAAAATAAAATTTAACTCTGTGTGGCTACTAGAGGATCCCTACCTGACTGTAGTAAATTAATGTGTTCACGATCAGTTCGACATCCTGATATTCAATGGGAAACTAGATATCATGATGAGGTGATGTGAATTATGTGATGAATGACACCAGAGGGGCTGCACTGCAGAGCATTTGGAAGAGCACTTCAGCCTTTGAATGGAGTCTCCAGCTGAGACTTCATTCTCTTCTTTGAAAGCATTAATAGCCCCACAACAGCACTTGTCCGTGCTTGAAGGAAAAGCAAATGAGGGAGAAGAAGAGGGGCGAGATACAAAAGGCAGCTTGTATCTGGTTGTTTTGGTCAATTTGGTTTCCTCTTACTGCACTTTACTACAGTTTCCTTGAATCCTGACAGTGTCCTTAGAGCACTTCTTAAAAGCTACTTTTATAATACTGCAGTTACCATCACTAGAGAGGCTTTCTGGAGCCAAAGGCAATTCATACTGGCTTTGTTCTTATCTCTCTCCCCCCAACTCCCCAGCTTTGCACTGGGAGGACTCTCTGGGAAACCATTTTTCCCTTGGCCTCTCTCCTGCCTTCCTTCCACTCAACAGCTCCTGAGCCATCCTAGTGGTTCCCACACTAGGGAGAAACTCCCAAGTACAATACTGAGGTGTGTTTCCACTTCTTTTTGCTTTAAATGCTTCTGAATCTTCTGGTATTAAATTCAGGAGCAGCAGGGTTTTTTTGGTAGCATCACTCCACCTGCAGCCAGAGAACACAGCACAAGGAGCAGCTTCTACCTACCCAGCCAAGCTCTTTAGATAGAGTTAAACTCTAGCTTTCCCCAGCAACCCTGGCTCACTAAGTCAGGCTCAGGATCAGGATGGGCAGAAAAGCAGAATCATCTCCTGCAGATCCCAGGCTGAGTATGAGGGAGCAAATGTCTGTGTCCCAGCAAGCTTCATCATTTATCTACACCAGCTGGTAAGGAGGGCTACCAAAAATACTGCAGAGAGTCTGTCATCCTTGCAGCATGGATGCAAGGTCTGTGATGCAGAGGCCATGTGCCTGGAGACATTCCTAGCTCAGAGGCCAGCAGTAAAGGAGGAGGGGAGGCATGGCTGTGGAATTTCTCAAACCCCGTGGCTGCCCCTGCCATGGGTACCCAGGGCAGCCAGCTTTCCTGTTGCTGTCAGTGCTCCCAGCTCCCCAGCAGCTCCCAGGCACTGGAAAAGCCCTGCTGAGAGCATAGCCTATGCAAAAGCAGGTTTGGCACTGGGAAAAGAATGGAGCATTTCCAGAGTAGATTAGATCTTCCAAGACTTTGAGCTGCCAGTTTGAAGAAGCCTACGCATTTTGCAAGTTTTTAGAGTCTTAGGACTTGGTCTAATTTAAGCAAATTGGCACATCCTGAGCACTAGACAGAGATCCTTCTGCTAAGTTTTGTCCTCTGCAGAAAAGCATAAGGAAGAGAGAATTACTCAATATAGTGTTTGGGGAAAAAATGTTTGTATGGGCAGAGCAGCATTATTTTTTTTTTTCCCCAAAGCTGAGACAGTGAAGTTTCTCATTACTCTCTCAGCATTGGCCGCTCTACATGGAAGGTTTCATTCTGAATGGCTAAAGTCTGGCAAAGCACCAAGCAGCTGAGACAGACTCTAAACGAGTGGAAAGTCGTGGGCAAGCTGAACAACAGGCACTGCCTTTAACTCACAGCCCTGACTGCATCAGGCATCCAGATGAGCATATGTAAGGTATGAGGATCTGCTGGAGAAACAGCATCTGGGAAGTTTTCCCTCTCCTTGTCTTAACTGAGGATTGCAGAGGGATGGAAAGCAGCTTACAGGCTGTGGGGTTTGTGTGGGAACTGCCACTAATATCTGCAGTTCCCAGCACAAGAGAAATGTGCAGCTAGACCTGAGGCAGCCCCTGTGCAATCCTGGTGTGAGGTGGGGCTGGAGAAAGCCCTATCTTCCTGTACAGTCTGGTGGTGCTTGTCTTCTGACCTTTAATGGTGGATCTTGATGATCTTAGATGTCTTTTCCAACCTAAATGTTTCTGTGATCCTGTGACTGTCACAGGAGCAAATCCAGCACGTGTGTCCACGGGGCTCTGCAGTAGGATTTTTCCATCCTGTATTCCATGTACCTGCTAGCCCTCTGGTCTTATAGACAGTCACTGGAGCTGCTGAGCTGGCCACAAAGGGTGGAATTTTTAGCCCCCCACACAGCTGGATTTAGTTTGCTCCCACAGGGAGATCTCCTCTGAGAACCTGAACACACAGGTCCAGGCTGAGGCCATTGAGTGCTATGTCTTGCTGCCACAATTGCCATAAATGGGGCTGGCACATGGCTGAAACCTCTGTGGGCAGGGACTTTTCTGTATTGCCATTTTTAAAAACTCTCTCATTTTCACACAGGTACATGAACCAAAATATGGACATTTTCCCCTGGGAAAAGGGGAAGAGCTGCTGGCCAAGGGTAAGCACATCACAGGCACCCTGCCCAGCAAAGCCATCACAAAGCATTCAAGTGCTCTTCCACTCTCACATTTCTCTTGGCCACTTGGTTCCTCTTATTTTAGCTTTGTTTGAACAATCTCCTTAGTAACTGGAGACAGAAGCAGAACTTTTTCATGCTCCTCATCAGATTGGTTTCCTGCCTATCTTGGCACTGGGAGGGATCCTTGGCAAACTTATGTTTGCTTTTGTGCTCCCACCACAGGCTTTAAACTCATGGATCACTGGGGACTTCGGGATACCTGGTGTCTCTTTCAAAGGGTTTTTATACTGAAACAGAGTTTCAGCTGAGAGGGATGTATTTCACGACTTAATTTATTTGCCAGTAAACAGGTGGTGTGTCAGTCACAGTGTGAGTGGTGACTCTTGAAGCTGCCTGCATGCTCCTGACCTCCAGAGTGTCCAGCAACCTGGAATCTTCACTGGAATGGCCCCTGTCAGGATGCTGCAGCCACCAGAATGGCAAAAGCTTTCAGCAGGGGCAGGGAATGGCTTCTTGCTGTGGCAGCACCCTCCACCCAGGTCCCACAGCCCTGCACACCTTCTAGCACCTGCCTGAGGACATTGGGGTCCTTCAGTCTTTTTGGAACATTTCTGTGGGGATAAGGGCATGAATCCCTGGCAATTCCTAAAAACCTGGAGGTGTTTGAAAGGACAAGGGAAAAATCCTATTTCAACTGATGCACTTTTTTCATCTGCCCTCTGGAGATGGAACTCGTTGAAAAGGAAGAGGGGGAAAAAACAACAAACCTAACAACTACCAAGCTGTCTGAAGATTTGCTGGGCTGGAGGCAAAGAAAACCCACTGCTCACACTCAACCCTAGTACATGCTTTTCCTTGGCCAGAGCCATCCCCAAAGGATGAAAATAGCAGTGTGAATACACAAAGCAGCACCTTTAGTGCAGACCTGAGATTTTGTGGTCATCTCTTGACCTAATGGTCCAAACAGTGTCCCTTTTTAAGGCATCATTGTCCCAGAAGCAGCCCCTCTCTGGAAGTGGCTGAATACTTTATGAAGCATTGTCTGAGCTTGCTGGCCTTATCCCTGGATAGAAAGGACAAGAATGCAGGATCTGCATCACCTCCCTCGCAGGGCTTGCCTTGTGGCATAGTGACAACTTGGCAAGGTACCAGGCTGTAGCTCTCAGCTTGGGTGAAGGTCTTCAGAAATGAGCATCCCTGATGTTTCAATCCTATATAATGACAGTATTTCATGTGCTGGTACCCAGACATTCCGCATCTTTTATACCACCAGGTAACTTCTGATACTGTCCCAGCATGGAGGACTTGCCAAAGGGAGTCTGGACCAGCACTGAGCTCTGCATCCAGTCACTTAAACTGATAAAATGTGAGCATTCCACTTGAACCTCCCTAGAACCTTGACAGAGGATAACTTAAAACTTCTAATAAAAGTTCAGTGTGAGTCTACTGTCCAAGTCTTTAAATCAGTCTCTCGCATCCTTCACTGAGCAAGGGATGATCAATGTAGTGGTGGCCAAGTGTTTATTTCTGCCACACTATCAGGAGGCTTTGATCTTGCTGCTGGGGTCACCATGCCAAGAATTTCAGAGGAGTGTCTGGGGCCAGCCATCAAATAAGAGGAGTCAGATGCATGCCTGGCTGAGCAGGGAGCTAAAATGACCGTGGATGCTCCTCTTGAAAGCAGACCTGCACATTCTGTATCGATGTTTGCCCTTTGAATTTTTGTGGTATGCCGTCCACTGCCATTGAGCGTTTTCCTTGTCTTCGTCTTCTTTTCTCACGTATAGCTGCTTTTCCAGCAGCAGAGCTGTTGGCAGTAGCCCTGACAGAGTGACAGCACAAGCAAGACTCCTTGTCAAGTGTCTTCCCAAATAAGAAGGGAAATTCTCCCTCGCTGTGAAACTCAGTCAAGCAGGAATTGAAATGTGCCTTCCCTGGAAGAAAAACACTGCCAGGATTGATACAAAGTCTTGCTGTAGTGGCAGTGCTGGAGCAGATCATGCACAGCACATGTATTTTGGGCTTCCTTGAATCCTGATTCCTAATGCTGAAGCCATGCTTTTAGACATTGACCTATTATTTCTGGTGGTCCCCACTGTTTTGTTTAGTCAGGTGTAAATCCGAAAAGTTTGCTAAATGATTTACAGAACTGCAGAGATGCCTTTTTTTGCTGGCAGTTGCTTGTTGAAATTAATTTTGTGGAGGCCAAAAGCCATTTAAATAAGGGTGATGTCTTCTTTTTGAGGAGCATTGTCATGGCAGCTATCCAGGTGCACATGAGGAAGAGCAACTCGTATCTGTTTGAAAGCTGAGAGCAATTATTATCATGAGGGGGAACCTGGCTGCAAAGAAAAGCTGGGTGTGTATTTGGGTGCAAGAAGCAACTCTGTGCCAGGTTTCTGTCCCCTTATTTACCTGCCTGCACTATCCACAGACCTGACTGCCCAGCCAGGTCAAGAGAAAATCCCAGAAAGGCAGACTGGGGGAAAATGCCGGATTTTGGCTCTTAACCCTGTGGGCTTAGAAGCAGGATTTGCAGGGTTTTATACTGAGCAAGGATGTTGGGCTGGGCTGAGCCCTGGGCAGTCAATCCTTTGCTTGCAGCACAGGCTGGATTTTTCAGGACTACTTCAGTTTTCAGCTGGCATAGGCAGGGCTGTGCACAGCCAGGGGAGAAGTTATTTCTACTCTTTCAGCTTTCCTAGACACCTTAAGTAATTGCTGCTGGGGGTGGTTTTGATCAAATTCACATGAAATGCATTTTCCCCCCTAGTCATCAGTGGTATTGCACTCTTTGTGCAAGCTGTCCTTGGAGCTGATGGGTCTCTCCTGTTTGATCCCTCAAGGATCCTGCTTCCAGCAGGCATTCTGGGAGCTTTAAGGACTGTGGGTCATAATCACTAGACATGCATGGCAATGAGATTGGGAAAAAGCAGGAAAACAGTTTTGTCCTGATGTCACCACATCCAGAGCCATGGAAGAGGAGGCCACAGCTGGAGCTGTGGAAACATTTAAGCATGACCAAAGGCTCAGGCACTGGTTTGGGGCAGATCAAGAGAGTGGCATTCATGTTCGCCCAGCTGGTCCCTTGCAAGATGTGGCAGATGGATGAAAAAGTGCATTAGTCAGAGCACAGAATTCATAGTCACATCAGAGCAAACATTGAGGATTCGCCAGAAAAACATTTCTGATCTGTCGAATCCTTCTCAATATGGTCTTCCTAGGAGAGTCAAGCAGCATTCAGTCTGGCATGTGAAATCATCTTACCTGGCAATCGTTGCTCCTAAAATATTTTCTGAGACACTCAGCATCAGCTGTGCCTGTCATCTCCCAGCTATTTGAGCAGCAACAGCCTTCAGTCTTCCTGTCTCTGCAGACCACCTTTCATGCCCTGTGTTTCTGCAAGACCAAGGAAGAGCAAGCAGGCTGGATCTTTTTCCGGGATTTTCCCGGTAGTGATGCTCTAGAGCCGGACAGTGTTACATATTTGAGCCATATGTTGTCATTTAAACTCAGCGCATCCCTAGGCCAGGGAAGCAGTTGTTTTACGCAGACATGGAATTGAAAACACAGCCCTGTGGTCTGATTCATTCAGGACACCTTGGGAAAAGAGGTGGAGGGCATACAAGAAAATGAGAGCAGCCAGGTGAATTTTGGCTCCAGAGGTGGGGGGAAGGTATAGAGGGACCAACATTTCCACTTCCCCCTCCCCTTGTTAGCAGTGTCCAGGCTCGACCAGTTTTGGGAGGCATTGGACTGTAAAACCCCATGCAGACCTGGGCTGCTCGACCAGCAAACCAAGCTGCCACATCAGATCAGCTCACATCCATACTTCCCAAAGCATGCGTCATGCTTTGTTTCAGGCAGGTTTTCCTCTTCCCTCCCTGTCATGTTTGCAGTGCACTGCAGGCAAAATCTTCATAAAGTACAGACATTTCATGTCAGCAATGCTTGGTTTGGCAAAGGATCCTGCACGGGTGACTCATAGGACATCTTACACAGATGGGAACCCTTTAGCAGGGACAGCAACCCTGATGAACCCTCTCCTCTGTCAAAGACCACTGTTGGACAGCTAAAAGCATGTGTGGCACAAAGTCTTTCACATAATCTGGCCCATTTTTGCTCCTCTTCTGTCCCTCAGGAAGGTTTGTCCCTGCACTGGCTGAGCAGGTGTCACATTGCCCTCAGCTGTGTCCCCCACCACACACACACACACCCTGTAGCTGGGACAAACACCTCCACCATGGACCTGGCTGTCTCTCTGTACGAGGCTGACACCTCCTCACCATAATGTGCAATTTTGTTGTCAACTGGTGGAAGAAAAGCCCCATCACCTCCTTTTCCTTCCTCGAGTATCTGTCAGGAATTTGAGCAGGAAAGCTGCTCTTGGTGGTTGGTTCCAACCATACCCAGGGGTCTGGTCCAGGCTCCTCGCTGTGACTGGGGCCCATTTATGTGGCCCTGCCCTCTGGTTCAGGTGGTGCCCAGCTGTGATGATGATGATGATGATGATAATGATGATGATGATGATGATGATTTGGGAGTTTTCTTTCCCCAAGCACCTCTGGGCAGGCACTGCCCAGTGCCCAGTGACTACACAAACTGTGTGAGGCTGGGAGCTTCCCAAGCCAAGTGCCCATCTCTCATGGCAAGCTCTAACTTCAGCTAATTAAGTGACTGGCTGACAGGCAGACATATGAGAAATCAATGTGGCACGGTTCTGTGGAAGTCTGGGAGCACATGCTAGGACAGGCAGCACCGATGGATGAGACTTTGCAATGTCACCTCGAGAATATGTGTCCCTCATGGCTATTCCCTCGCTGTAATTGATGGCCCTCTGGGTGGGAAGTGCTGGTCTGTTCATCGGGGCTGGCAGCACCAGGCTTAGGTAGCACAACCCACTCCTGACTGCCAGCCTGGATGTTGTAGCTGTGAATCTGCAGTTGAGCATCCTCCCAGCTGTTCCTGTGGCTCTCCTGGGTGATCAGTGGAAGCCGCATGGGTGACAAGCTGTAGAAGTGCATCATTCCCTCTGTTGATTCAGGAACAAATGTCTGTGCAGACAGCAGCAGTGTGCCATATTCTCAGGGGCAAGGTTGTTGCTGACTGCTCTAACAGCTGGTTGTGTATTCAGAGGTTTCCTGGCCCACTGGAGACACCATTACTGACTGTGTGCAGAACTTCCTGGCTGTTCCAGCTCTGGCATGACTGTGGTTCTGAAAGAGAGCTGAGGAAGTGAGCGTTGGACTTGCGACACCTCTGCTCCTGGGGATCTGGCTCTGTCAAGAAGTGCCCTGGATGATGTCTCCTGTCCTCCAGCATGTCCTGCCTGAATCTTTCCAGAGCTGGCTGCTGATGCCCTCCAGGCTCCCGTGGTCCTTGCAATGCTGGTTGTTTGTCTGAGCCAAGAGAGGGGTTTCTGCCATTTCATGGAACTAAGCACTGCAGTGTAGATTTGGGATGGTAGGATTTTTGCAAATATGCTCAGAATTTCCACAGGTGTGCCATGACTGTGCAGATATTCAGGTTCAAAACAAATGCAAAGGTCCATGGAGACCCTCACCAATCATTTCTGATGCCATTTGATCCTTGAGGGAAAAGGCCAGTGCAGACAAGAGAGCTGGGAGTCCCAGATCCTTCTTACATCTTTGCCCCATGCTGCACTCATCTTCTCTCCTGTTGTCAAAAAAATACTCATAGAGAAATATTTCACTGTTGATCTCTGTCCTGCTCCTGTCACCCTGTGCCAGACTGTTCTAGTTCATTCCATATGTACCTGTCCCTGCACACCCATGGGATTGCTCTCAGGGTGCCTTGCCCAGCTGGCATTTTGCTCTAAGCTTTGTTTGTCTTCTTGTCCTGCTTTTGCCATTGTACATTGGTGTAGCAGCTCTTCCTTAGAGCATCACCAGCCAAGAGGGCTTTTCCAGGGGCTGTTATAACTAAGGGTTGTGTGTGGGAATGCTGTGATAAAAGGCCTCTTCAAGTTTGAATGAAATAGCACAGTTTGAAATGCAAAATAAGCCCTGATGAAGAGCACTGGACTTGGAGCACGTTCACAAAGACACCATCCCTCTCCTGTTGCTGCTGCGTATCTGCAAGAGGAGAAGAGCTGGAGCTGAAATTCTGCAAGACGTGTTTACTCTTTGATTTCTACTACGTGGAAATGAGATGAAATTAATTCCCTCAGCAATCGCTTTGACTGCAGACTCAGGGAAGTGCAATTTCTGGTACAGAAGTGCAGATAGTCAGATGGGTCGTGGATGCCCTCAGTCTTCACGCCAGAGCAGGGCTTCTTAGCTCAGAGATGACCTAACACGAGTGCAAGGAAAACCCAGCAGCATCAGCCCTGGTTTACTGCAAACTTGCCCAATGGTTCCACTGGAGGAAGGGACACGGGGGTGTGTCAGGACTGGTGGTTTATATCAACACAGGACCTGTATGTATCCCAATGTACTGGGGAGATTCTCCGGAAATTGCTCTTTCCCATCTGCAGTGTGACTGAGGGTCAAAAGAGGAAAATAACTAATCCAACTATTCCAAGGACTGTGTTGTTGTGCACTCATCTCCTGGAGACATTAAGTTATGGCAAAAACACCACTGTCTGCCTCATATTAAAACTGATTCTTGGCCTCTGTCTGGAAGGGTCAGCTTGGAAACACCCTCTGTATTCATCTCAGATTCCCAAGAGGTGAAGAAAATGTGTAATGGTTTAGAGGCTGCTTTAATCCTTTGGGGTTTTTCCCTCTGCCTTGTGGGTTTGGGACTCCTGGATCCTGGCCCTGCAGTAATGCAGCATGAGTTGTTTTAGGGTACTAATAAATGTTCCTTTGGTTTTCTGTTATGCACTATCACAGCTTGTTCTGAAAGAGCTCCTGTGCCAGAGAGACAGCCCCTGGGACAGAGAGATCTTAAATGCAAATTTCAGAAGGGACTTGTGCTGTGGGAACTTTGGTGTCACCATGCTGCTGTGTCTTGCTGGAAAATTCCAGGGACGGGGAGCTCAGATGGTGCAGGCAATTCTGTGGTTGCTCTGTGAGCCTCAGGCAGCCGTCCTGGCTCTGCCTCATTCCTACCATGTCCTGGAATGCAAGGAAAGCCCATGGGGGTTCGATGCTGCACACATACTCACAGCCACAGCCTGGGAGAGGAGTGAGAAGCAGGGACCACATGGAAGGGTCCAGCAGGAGCAGGGAGACACCAGTGCCTGTCCCAGATTGCAGGATAAATGGTGCAGTTGCCTGACCCTCCTCCTGTGCACCGACCAAGCCCTGCCACGTGTGTGCAGGACCCTGGGCAGGGGCTTTGTAGCAGGCAGAAGGTTGTGATGGAGACCAGCCACACTCTAAGAATAGCCTGTGTTATTTTCACATCCTTGCTGTTTCTCAAACACCATTAGAAGGCAATCCTTTCCTCCAGGATTGCAGTCTCATCCCAGGGACAAATTTGCCTCAGCAATTTTTGCTGATTGGAAATTCACCTAGAGAGCAGATTTGCCATTTGTGCTGCCTACCCATCTTCCCAGCAGCCTTGTGCAGCAGAAACAGCAGCAGTGCAGAAGTCTACCCAACACAGGGCACTTGTTCACACCCCGAAATGATCACTTGGAAAACTGCCTAATACCACCACCTCCTGGCAGAGGCACTTAAAGCCCCGTCATTCTGTTTCATTCTGTGAAGTCCTGTTAGTGTTGTATCTAAGCATCAGAAATTTGTTTATTTTAATTGGCACGCACATTTCTTTTTGTGATGGAGAATTATTCTGTGGGGCTTTGAGGAGTGCCACATATGGCAAGCCAGAGTACACACACAGGAAGTTTATGTCTTGATGTCTCTGCTGCCCTATGAATTTAAGAAGGCACCTCTCTTAATTAACTTTCCTGAGGAGATTTTTCCTACTTGAGGCCAGGATGCAGTGTACATTATAATGGGAGCCGTCAGGAAAATTATTGATTTTGTTAGTAATGTTTCTGAAATTGTGCCATTCTGGTAATTCTATTAGGTTCTCTTGGAAAGCTTAACTGAGAGCATTTTTATATCCTTGATTAGTTTTTTAATACATGATAATTTCCCCTAACTCATCAACACAAAGCAAGATTAGCTGCCTGCTTGGTAACCATTTTTCCTATGTACAAACCTACTGCAGCAATAATTACAACCTGAAAAAATTATTACAGATATTCATTATAAAATACGATTACAATGAGCCGTGCCGCATTGTTACACTTTCACAGCCATCACTTGCTCTTGAGTAAATGGTTTCATTAAAAGCATGAAGGACAAACTTAATACACTTCTGACTCACAGCAAACAGGACAAGAAATCATCCTGGCTGCTTCTCTGAGTGCTTGAGGTGTTTACCCTGAATGAGTAGAAAATGTTGACTCTGCTGCCAAATACTTGTAGCTTAACAGAGGGGCTCTGGGTGGCAAGTGCAGATGTGCAAGAAGAGGAGAAAGACAGAAATCGTGGCAGTGTGAGCTCAATTTCACTCCCCTAGAGTGTGGCTTTCTTCTATGTTTATGTGTTTCAGAGCTGGGATTTGCCAGGAACATCAGATCCTCCTTCATCATATCTTGGAGCAGCCTTGGGGCTGCTTCAGCTTCTGCTGGGTGCTCGTGGAAAGTGCAGAGGAGCCAGGGATGGGATCATTTCTTCAAAGGACAGGGCATTCAGGTTTGGGCAGGGAGGGAGCAATGGGAAAGCTTGTTTAAATAAAAGCATTGACAGGAGGGAAGTGCTGTCAAGTGAGTGTGGGGGAAAAGCAAACCCAGCCGGAAGGCCAGCAGCAAGTACAGGACTGCAGTCACTGACTTGGCTTTTTGTTTTGTTCTGTTACTCCTTCTTATTTTTTGTCTGGATCAAGATGAGAGCCAGGAGGAGGTCCTGTCCTCACAGCAGTGCCATGACAGTGAGCAGAGCCTCCAGGGAGGAGCAGAGACCACTGGATTTCTGTCCTATTGTCTTTGCAATGACTTTGCACTGTAGGAAGGACCACAGCAGCACAGGTCCACCCCATGTTTGTACCCCAGGTTTGGCCACTTCCTGGTGAGCGGCTTTCAGCCAGTAGTTTCTGTGAGTCCCTGAAAAGACCTGGAAAACTTCTGTGCTATTTTTTTTTTCCCTGGAAGAGCAATTTTTACTTTATTGGGTGGCTCAAGGAGAAAATTTCTCTCCTGGTGGCCACAGCCTCCTGTGAGGTTTTCAGCTTCTGTGGTGTGTGCTTGTGACTGTGCTCTGAGCAGTGACTCTGCCTTTGGACCTGTCCTGATGATGTTCCAGGGGCAAATTCAGCAACTCCTGGGTCATGTGAGAGGGAATTGCAGTTCAGCTCTCTAATGGGAGAGGACTAAACCTTGAAGGCTTGGGAAAGGATGTGCTGCTTGTAAAGTAAAATTTAAGAGGTAAAAATTTCACCATCAGTGAAGCTTTCCATGTGCCTGCCCTAACCAGAAAGGCCATTTTTCCTTTGCATTCCTTTCATAGAAAAAGTCCTAACTCCAACGTCCCTTTCAAGCTTGTAAATTAGAACTTCCAAAGCCCAAACTGAGCAGCTGATCATGATGTTGTTCATGAATCTGCTGAGCCTGGGGAGACAGAACCTCTTCCATTCCCAAGCTTGAGCAGTGGATCGTGCTTCCAGGGGCTTGGTCTGTGCTGGTTCTCAGTGCCCATGCAATGTGTGCAAGCTGCCAAGGGGCTTTTCTATACCACAGGTTTTTGGAAAGGGACATGCTTTGCCAAGACACCTCTGGGGGTGGTTGGCCCAGGCTGTATCATGCCCAGCCATGGCCTCTGGCCATGCCAGGGAGGGTGGCACCTGCAGTCTGCTGGTGCTTTGTGGTCCGTGCCCATCCTGAGGCAATCTTGGCCCATTGGCTCCTGCCCTTTGCTTTTGACTGTGCTGTCCCTCCAGCCTGTGCCACCAAAACCACTGTTTTCTGTCCACAGCCCCCTTTTCCTTCTCTTTCCACCCTCCTCCTCTATCTTCTTGTCCATCTGCTGTTCTGCTCCCTGTTTCTTCTCCTTCCTTTTCCCCCCTTACTCTTGAATCTCTATTTCTTCTTCTCTGTTCCAGCAAAACGATATCAATCAAGGTGATAGATGATGAGGAGTATGAGAAAAACAAGACCTTCTACCTAGAGATCGGGGAGCCCCGGCTGGTGGAGATGAGTGAGAAGAAAGGTGGGGGATGTGCTCTGAGGCTGAGCCCAGCCTGTATGTCCCTGTCTGGCTCACTCATGTCTGACACCTGCAACACCGAGCTCACATCACTGGTGCCTATGGAAAAGGGCAGGAGCAAGGCCACTCCCCGTCCCCCCTGAGCACAGCCTTTCCCCAGACCATCAAGGCACGACCTCAGCCAGGTGATGAGGATGCTCCTGCCCTTCCCCATATGCCCCAGGGGGAATGTGCAGCCCCTTTCCCCCACCCAACCATCTCTGTCACCACAGCACCCAGGCGGACGTGACCTGCATGTGTGTGCGACGCCAATCATGTGTTTGCCTTTGTCTTGTGTTCCCACAGGAAATTCATTACCCTTAGAGTACTTGACCGTGAGGAGTATGAGAAAGAGTGCAGTTTCTTCCTTGTGCTTGGGGACCCGGTGTGGCTACGACGAGGAGTGAAAGGTGTGAGAGTAAAACCAGACCAGCTCTCGAGACGCTGCCGCTTTCTCTGTGTCTCCCTACTCTCACACTCCTTTCTCCTCGCACTTTGGCTCCTCGTTTTGCCCTCCCTCCTTCGAAGCTTGGCCGCTGCACCTTTTTGCTCTGTTTTCTTTCCTCTTTCATTTTGAGAGGGTTCCATCCCGCTCAGCGGGGCCCCAGGGAGTGAGGAGTGCTCCTGGGACTACCCTGGAGCTCTCAGGCAGGCGATGGGGAGCATCACCAGCCCCCAGAGACATTTTGGGAGTGCTGCCTGCTGCACCTTCGTTTAATCAAAGAGAACATCCAGCCTCGACAAGTGAAAAGGGCAGCGCTACATCATTTTTATCAGAAGATAAAGCAACTTTTGCTTGAAATAAAATGCATGGCCGGAGCAGTAATTTTAGTCTTTTCATACTGGCACTAGGATTTGAAAATAGACAAGAATCACAGTCCAAGTAGGTAATACCATGAGATGCAATCAGTTTAGGTAAATCAGGTTATGTTCAAATGAAGTTTCATGGCTCTGCATTGGATAATAGCTTCTCACAGGAATAATAAAAACTATTTCCTCTCTCATCACATTTCTAAACCAAATGCCAAACTTCCCAAAAAGACAGAGTTCACCTATTTTCCCATGCATTTTTTCTGCTAGAAAATTAAGTGAGGATTAATGGCAACAGCTGGTTCTGCACACTACTGGTGGCTGAGCAAGAAGCAGTTTTAGAGTTATTTAAGGGATGGACCATTATTAAAGCCTTAGCAGAAGATTTGGTCTGTCTATCTTGGAGCTTCTTTCCAGTTTCTGGGACATCAGCTCTCCTTCCAGCAGGCATTAAGCTGTAATATTTATTTGATCAGACCAGAGAGGGCCCTCAGTGGTCCCCCACACTGAATGGGAACATGCCACATTCCTCTTCAGCTCAGGTGCTAAATCAGCTTCCCTGCTGGTTTATGTGACTACCTAACAAAAGCTGGGCTAAAAAATCAGACACTGGCATGACTCAGGCACTGCAGGTGGGGTCTATGTCATTAAATGGTGCTGGTGGCATCTCTGGAGCATAGACAGCACTGCCAGGATAAAGTTACACATGGATGACTCAGCTCAGCAGCTCCATCCTTGCCCACAGGGGCCAGTATGGGCTCAGCCTTGCAAATCCAGCAGGAGCAAACATGCTTTCCAGATCCAAGGTTTAAAATTTGTGGTCCCAGCTCTGGAGATCCCAGCTGAAATTTTAAATTAAAAATAAAAGGAAAAGGAAAAAAAAAATCTCATATTCCTAGTCACAAAGATAAGTGGAGAAACCTGAGAGAAGTTCAGGCTTGCCAGCTCGCTAGGTGGAATGCAAGAGAAAACTTTAAAAGACTATTTAAAGCAGCTATTTGCTGCTTTGGTCATGCAATCTTTTTTTTCTTTCTTTTTTTTTTAAACTTGTTTCTTTGTACTTGGTCTGGTACAAGAAGCAGCGAGGCAGGAGGAACAGTGTGCTTAGAGAGATGAGGACATTTCTGAAATGTCACCCCTGGGCTGTGGTGGGGCCCAAGATCCACTAGAACAGTAAGGGAGAGACTTTTTCTTTCGGTTTGGAGATCTGAAACGTTGAGCAACAAGACCCTTAAGCCAAGCCTTGCCACAAACTTTTCTTCTCTCATTGTCTATGCCAAAAGTGCAGCTGCCACTGGAGCCATTGCTCCCCATCAGACAGCTGGAGGAGGTCAAAGCCAGTAGCTGCTGCACATGGGACATTTTGTATACCCCCCAGGACAGAACTGCCTGTGAGACCAATGGAAGATCTTGCACATACAATTCAAAGGGGAAAAATGAATTTTTTGGAGTCTTTTAACCCCATATCCAACCCATATCTGCAATGGTTTTTATTTTAAATCCACAATCCCATGAAACATTTCTGTTTAGTGTCTTTCTCTTAACACTAATGTTATCTTGCAGCTTTACAGATATGAAATCTCTGCCCTGGGATCTGGTGTCTTTCTGTGGATATCCGTTTTGATTTCATTATTCATTTACTTTTCTTCTTCTGTGTTTGTCTCTGTCTCCTTCACAGCCCTGTTGTTGAATGAGCTTGGTAAGCGCGCATTCATTTTTCCTTTCCATTTTTCTGGTTTGCGTATTTTTGGAAGACAATAGATTTTGCTTGATGTTTTTCTTTGCTCACAGCATTCTTTTTTAGGGTGGTCAGCACTGTTTAAGTAAGCTCAGGTACCTAATGCCCCATCTTTCCTTAGAGTAGAGCCCCAAAGTATTATTAATATTATATTATAAATATTATATATATGTAATATATATAATATATACATTAATATTATAAATATTAAGAGGTGATGCAAGGACCATTTTTGGGAGGGTAATGCTGTTACAGCCGGAGTAAATCTGACAGCACTCCCGAGATAAAAACCTGTGCCATGCAAATTAACCCATCACCTCTAAACTGGTGTGGCAGAAACAGGATTTTCTGGCCACTTGGGGATGCTTGTGGCTGGACAGGAAAGTTGGCCAATCCTTTTTGAAGAGACAGTACAAACTTTGCCTCCTGTCTTGGGGAGACTTAGAGCCTAAACAGCCTTTGTATTTCCTTGCTGGCCACCTCCAGGATAGGGCAGCTGGGGAGGGAACCCAATCTACCCTCGTTCTCCAAAGTACTCACAGCCCCAGGGCAGACTTTACCCCTTCCACAGCATATATTGGACACCAAGAGGTGGCAGCTTGCAGATGTGGGTTGAAAAGCCTTTGTTCAGGTCCCCCCCACCCCTATCCCTGAAGTGTGTGTTGGGGAGCAGGCCCCATGTCCACAGCAGGGCAGGGAAGGACCACCATGTCTGTGTTGATGTGCAAATGCTAATTCTCATTTATTCTCTCTCTCTCTCTGCCTTTTTCTCATTTTTGGTTTCATCTAGGTGGCTTCACCATCACAGGTATGGATTTCTACTCTTCCCCGTCCCCCTGTTCCTTTCTCTTAATGGCCATTATATTCTCTTAATGGCTCACCCTGCTCTTTCCTCTTGGTTTCCTCTTTGCTTTTGTTCTGTCCTGGAGGGAAACTCTGGAATGGTAAGACAGCGCAGAGCCCTGGCTGGTCCCATTAACAGCGTGTTCTCTCACAGAGTGCTCTGCCTGCCACTCACACTTAACCCCATCTTGGGGAGGGTGACCTGTCACCCCCCCAGGTGACAAGCAACTCCACTCCATGTCTTGGAGCAGGGTGGGCTTCTCCATTTGATCCAGTTGTGCTGTACCTATGCACAGGGCTCTTTCCTCACTACCCTAGCCTAAGACAGGTGCCTGAGCATTGCGGGAGGTGCAGGAGCCCATGGCTGCTTCAGATGTGCAGCCCCTGCCCTTCCCAGCAGCCAGACCCAGCAGCAGGGCTGGCTCCTCTGTCACAAGCTAGCCAAGCTTCCCTTCCCAAGCACAAGACAAGAAGGTCCTGACTCCCACGCGTTGCAGAGCCGCCCCTCAGGAGCCGTGGAAGCAATTCAGATTTAGAAGGCTCTGGCTCCAAGGTGGGTCTCTCTGGCCTGCAAGAGGAGAAGGGCTTTCCCTCAACTCAGTGCCACCTGAGGAGACAAGGGGCAGCCAGCAAGGGAGCAGCACTAACCCCGTGTGACATAAGAATGGAGTTTACTAACTGCACGGGGACAGATTGTACAGTGTGTGCAGTCCCCCCGCTGATCTCCTGCTGATCACTTTAATAGGCAAACCTGTCTTCAGGAAGGTCCAGGCTAGAGATCATCCTGTTCCTTGCACCGTGGTCTCCATCCAAGGTACCTGTGGTGTGGTACCATGTCAGTCTCAGGTCGACTGTCTGGGTTGTTTGCCTACTGACAGATTAACTCCAGTCCATTTTAGCCCTTATGTCCTTCTGCCCATCCTTGAGGTGGACTGGGAGGGAGTTCACTGGGGTCTGCACAAGGAACAGTTACAAAGGGCATGCTGCCTGCAGTCCCCATGCCCCAGAGGTTTCACAGATGACAGTGGAGGTGCAGACCTGCTTCACTGATCTTGTAGTCCCTCTGCTGCCTCCTCTTTTAGTGTTTGGTGCTGTGGATGGCTTCTTACATCTGTGCTATTTCCTCCAGCCCCACCATCACAGCAGGCATTGGCTGCCAGCACTCCTGTCCAAGGCAAAGCCCTGCCCTGAAGGAGGAAGAGCCAAGATTTCATATGTGGCTCAGCCCTGGGGCTGCTGACAGTTCTCTCTTGTTATATCAGGGCAGGAATTGTTATATCAGGGTGGAATTGCCTTGACCATACCTCAGTGCAAACCTGGAGTGCTGGGGGATGGAGCATCCTTAGTGCTGATCTTTCCCCTTCCCAGGGTCCCTGTGAGAGAGGCAGCAATTACCCAGCAAATAAGCTATTCCCCAACCCAAAGATGAGCAGAACTCCTCCTGAGGCTGGATGAGTTGCAGACCTCTTGGTAGCATTTCATAAAATTATGCTGTCTGTTGCTCCATGAACTCCTTCTCCACTGTTCTGTCACTGACACTCCCACCTGGAGGCCTCCTGACCTCCCCCTCCAACATAAAGCCAGATCCAGAGTGACCAGCTGGGCCTGGTTCACCCACAGGCTCTTTGCTTTGCAGAAGAGAATGAAGAGAAGCAGCCACTGACCAGCAAGGAGGAGGAAGAGCGTCGGATTGCAGAGATGGGGCGCCCTGTCCTGGGGGAGCATACGAAACTCGAGATCATCATTGAGGAATCCTATGAGTTCAAGGTACTGTTCATATCCTGCATCCCTGTTCTTCTTCCCCCCTAGCTGGGGACCCTCTTTTTGGATTTGCACAGCACTGGGAGGCACAAGTTGATGGTATTGGAGCCAAGTGAGGCAGTGAATTGGAATCACACACAAAACAGGATCTGGAATCCCAAATGCTGCAGGTTGCTTTAAAACATGACCGTGTTCTCAAAGTGAGTTTTACACTCTGGTCCTGCCTTGAGTGAGCCCCAAGGCTGGCACTCCCAGTGCAAAGGTCTCATAACCCCAAATGCAAGTAATGGTTGTGCAGTTCAGCTGCCATGAATGCATATGCCAGGCCAAGAGCTGAAAACTGGCCATTTCATGATCTTTCCCATTTTTCTGTAGTACAAAAATACAACTGGCCACCCTTACTGTTGCTCTGAGATGGTTCAAACTCCTATCCATGAGCAGGTTTCCAGAGGTCCTTTTCAGTAGAAAAGGAAGTGCAAGTATTTACATTTGGGTTTGCTGCTGGGGCTCTTTAGCTTAAAATCTGCTGAGCTTGTTCCATAAACACATGGCCATAAGCACTGGCACTGATGGGTTTTAGCCCAGTATATCCAGCCCCTAATTCTCTACTCTGCATCTTCATCCACAGAACACAGTGGACAAGCTCATTAAGAAGACAAACCTGGCCCTGGTGGTTGGCACAAACAGCTGGAGGGAGCAGTTTATCGAGGCCATTACTGTCAGCGCGGGTGAGTTTGGGCCACAGCTCCAGGTGAATTACGATCACCCTCGCTTGGCTGTATCACTAGCACAGACTGCAGTGGAGCAGCAGGAGGCAAAACAGGTGGCAAAGTTATTTACAGCGTCTGCATAAATAAGGCAGCTGATTAAACCCTTTTGTGAGGGCACTTTGTCTCATGTGTAGGAAACCTTCTGCATGAAGCGTGTCTGTAGCACCAGACAGAGCAACAACTTGGCTGGTAGCCGACAGCAGAGGGTGAAAAGTCAGTTCAGTGGGAGAAATCTGAGAGGTGAACACAGTGTGGAAATTCAGAGTGCCATAAATTATGCTGGTGTGAAGTAACAGTGCTCCCCTTCCCTGGTTCTCTCCTCTGTGGTGAGGACAATGCAATAGGCAGGATGCAAACCCTGAAGGCAGTCACTCTCTGTGAGCCAAAATTTGCCCTTGACACACCCTCCTTTCTGGAACTCCTGCTGCCCCAGCTGTGGCTGGAGGATTATGGCTCAGCAGCCCAATAGCTGCAGCTGCATATCATATCTGCGGTCGAACCAGATCCTGTGTGATCTTACCTTCCCTCCCTTTGAGAATTGCCTTTCCCTCAAATGCCCTGTCATACCCTTCTTGCAGGTGCCAGTGCCACGTTTATCAGAATGCCCAGTACAGGATATATTATCATACCCATGTATGTGGAAGAAGAAAGAAAGAAGGTCTCCTCCAGATGTTGTTTCAACAGCTGGAAACACTATTACTTACTGGCTGGATGTTGCAACCTCACAGCCCAACTTGGGCTGTGTGCACACATTAGGGCAAAATCCACCATCTTAAATGAAATCCCTGGGGAAGGCAATTACCTCTCATCTGGCCAGTTGTGCACTGAAATGCATGGGGGAGCACTCAGCTTCCTACCTCTAACTCTGCTATACAAGATAACCTCTGCCCAGCACCGGGTAGTTAAAAATGAGGGCAGTACCATTTACCTTCTGCCTCTGGAAAACGAGGGCAGAACCCTGTGCAACAGCTTTCTCCTCAGATTGTGATCCCTCCTCTTGTAGCACAGCTCTTCTCAGAGTCTCCAAGCAAAATCCTCACATTATTTTGCATTCAGCGTGAACTTATCATGCAAGACAATCCTTGCTGCAGGTTTTGTAGCTAATATGGCTAAACTAATCTATGCCAGAACCAATTATGTAATTGCATCCCATGTTAAAGCCACTGATGGTTGGATCCTATTTCTGTGATGCATGTAAAGACTACAGTTATGTGGAGACCTTGTTGCCCCCATGTCTTGAATATACAGCCATGATCAGAGCTATCAGATGATTAACAAGCATTTCATAAATGAGATGTATTTAGGTGGACATGAGCTTTCTCTTGCAGTTGTGGATCAGTAGTTTGTCTCAGAGCTCTGGAGGTACCCTGGCTTTAGCTCCTTAAGCTTTGTGCCAGATAAGTTAAAATGCCTTAAATGCTGGAGGTTGGGTTTGAGTTTTTTCCCATACAGCTCACCCTGCATACCAGGTGAAAGTCACCTGTCACCACTTCAAAATGTAACATCCCAGCTGAGAAAAGAAACATTAAACTCCCATTTTCCACTCAATGATCAACTCAGGGAAGTGTTTGCAGGGGGATGGAGCAGCAGAAGGTGAAGTCTGTGGAAGAGCAGTGCAGGTGCAGACAAGGCTGTGCCATGTTGTGCTGTGCCATTCTGGGCTGTCCAGAGTCTGTCACTCAGCTCCTTTAGTATGCACCCAAAAGCTATAAAGTTTCTTCCACAGCAAAAACATTCTGGGACCTACAGGCCTGTTTCTGAATGCACCCCTAGGTCACCATCCAACACCGCTCTGTGTTTCAAGTCACCTCCACAAGATCTGGCCAGCTCTTCAAAAGAGAGACATCGTGGCTGCTTAACAAAATGACAGACAGATCTGGATGAGTGTTATGACAGTGGCATTCATGTTTGGTTTTCAGTCTGTTTCATCATCTCTGTAAAGATTTAGGTCCATAGCAGCCCTGATGCCACGCCGATCTTGACAGACGATTGAAATACCTGCTGCAGAATTACAGCATGAGCACAGCATTGCATATCCTGTCATTAGCAGCCTTTGCATGTTGAGGGAAAACACAGGCCAACATAGGCTTTCCAGGCTGGAAAACTGTTCCTTATCTTCACAACAATGCACAGGAATAGGTATTTATATCTGCCAAAATAATAACACTGATTAGCTACTGTTTTGTGCCATAGTGAGTTTGAAGCTCTAAAGCTTGCATCCTTCTATTGCTAAGGAGCTTCTTCCAACAGCCGTGCAGGAAGACCTGCTGGTTCACATCCTTGGTGGGAAAAAAAACCAAAACATCAAAGACGTGGAAAATCACCAGATAAATTGCAAGGGATGTCTTTAACATGACTTACAGTGGCCTTGGAATACTAAACATTCATGACTTAGAAATTCAGCCTTGTTTCTTAAGGGCAGCAGGAAAGCTCCCACTGACTTAGTTGGGAAAGTGTCACCTCCCTTTCAAGTCCAGGAGTGGTTCCAGTGTGAGCAGGAGGAATTTCTGACTATGCCACAACAGTGATGTTGTGCACTGTGCCAGGCTGGGAAAGCCCCACATTTGCCATGCAGCCTGCCGAAGGCACAGGTTGTGTCTCCAGACAGCTCCTCAGAGCTGCAGGAGTCAGGTAAGGGGTCACCAGCCAGAGTGGGCTCCCTGGTGGGGTCAGTCCCACACCGTGGGGACTCCCTGTAGGCTGATGCCCAAGTGGTTTTGCAGACAGGTGAGGTGCCAATGCCTGGAGCAGGAAAGGGAGTTCCCACTGACCTTGGAGAGACCAGACATCAAGGAATGAGCTTATAGGGAAGCATGTGAAGGGGCAAGGAAATGTACCAGGGAAGGACAGCCAGCAGTGATTGAGCAGGGAGGCTTTAGGTTAGACAAAAATCCATTACTTGATCCCAGCTTGCAGCAGAGGTAAGGTGAAGCACCAGAGCAGCTCAGCAAGCATCAAAGCCAGCTGCCTTTCCCGAGAGCTGGAAGCAATTGAAGGCACTTGTGGAAAGCATCTCAGAGCAGCTCAAAAGATGCTTCCCTATGGGAGTGTTCACGAGACAGGAGTTGCTCTCAGTGGGTTTGCCTGCCTCAGTCAGCTCCAGCCAGCATGACGTTGGTGACTTCCCATATCTTCGGGGGGAGGGCTCTTGGGCAGGGGCCGAGTCCTGGAAAGCAACTGATGGTTAAACTCAGGCAGAGGTGCTGGCACAAGGCTCTGCATTTTCTGAAGCGCAGGTTGTTTTTTTAAACCATTACCTCTGGGGTGTCTCTTTGTGCTGTGGAAAGGGGCAAGGAAAGGCTATTGAGCCACTCTGACCATTGCTCAGAAAATAAGATATTTGGAAGTCAAGGCCTTCCAGGGTCCAAATCGTAAGACACAGCATTTTTGGAGCTGCGGTCTGCACAGGAGCTTTGCCCAACCTCCCTCCAGATGGGCAAATCTAATCAGGCACTGCTGGTTTTCCCCAGGGGAAGATGATGATGATGATGAATGTGGGGAGGAGAAGCTGCCCTCCTGCTTTGACTACGTGATGCACTTTCTGACCGTCTTCTGGAAGGTCCTTTTTGCCTTCGTGCCCCCAACAGACTACTGGAATGGCTGGGCTTGCTTTGTTGTCTCCATCCTCATGATTGGCCTCCTGACAGCTTTCATTGGCGACCTGGCATCCCACTTTGGCTGCACCATTGGCTTGAAGGACTCCGTCACTGCCGTTGTGTTTGTCGCCCTTGGGACATCGGTGCCAGGTGAGCACAACCAGGGGTTTGTTGTGAAGGTCCATCTCCACCCAGGCTGGGTTTGGGGTTGAAGTTGGGGTTGGGCTGAGGAAGAACTGAGCTCTGAAAGGTCCCAAAGCACAGGTTTGAGATACGTGTGGAAATTGATTTTCAGTCTCAGATGGGCTGGAAGGATAGAACCAGGATGTGGATTCAGTCCCATGGGAATTATTTCAAGGACCATGCCACTGCAAAGACTGTGAAGTATCTATTTCTGTGAGCAGCCTCCGTGGTATCCACTTTCAGAGTTGGAATTGGTCTTTGGTTAAAATGCTGCTTGCGTTGGCAGTCCTGCATTTTAAGCATCTGCTGCTTTAACCTTGTTCCTGGGTGAATTAAGTGTGACTCCATACTCAGGGCACACTTTCCAGCATGGACACATTTGTGTGAGACCAGGTTCAGATGGATCGAGGTGAGGTTGCTGATCTAGGGGAGCTGCCTGAAATGCAACTTGTGAAATTCTGGAGATTCCCATATCAGCGTGGATAAGAGAGCCTGTGCCTTTCACTCACTTTCTCCTATGGGCTGTGCTGGGCAGGCAGAGCCTGATTTCTGAACAACGGGCTCTGACACACCTCAACCATCCATTGCATCAGTCACACCTTCCCTCACCACCTTCAAACTTCCAGTTATCAGCACACAGATGCTCAAAGATCCTGAAATTGTCCTAATCCTACTGAAGGCAAAGAGAAGTACAGAACTGAAAGAAAGAACAGATCTGGGACAAGGAACAGAAGGAGCATTTTTTTAGACCTCTGGCCAGTAGAAGCTTTAGGCAGAAGGCTTTTTCACATGTTTGACCGTCAAAATCTTCCCTCCTGTTTTTGCTGACATAAGGTGGCATTTAAGAAGTTCTTTTTTAGAATACATTGGGCTACTCTTGTCTCAGTTGGCCCCCAGGTGGTGCTGTGTTAGCTGGGTGCTGGTTGAACTCCTCCATACTCCAGGAGAAGGGCAGGCATCAGAGGAGAGTACAGAGAAATCAACACTGACAGGGACCCTCCCTGCATTGAAAGCACTGCTCAAACTTACAGAAGTGCAGGTGTTGTTTCTACATTCATCCCTTCTCCCCCAGTGGCAGCTGCAGAGCCATGGAGGCATCAGCACTGTCCCACAACTCTATTACTGCACCATGATCTATGTCTTTTCCTTCCCTTAGCAATCAGGTGCATTTCCATGGCAGCTTTTTTATAAAAATAAAGCAGACTTTTTATTTACTTTGCTGCAAATAGATCCTCTCTCTGTGCTTATATGTGCCCATCCCTTCCTGTTCCATGGAACTGGATCTTAGTGCCAGGCTGCACTTTGCCATCTCCCCTTGGAGCCCACTGGGGAGGAATGGAAAGGAAATTCTGTAGAATTAAAAAACGTGAAATATGATCTCGCTGTTTTCTTTTCATAAGCCACACTGGGCTGCCTGTACTCAAGGTGATCTGGGAGTGCAGATATGTTCAGGACTCATCTTCTCATTGTTAGCCGAGAGTGCTCACCTGAACAAACCCACGGTCTAATCTCTCCTGCTCTTCCTTCTCCCTGCAGATCCAGAGTGGGTTTGGATGTAAAATCAGCACTTCTCCGTGATGCAGATCGGTGTCATGCTGGTCTGCCAGACACAAGGTTTTCCATTAAAATAGCCAGCCAAGTTTTATCACTAGTATTAAAACTGGCAGAGCACCTGGGCAAGCATGCACCCACCCACACGGTTTTTCTTCCCAAGGGATGGAGGGTGACCTGATTTACCAAAGTGTCAGGACCTGCACAAGGCACTGGACTTCAGGGAGGCAAAAGGTGCTAGAGGCCATACTGGGGGAAGCCCTGTATTTCTGACCACTGAGATTTCTCCCCTGTGCATTTCCAGGCCCTGATGGTCAGGAAGAACCTGATGGCCCCCTGATTCCTTGGAATTTCCATTAGAAGGGGCTGTTCCTATCTCCTTACCCATTACTTTCTTCCCCCAGATGTTGCCGTTGACATTTGTCCCCAAGCTGCCCTCTTCTCCTGGGTGTTTCTTAAGGTTTTCTCCCCATCTTTCCTTTGCAGACACGTTTGCCAGCAAAGTAGCAGCAACGCAGGACCAGTACGCAGACGCTTCCATTGGGAATGTCACCGGGAGCAACGCTGTGAACGTTTTCCTGGGCATTGGGGTGGCCTGGTCCATCGCAGCCATCTACCACGCGGCGCACGGACAAGCCTTCCAAGTCTCCCCTGGCACACTGGCCTTCTCCGTCACCCTCTTCACCATTTTTGCTTTTATCAGTGTGGGAGTGCTGCTCTACCGACGGAGACCTGAGATCGGAGGTGAGCTGGGCGGGCCGCGGACTTCCAAGCTGCTCACATCCTCACTCTTTATCCTCCTCTGGCTCTTGTACATATTCTTCTCATCTCTGGAAGCCTACTGCCACATAAAGGGCTTCTAAAGGGACAAGCAGAGATAGTAAATATGTGTATATCTATATATATCTATATAGAGTGATATATAGGTATAGATATAGATATAGATATAAAGCTGTGTATAATGAACAGAGAAAGAATAAAAGAGATTTGCCATGTTCACATATCTGCTGATGGAAAGCGGCTTTGGAGCATCCTTTGAACTAGGCAGGACCCCAAAGCCAGCAGGACCCCTCGCCAGTCAGCGGCCCCAGCCAGGAGCCAGGGGCAGGGCCCTTTCTGCAAATCGACCAACAGGAACAGCCGATGGCCATCGAGCCCCTTCCCATCACTGACTCCCACCTGCTGGCCCCTGGGAAGATGGATGTGAAGGCAAGCGGGGTGCATCGGTGTGAGGAAGGTCAGAGTAGCTGGTGAGAAACAGAGCAGTGGGCAAGGGAAGGAGAGGAAAGCAAGGGTTCTGATCTCCCACCACCATCCAGCTGCCTTTGCTACTCGGGAACAGGCCCCCTGGCCCTGTTGGAGAGGAGCAAGAGACCGAACTGAAGACAAGGGGAAACTGGGAGCTTTCTAAGGACAGAACACAAACCGTTTTCGTCATTGATTTGGGGTTGGTTTTTTTGTTTCGTTTTGGCGTGTATACAACTAGCATTTCCCACCCACATGCTCCTCACCTTTCCCTGTCCATGCTTTGGGGGGCGCAGTTGCAGCCTCGTGTCCAGTGTCCCAAGCTGAGGCTGCATAGAGCGGCGGGAGCCTTCGTCCCACTCCTCTGCCTCCTCGGGCATGCTGTCATGGTACTTGTAACATTTGCATGAATGAATTGAAATCTATCTGTATATAGCATCCTATAGCGATAGTCCTTCCAATCATGTGGGTTGAGCATTGCAGATTACAAGCGTTTTCTTTTCACTGGGTTCTATTTATTTTTAGTTAGTTCGGTTTTGCCATAGGGTTTTTAATTGTTTGTTTGTTTGTTTGTTTCCTCTTAGCGGGGGTGGAAAGGATGGAAAGCTCTCCCCACTTACTACTCGTGGCGTGGGTCCATGAGAAGCAATAACAGCCATGCAGTTGTAGGTTTTCAGGGAAGGAAAACCCACACCCCAGAGACTTCAAGCTCTGTCCAGCTGTGTGGATGGAGGTCCTCTGATGTGCTGAAAGCTGGTGTGAAGGCCTCCTTTGCCTCACAGGAGGTTTTACACAAGGTCCCAGGGAGTGGGGCGAGCAGTCTGAGGGGAACAAATGTGGCTGACTCCCAGCACCTCACATGCTTCTGCCTTTCGAGTTGGTGGCTGCCTCAAAGCCCTTGGCCCCCTGCTATTCCCTGTGTCCCCAGAGGTGTACTGACAGCCACTGTTTCTGAGTGTTAAGCCATCAGGACCAGTCCCCAAAGCTGCTCCCTTCCCACAGCCATTTGGAGGCAGAATAATCCAATGTAAGGTCTGAAGGGCTGTACAAGATCTCCCACCCCTCTGAGTGTAACCAGAAAGCATTCCCCCAGGAAAAGGTCATATTTTACACTCTCTGAATCAAAAAATCACTGGACAGGATGAGACAGGGAGGTGTAACTTGGCATCACTGCCCTGATGCCAGGAGTTCAGGCTGGGGTAAAAAGGCAAGCCAGGGAAATGTGGGTGTGGACCTCCCCAGGATGCAGCACAGGGGAGACACTGGGCACTGGTATTGAGAGATGTCTTCTGACCCGATGCCCTTGCCAGGCTTCCTGACATGCCAGGCAAACTCCCAGCCTGCAAGTCCATGCAGCCCACTCAGCTGGAAACCATGTCTGATGCTTGTACCATAACCAGCTGGCTGGGAGTATTTGTACTCATCTTGAACTATCTGTGGAAATTTTAATTAAACAGCTATAAGGTTTTCTCTAGGAATATGAAGTTAAGGGGTTTTTGGTTTTTTTCTTCTCGAGCCTTTTTTCACTTTTGATTTGTTTGGGGGTTTTTCATTTTTGTTTCTCATTGTTTTGGGGGAAAAATCAAACACAGATGCAGATTGTTCAGGTTTATGATTACCTTTAGTACAATGATTTCATTTTCCTCTGTTTGGCTTCATTTTTTACTCTGTGTGTATTGCCCACCACTACAGGGAGTGAGTCCACTAATTGTGATGATCCTTATCAATGGTACACAATGCACAGAAAAATAAAGTTTGTAATGATTCCTGATGGATCCAGTACTGCTCCTGCATATTCTCTATGGAAAACCCTTCTCTCCCCTCCAGCTATTTCCCCTTTGTACCCATCTCTCCTTGACTCATTGGTTTGCCGTGTTCCTGCCACTGGCAGGGGCAGTGGTGCCTTGGCACAGCCACCCCTGCCCCATCTCATGCCCTTCCTTCCACTCCATCTCCATGATGCCTCAGGCTGCGACACAGCCAGGGCTCACAGCCCACTCCACTCTCAGGGGGATGCAGAAAACCACCCAGAGACAGAGCTGCAGGGCAACCCACCCTCCTGGGGCCAGAAGCTGCTCCTGTGCTGGCTTGCCCTAGGCTTGGGGAGTGCCGTGGGGTGTTCCCCCAAGGTACCAAGCAGCTCTTTCTTCTTGTGTCCTCTACAGAACTGCTCCTGCTCTTGCTACAGCCTCACAGTGACCTGTGCTGGGTTAAGCCATGAGCTAACTATGAGGGAGAATGCAAGAGATGCATTACCAGGGCAGGTTCCATGGGTGCCAAAGCAGGTCTGAGACATCCCACGAGGCTGGGCTGCTCTAAGAGGTGCCTGGCCATGCTCCAGACTGGGTGCCATGGGCCGTTTCAGACCCATGTGCCTCGACACAGGTCAGCCAGCACTGAGGAGGAGAAAAGTCTCCAAATGCCCAGGGATGTTGCTCCTCCCTGTGTTTCATCCAGCATCTGTTGAGCTGTCCCCAGATAAACCCTCCCTGCAGTGCTTGGGAGGTCCAGATCTGACAGCTGAACTCAAACAAGCCTTGGAGATGGGCCCCAGGCAAGCACTGCCTTCAAGACTCCCCAGCAGAGAGCACGGCCAGCAATGTCCATGTGCTTTTCCAAGGCAGCAGATTGTGAAAACAAAGCAGCTCTTCTGACCCAGTAATTGCATCTGCTGAAAGGTGATGTTGGTGTTTTCCCCTCCTCATTTGCTTCTTCAGAATGAATTGCCTTCGCTGAAGTAATTAACAAGTCAAATGGGACTTGTGTAGCCACTCAGGTTAGCAGGCAGTAAATAACTCTTCTGCTCACAGAGCTTTCCAAAGGGAATGGAGGAACTTGCTTAGGACAAGGCCTAAATCACAGGCTAAACACCATCCCTGCTCATGCAGTTGCTGTCTGCCAGATGAGAACTTTTGGGCATCTTTAACAAGGCTGTGCAGTGTGATGTGAGTGTGCCCAGTGGCTTATGGAGGGGTCACAGGGGAGTAGTGAGGGGAAGCAGCATTCCCAAGGGTGCCAGGCCTGCTGTTCTGTACAGTTTCCTCTTTAAACCACACTCTCCAAAGGCAGAAGAGAACTGCCCTCCCCAAGAAGACACCAGCACTGGCTGGGAGGCAACAGGAGGAAGAACATCCCCGGCACAGTCATGTCTTGTCACAGCTCAGCTCTGTGGATCCCCTCTCTCATGCCAGAACTCTCCCATCTCTTCCTCGTCCAGCCTCCCCACCCTTGTCGGCACAGGGAGAACAATGAGCATCTTTGATAAAGGCCTGGGTTTATGGATATTGCCAGAAGCAGCAGTTTAAACCCTTGGCCTCCATCCATCTGCCTGCTCCATTTACTCTGGCCCCTTCTCATCACCTCACCAGCCAAAGGCAAACCTTTCCATGGAAAAGGATGCAGCAGGTGTCCAAAGGACATTCAGAGACAGACACCCAAATAATTCCACAGGCTGCTGCCAAGCATGTGCCAAGCAGAAGGAACAGCCCTAACCATCTCGGACAAACCATATTGCCAGCTCTTCAGGGTTCAGTGGGCATGGAGGGAAATCCCAGTCACACACTGAACACTGGAAAAGGCGCAAAAAAAGGGAAAGAGCCGCAGATCTGCAGTGTCTCATGGCTGAGCCCAGCTGAACTGCCACCTGTGCCAGGGCAGCACAGGAGCTGCTCAATCTCAAGGTGTGAACCCCTCAGCTCCAACCAAATGAGGCTCCTACCCCTGTGGTGCCTCTGGGGCGAGGAGTGATCGCAAGATTCGTTTGTGAATCTTCATCCCCACTCCCTGAAAGGACAGAGGGAAGAAGAGAGGCCTGGAGTCTGCTGTAGTCACGAGCCTGGCTGTGAACTCACTGCACTATTTCTGATGGGGGCAGGGACTGGGGAGCCAGAGCCCTGTGTTATTGTTACAGTTATTTTTAAATTCTTGGGTAAGAATCATCAACATCGGTGGCCATATACATAACTCAGGAGGAAGTTCAACTACATTCCTGGAGAGACAGAGCTGAGCATAGCCAGAAAGTGACAGAAAACTTAATGCTGGATGGTGTAATTCTAGGACAAAGCCTTGCATTATTTTCTGTAGGCTTTGGTGCCCAAGACCACCTGGAGAAATGTGTTTGCAGAGCACCTGGAACCTCTCTGGTCTCTCTGAGCATGCAATGACCAACTACTGGTGTCTACACATGTGCTCAGCACAGCTGTGGAAAAACCTGTTTATCTTGTAAAAAATTGACTTGCACAGGAAATCACCCAGAGGCATCCTTATTCAATAAAGGGATAGTAAATACAGTGAGATTCCTCACCTTTTAAGAACGTGAGCCTTTCTGCTATTGGAACTGGAGGTGCCAAGAACCTCTTGCCAGCCAGCAGCACCCTTCACACAGAAGGAAGGGATACTGCAAGGGAAAGGGGCCTGCCTGGCCAAGTAGGAGCTGTTATCAGCAAAGATAGACAGGAGCTTGCTTCTCCCAGCAGGATTTTCTGCCTGTGGGATGCCCCTGAGAGCATCCAAGGAGTCTCCACAGGGTCTTGCTCTCTCTCTCTCTGGAGCATCTTGAGTCTTGCCCTTGGGACCCAGTGCCCCCAGGGTGGTTCACAGCCTCTCCTGCAGGCTCTGCACTCTCCCTTGGTTCCTTCCCCTTTTCCAAAGGGAATGCCAGCTTGGTGCTGCCCTCACTACGGGTGTGGAAGAGGGCACTGGGGCACCCACTGTTCTCAAAGCAGGTGCTGTGGAGCCACTGATGGAACTGGGTGTTCCAGTGGGATGCCCAGCATCGGAGGGCATGGGGAAGGGACAAGGGTCTCACCTAGATCTGGAAACCTTGTTCAAGCACTGCCACAGCATAACCTTTGCCATGGCTGCCAGAGCACAGGCATGCACCTCGATTTTTGCACAGGTACAGCACAGCCTCCAGCTTCTCTGGCTGTCCATGGGCACCAATCCCAGGCAGTGTTTTTATCTTTTTGATCCAAAACAGCCCTTGGCCTGTTGTACTGCACCAGGAAAGCTTCCTGTCCCTCCCAGTACACAGCCTCACCCCTCAGTTCAGAATCCTCACAGTTCAGGTGGCAATGGGAAGGACCATTAGTGACGCACCATTAGTGACCCCACCTGGAGTCCTCCACATTCTGCCTCGAGTCATCTAATGGTCCCAAAATCGCTGTCTATGCTCAGGACAATCCAGCCTGCAGCTTGTTCTGTGCTTGCCATGAAGCCTCTTCACATTTCATCTTTTCCCAAGCTCCCTGCAGAGAAGCATTCTCTGTCCCTCCCTCCTGCCCCACAGCTGAGGGTTTCCTGTGTGGGATAGATTTCCTTTCTCACTGCATTGAACAATGACACTTGTTAGCTCAGCCTTGCTGTCTGTGTCTCAAGGCAAAGATGAACCACCCCACACGGTGGACCTGAGCCCCTACAAACCAAGGAGCAGACAAACTTCCACACAAACCTTAGCATGCTGAGCCCCTCCTGCTCATCACCCAGGCACAGTCACACCCAGAGGTACAGCTATGCCTCTGTTTGTGCCACTGTCCTTCACTCATTAGTCTGTGGAAGATTTTTTGCTGAATTTACAATATTATCAAGTTCCACAAGTGCTCCAACTCCACCCCCCACTCAAATGTGCCTCTATGCTTCCAAAACAAACTAATTTGCTTTATCTGGGGGTTCAAGGCTTTCCTGCCCTTGCTTGAAATGGGGAGTTTAAGCAGAGCAAGTCGCAATGGCTTGGGATGCTTATCCACACTTAGAGCTCCTGAAACCTTTCAGCACGTGGGAGACTGCCACAGGGCTCTCTCTCTCCCTGCACTTCCCGACCTCTTTGTTAAGGTGGGATTTATTTCTCCTCTATTACTTCCAGCTCAGAGGAGTCTCTTACAGATGGGAGGATGAGACCTGCATGGAACACAGCCTTGCTTTCCCCATGGATATTGCCATGTCCATGGCACTGCCATCCCCAGGAGTGTGTGCCCCTCTGCCCCAGCCCACACCCCCTGGCAGGCTCCACACTCACAGAAGTGTGAGGTTCTGGTAGTATCTCTTCTTTGCAGGTACTTAGAAACACTCAGAATTTCTAAGTCCCTGTGAAGTTGCTGTGCTGGCACAAGTGAGGTTGGATCCCAGCAGTGTAAATGTGTCCCAGAGCTTATTTGGGAACATTATTGAAAAGTTTTGCAATCCAGTAGCTTTGTGACTTGCAGGGATGTGAGGAGATGCACAAGTGGATTTCTCCTTGTTTTATGTAACACTGAGATGCCTTCCTTGCCTTCAGCTCCAGCCCTGGGCCTGCCCTGACCTTTCCTTGCAGTAGGAGCTGTGGATGAGCTGCCCCTTGGCTGAACTCCCCCTGTTCAAATGAGAACGAACTCTTGTGTTTGTATCTTCATTCGCTTGCCCCATGTTGTCTCCTTCATCTTGTGAGCTCTTGAGAAAAATGTGCCCATGCACGGAGCCTTGCAGGAGCCCTGCTTGTCCTGCTCTTAATGAGGAAACATACACTACTTTCTGCAGCTTGAGAGAGCAAAAGATGGCAATAATACCTCTTACAGTACAGGCACTGTGTTAGCAAGGAGGAAAATGTTTGGGTTTTTTTTCCCTGACAATACTCATCCTACTTCTTTTTTCCATAATGCATTAAGCATTAGGAGACACAGCTCTGCACACAGTCCAGCTCTCAAGACTACCTGTTGAGGACGTTGCTCAGAAATCCAGCAGTTTTATTTGTGGATGAAGGGCAGACAGAAGATGGTGAATTCTCCTACGATTCCTAGCTCCTTCTGGAAGACACACAGCCATGCTGGCAAAACCCAAAAAAAAGCATGGTTTTGTAATATGCAGCCCTTTGTATCCTGGGTCTCTGTGCCAAGAAGACCTGGCATGAGGTTGTGAAATCCAAATCACGAACTTCCTGAAGACCAGTCAGCAATGATGGGCATCTTTATCTCTCCTGCTGTTCAGAGAGGTCTCTGGTACACCTGGTGTTCACCACATGTGAACATCACCACTAATCAAGTGAGAAGAGAACACGGAGTAGACAGACCATGTTCTACCTCCCACCCCAAATACAAGCCCACAGGATATTCCCAGCAAAAAGCAGTCACACTGCCAGGCAGGCAGTCCTTGGGAAACCTCACCCATCTCAAAGGCAGCAGGTTCGCCATGGTGCTCGCTCCCCACTGCTCCCCAGATCGCTGCCATAAGGACAGGGCTGCTCGCAGCCCGGTATCCTGTAGGCACAGCCAAAGGAGGTGCCTGGGCTTGCTCATGGGAGCATCAGCCAGAGAAGCCTGCAAGGAGTGGCCAAAATATTTCAAAGGAGAAAGAAATGAGATGGGAATTAGCAAAAAACCCTACAGTAGGGGTAATTTAGATCCATCACATATTTTCTGCTATAATGAAGTGGTCCAATTATCTTGATGCTTGAGTGACCATTCCCGTTCTCAAAAGTCATTTCTACACACTTGAACAACTGCTCCTCCTTCTAGAGTAACCATCTCAGAAGGAAACACATCTTTCTTGGCAGAGATATGATTCATGTCAGCAGCTCCTCCCACTGTCCCTCCCAGGAACAGAGGGACACTTGGGCAGGGAGCTGCCTGCACAGCCTATACCAGGGCTGCTGGACACTCCCCACAGCAAGAGTCCCCTGGAACAGTGGGATGCAGGAGGGAAAGAGCTCAAAGTGGCTCTCTGAACCTGAGAAGTGATGGGGACAGCTGGTGGCTGGATGCAGCCCACGAAGGGAGGCAGACAGCAGGCGTGCAGTGAGTCTCCTCATGGGCACCCCATGCCAGGGTGGTGGCTGGGGACAGCACCAGCACCACCAAGTCAAGTTGTCCTCTGGAATTTAGGATGTGCTCCAGAAAGAATGGAGCACTCTAGAAAGAAAGAGAGCACTTTCCTGCTCTCCTCTGACAGCCACCAGTTTCTAAAAGCCACCAATGTGCCCCTGCTCAGCAGCCCAAGGGGAGCTCCCCGTGGCCCCTGGAGCAGCACAGGGCAGGCAGGCAGGGAGGAGGCTGTGACCACCCTTCCTGATGCACCCAAAGCCACCTGCCACAGTCATCCGTGTCACTCATCACACTCTGTGTGTCCCCTCTCACAACCATAAGGCACTCTAGGGCAGATCTTGTGCAAACTTTGACACACAGAGAGAGAGAGAGAGAGAGAGAGAGATCTCTGACAGCACAATCAGCCCCCTGGTCCTCCCACCAGGGACAGGGCAGGCAGACCCCAGCTGGACAAATTATTCCAAAGCTGGGGTGAGAGTTTGCAGAAGAACTGGTTTGCCTGGAGACAGAAACAAGAGCATGGGTCATAAATTCAACTCCACCTTCCCTCTGCCACCTGTGCCGTGCTTGGCGCCGTGAGCTGCCACTGCCCCAGCTTGTTCCCCAAGCTGAGGGTCACCCCCAGGCTCGGCAGCTGGAGCCCCCCAGTCTCTCTGTCTCTGTCACAGTTTCTCACAAATTCAATGGCACAATGCAGCTACACTATTTGAAAAGCCATAATATTTGTTGGTACGACTCTTTTATTACTGACAATTTATATATATATTTGTTGATAAAAGAGGTCATCTTGGGAGACATTTCCAGTCTACTGGAAAACAATTGTCCAATGCTGTATATTCTGTACATGCTGTATAAACAAAGCAAAATAAGTAAATCTAAATGTTTGGTGGACTCGGTGCCACATGCTGCAGGGGGAAATTGGGATCAGGCCCCTTCTTGGGCCTGAGCTTGGGCTCAGGGGTCCTAGCAGAGTCACCATCCTGCTGGGCTCTGGACACGGTCTAGGGCAGGATCTGGCCATGGTTCAACAGCAAAGCTTGCAGCTCCCTCGGTGCTTTTCCCCATAGGAAGGTGAAAGGGGGCAGCTTTGGGAGCGAGAGCGGCCACATTGACCTCGCTCCTGGGGCACAGCACAGGGCCATGCACAGGATCAATTGGGAACTCTCAGCATGCCTGGTGTCATCCACCTGGTGCCCAGCCCTCGGCCACCACCCAGCATGACATCTCTAAGTCTTAGAGGTCCAAGAGAGACGATTCACTGTGGGAAGACAGATGGTGATGGCAGAGACTGTCTCGGAGCATCCAGCTTCTCCAGCTCCTTCCCATGCCAATCCCAGCTGCTCTCCCTGGTGTGTTTTACAGCAGCCACGAGCTGTGACCTTCTAACCCAACACACGCTGTTAGAAAACCCGTTTCATATTTTCCGTGGTATCAATCTACAACTTTTGAAATTATTGGACACAGTCGTGGTAGCCTAAAAGTTGTGTTGAGCTAATATATTTTTCTATGTGGTGTTTTCCTATCAATAGAGAGTAGTGAATCCTATAGCTGAAAGTGAACTATTCAAAATAAATATATGACTGCAGAAAATATTTGTAAAAATTATTTATTTGAAATATTCTGCCAAAGAGAGCTCTCTAATGATCAATAAGATGTCATTTCTCTCTTTTTGCTCTGAATGTCATTGTGAAAGGACCTTTCTCATCATACCTTTTGAAGATTTTTTTTTATCTTTAAGGGCAAAGAAATATTCCAATGTTTTTTTACTAAAGTAGTAAATGGAGTAGTAAGGAGGCACGAGACAACTCTGCAAATGTGATAAACAGGATCCAGTAACAACCACTCTGAAAATCCAGTTTCTCCTGTAGTTCCACTGGCTGACAGATAGGGTTTGAACCCTGGGACAGCTGTCCAGCAGGAAGACCTTGGCTGCTGCTGCTGTGGCTGCTGTGTAGCTTACCCAAAGAAGAGAAATCTCCCGAGAATCCCATCCCCAGGCTTGGGGCATTTGGATCCCCTTGCATCCAATCTTAGCCTCTTCATTATTTATGGGCATGATTTATTTATTTATTTATTAGCCCTTAATAGGCTCTGTGGCATATGGGGAACCCTCACCCAGAGCTTAGTGGGGCTTCAGTCCAAAGTTATTCCCTCCACGCACCTGCCAGCAGCCCTGAACCAGTGGCACAGGGAATCCTGCTGGCATCCAGACCTGTCCCCTTCCTCACATGGGCACAGGGAAGGGGGCACTCAGCCACCAGGGGACACAGTGCTTTAGCAAGAGGATCCATCCCTGCAGATATTCAGCTAAAACAGGGGGAAGTACAGCCTTTTACCATGGAGAAGCTGCCTAGATTAGTCTTTTAGAAATTACTTTTTTTTTTATTATTGTAAAGAAAAAATCTTCTTTCCCTTCTTCATTTCTCCCTTTTGAAACAACTTTTCAATACTAGGGAAGGCCTTCATTATCTTCTGTGATCCCCAGGTCTGCTGCAGTGGAAATAAATCCTCAGCCATGTCTGTTAGGCTCCACCACTTCAAAGAGATTTTTGGCTCAGATTTTTTTCCCTTCTGAGCAGATTCAGTTTCTTAAATGTCTTGGTCATAAAGGTCTGGAGGAATAAATTGGTTAAAAAAAAAGAAATAAAAGACCTGTTCCAGTGAATGTGCTTCCACGAGCAATTCCACTTTTGACAACTCCCCCAAGGTCAGGCACGTGTGTGTTTTATTGGGAAGGCAGGTGGGAAAAGCATTTTCCAAGCCATAGGGTGTGATGGGTGTGATAACTGCTGTCCGTGGGGCATAGGTGGCACACTGCAGCCGTGGGGACCACGTGGCAGGGAATCTTTGTTCCTCTGTGCAATGGCCTCTCTAAATCCAGGGCTGTGCAGCTGCTGCGTCACAGAGAAATGCAAGTGAGACAGGGAAGACAATGGTGAGAAGAACTGGGTTTCTGATCACTGTGCATTTTGTTAATTAGTGAATTCAAATAGTTTTATTTTTACCAAAAACAGATAATCTTTATTCCAGTAAAGACAACTGTTAACTTGAGATATATATAAATATATATATATTATTTGAATGGTTTATATCCTGTTGCTCTAACTACATAAAATGGAAACATGTTGCAAGTTGTGTCATTTCAATATACAAAATAAATTACTTTTCCCTGCATGCTGCCTGGGTATGTTGTGATTTGAATTAAGATTTATATTTGAATTGCCTTATTCAAGAGGTTGTATGTTACCTAACTGGGGAATGACCTGGCACTGTTCATCACATTACATGTGTACTTGATGCTGTGTAATGTCAAATTCAGATGAGTCATCTGTCATCTATGTATTTTGTGGGAGATCTTTTATCTTGTTAAACTGTGATATGTAAACCTTCATTGCCTGAAAAAGTCACAGTTGTATAAATCAGTGTCTTCAGCTGTTTTCCTAATTTTAACACAATTCCTAACACAAAATATAGATGTTTGTAAATTCTTCATTCATTTGGTCTATTTTTATGTATGAGGCTTTTTCAATCTGGCAAAGCAATAAAATAAGGCAGTTTCCCCGGCATTTTTCAATCAAGGCTCAGCTACATTTCCATCCCTTGGCAAGAGGCAGCAACCAATTTTCAGCAGGGACAATTGTCATTCGGGATGTCTGTTTATTGCTATTATCTCTCCTGGCTCAGATGGGTCATTATCACCGCAGAATGCGATGATGAATGACGAACCAGACTTGACGCTCCTGCAGTGACAGCGCTCTGGGGATCCCAGGCACTTCACAACACCTTCCTCAGGCCCCGCACCTCTGCCGGGCCACAGGCTAGATGGGAGGGAAGTGGGGGTGTCCTTGCAGACACATCTGGCAGCAGCACTGCGGCCAGGAAACAGTTCATTTTGGGGAACAGACCCTCAGAATCCCATCTCCAGCTGGCTGGAGCATTTCTGGACGTTTCCGCCCCCATGCCTAAAACCTCCAAGTAAAACAGTGGTTGGGATCATTAAAATACTCTTGCCTGGGCCAGATACCGTCTCTGCTCAGCTGTGCGGGTACCATATCATCCTGAGCACAAGCAGCAGGGATGTCTCACCCGTGGGACGAGAGCCCCACCGTGCTCTCCCCACTCTCCCAGTCTGGACTGCAGTCGCACAGGAAACGCTGCTGGCTTTTTATGTCTAATGACCATACGAAACACATGGTCAGAGAAAATAAAAATTGCTGGAGCAGGACAAGCTGTGGTCCTGGGTTATTGAAACTCTGTCCAGGGCTTCGAGTGCTAAAAAAATTCCCATCCCATCCACAAATGTATCCATGTCTTTTTTTCTTTTTCTCCCTTTAGTTCTGGCATCCGTCGGGTTTGAAGGCTGTCAAAAGGGAAAAACGCACTGGGAAGGGCTGGGGGAGCACGGGGAGGAAGCTGCCATAGGCAGCCCAGTGCGGCACCTCAGGACTGGGGGAAACAGGGCAGAGGACTGGAGAAAATAGGCTTGCTGGAGGAAGCTGTGCGGTAAAAATTCTGATTTTTGCTCCAGCCCCTCGGAGGCTCTCAGCGTGCCCCCACGAATGTCACGGGCGGTGGCCGAATACCGCAGCGGGGTCACCCGCGCCCGTCGAGACCGGCGCAACTCAGCGCAGCTAACGGCAGGCTCCGGGGCCGCCGCCGTCGCTTCCCATTGGCTGTGGCTGGCCCCGCCCCTTAGCGCCATTGGCTGGTGCGCGGGCAGGTTTCCCGCGCGCGCGGCCGGGCGTTATGGCGGCGGAGCGATGCTTGGAGCTGGTGAGGGAGCTGCACCGTGCCGCCGGCGGGCACCTCCCGCCCTTCCGGGTGAGCTCCGGGAACACCGGGATGGGCCCCACCGGCCGCCCGCTCTCACTGACTGTGCCCGCTGTTGCAGACGGATGAGATGCGGCAGGCGCTGGAGGAGATGCGGGCACTGTACGAGCGTAACCAGGCGGACGTGTGAGTTGGGCGCCTGTTCCCGGCGCGTCCCGCAGATACCCCGCAGGTACTCCCCGGCCCGCAACTCTCCTCCTACGCCTCTTTCTCCTTACCTTCACCCCCCAGGTCCGAAGCGAAGTCGGGACGGACTGACCTGATCTTCCTCATCCGGTTCCGGCACTGCTGCCTGCTCCGGAACCAGCGCTGCCTCCTGGCCTACCTGTGAGTGAGGCGGGGGGTGGCCGCCTCCCCTTGGTTCATCCCTCCCGGCACAGGATGCTGGGACTCTCGGCCAGGGCAGGTGGCTTTTCCACGAGCAGCAAAGTAGCTGCGCAGCTGGTTTTCCTTGTGTTTATTGCTGCTATCACCACAAAGAGGAGGCTCTGCTTCCTCCTGCTCTTTAAAAGTTTAGACTACTGGGTATCAGGGGTGCCTCGGGATGTTGCCAGCACTCACCTCAGCAGAGGTGGTGGGCTTGCCCCATTTCTTCCCCTAGGTATGACCGGTTGCTACGGATCCGTGCATTGAGGTGGGAGTATGGCAGCGTTCTGCCCAACACCATCCAGTTCCACATGTCCTCTGAGGAAGTGAGTCAGCCTCATTTTAAACTCTTCCCCTCTTTCCACATTATCCTCCTGATGGATTATTTAGTACAATCAAAATAGGGTAGTCTTCCCTCCACTATAAACATGACATTTAACATGTCTTTCTGTAAATACTTACTTGTGCATACTCACTGTCTGTGGGTACAACCCTGTTAATGCCCACAGGTGGAGTGGTTCAATCAGTACAAAAAGTCTCTGGCTACTTACATGAGGTCAGTAGGAGGAGAAGAGGGGCTGGACCTCACACAGGACATCAAACCTCCTAAAAGCCTGTACATTGAAGTAAGTACAAGATTTCTGGTTTCTATCCATGAATAAACACTCTCCTATCTCCTTTCGAGCATTTCATCCCCATCCTAAGTCCGTTCATCAAGCAAAACCTTTCACAGTTCCAAAGCTTTCACAGGTTTCTGTGTTTTACTCTGCCTGCCAGCATTTTACTGTTTCTACCGAGGGCACAAAGTATGTTGAGAGATGGCATTTCTAGTCTGCAGGGAGTTAATGGTGTTTTCCATTAAGAGTTTTTCAGTAAGAGGTTTTTGCACCTTTTTGTAGAAACTTAACTAACTAGACCAATTAGAAACCATGTTCCCATGCTAAGGACTGTTACCCGGAGGGGGTGGTTGTTTTTTTTCATTGAACTCTTACAGACCTGTGTTTCCACTTTGCAGGTGCGGTGTTTAAGAGACCATGGGGAATTTGAGATCGATGATGGCACTACCATCCTCTTGAAGAAGAACAGCCAGGTACCTGTGGCAGGAGTGTAGTCTGTTCTCTTCCTTCCCTTTCATTCCCATGACGTACCCCGGCTGATGCTGGCCCTGCAGCACCTCCCAGTCCCTGCACACACAGCTCCTTGCACGTGCCGTCTGCATGGTCCAGAGTGCATCTCTGCCTGATCTGGCACTATGAGGAACTGGATGTACAGCACAACAAACAGCTGGTTGTGTTCAGCAAAAAATCCAACAAATTCAAGGAGGGTTTTTCTGTGTTCCTGTGCAGCACTTTTTACCCCGCTGGAAATGCGAGCAGTTGATCAGACAAGGAGTCCTGGAGCATGTTCTGTCCTAAGTGTGCAGGACAGGAGGAACAGCTCTTGCTTGGTGGCCTGCCCACAGTGGGGACTGAGCTCTGGTATGTGCAGGACTTCAGACACCTCAGTACTTCTGCAGTGGCATCCTGCCACTCCTAACAGCCTTTGATGCCTTAAAACCACAGCTCTTCATGAGCAAAGGGTGCATGCTGGTAATACAGCAATCCTGGGAATCCAGGATAGCAGGGGGGCATTATCCAAGCCCCATAGCTACAACCAGGGTTTGTGAATGCATTTTGGTTTGGAGTAGTTCACACTGTGCATGTTGGGAATACGACACCAACTGGTTGGGCTCTAGAAGCCAGCAAAACTTCATGGCTGCAAAATAAAGAACTCCTTCAGCCTCAGTCTCTTGAGTTTTTAAGAGTTAATGTGATGTTCATTCAGCACTCTGATCTCCAGCCAAACGCACCCTGACCCTGAAGTGTGATGGTTATTTAAGTATCTCAGTGAAACTGCTCCTCCAAGTGTCAGATAAGGCTGCACAAGGTTCTTTCAAGGATTAGACCTGAAGCCTTGTCCCCAACAGAGACCCATAAATGTTGATTCTTGAGGTGCTTTGTGAATGATCATTGCAGTCTGGGTCACAGGCCTGGGTTTTTCCCACTGTGCTTGGTCTGTGCCGCTGTTCCTCTGAAGAATCTATTATCCCAGAGCACTGGTCTGGCAGGGCCTACAGGCTGTTTGGAATAGGGGTGGGAAAGGGTTTTAAGGATTCTAGTTAGCACAAAAACAGAACAAGAGCTGCTTTCTGTGTCTGGTGTTCCTAATGGAGCTGCTCAGCTCTTACACTGTGTCTGGGAAAACACTTGCAAAACTATTAGCCCTAGGTAAGACTAGAGGTTTGCTTAGCCCCATCTCAGACTGGAGCTGAAAAAGCAAACAGTTGGGGAAGAATGCAGGAAAAGGATGAATGCCTGGGATATTACAGCATTGCTCTGTCCTGCTCACTGCAGAGACAGTAATCTGGTTGGTTTTGGATCCTAGGCTCAGGCTTTAGGAGCAGCTATCGGGAGTAAATGTTCAGCTGCAGCTGGGAAAAGTTACTGAAATACAGAGTAGACTGGAGATAGCAGGAGGTGCTGTAACATTACAAACATTTTAATGCAACTACTCAGCTTTCCTGCTCAGAGCAAGCCAGGCAACCTGCAAGCCCTTCTGCCCTGGCTTTCAGTATGTAAATGTGGCTCCAACATCAACCGTCTGCAGAGAGGGAGCACCTGCATCACCACCAAACACTGCCAAAGAAAATCCTGTGAGATGGCTGCCCTGAGACAGACATGACATAACAGCACACTGCCACTGAGAAAGGCACCAAGGCTGCTGCTTTCAGTTGGAAAATTCAGCTATTCACAGGACCAGTTTCCTCAAAGAACTCCAGGCTCCCCATTTGCTATTTTCTGCACAGGAAAATCCTGGCAAGACCAGAAAGGACAAGGCTGATTTCCCAACCCATCCATATCCCATTCTGCACCTGACCAGCTGCAGCCAGGCCCAGGAGCTGCCACTGAAGATGTCCCATCACCCACTCAGAGATGCTGGTGTGATTTTTCCAATAAGATGCTTCAGAGCTGAGGCTTGTTCCTCCAACAGCTGGTTCTTCTCCTCCATGCTCCTCTGCTTCAGCTCAGCAGCCTGCAGGGCCATTGCAAACCTCCTGTTCTCTCCACGGAGCTCTTCAATCAGTAGTTTGTTCCTGGAGACTTGGGCCTAAAGCAGGGACAGGAGGCTTCAGGTTCAGCATCCCATGCAGGGGTACCACATGGGCAGGGACACACAGCAGCAGCCCCTCTGGCACTCACTTGGGCATCTCTGAGTTGAGCTGCCCTCTCTGCCAGCAGAGCTTCAGCATTCCTCAGACTCTGTTCCAGCCCCTCAGCCTCCTCCAAAGCTGCCTGCAGCAGCTGCTCGTGTTCCTCCTGCAGTAGGCAAGAAAGCCTATCTTTGGGTTGTCCCAGCACTCTCCTGGCCTCTGGCAACCCTGGACTGTACACTTCCCCAAGGCCCCGTTCATGGACCTTCACACTCCTTGAGGCAGAGCAGGAGGGGTTCATCAGAGGTGCAGGATACAAAGAGCAGTGGGACAGACGTCTAGAACAGCACAACCTTCCCTAGGTCTGCACCCAATCAGTTTTAAGACAAGGCACAGATTTTCCAGCAATGTTTTCTATAAAAATAAGCCATTGGTCTCCCCTCTCCCAGCCATGTCCAGGAAAGCTCAGGGAGAGACAAAGTATCCTTGGATGCAGTCCTTGTGCCTGCTTATTATAGTTCCTTAGGTTATATGCCTATCTTTGCCCAGAAGACAAACTCACAAAAACCCAACACCTGGTTACTCAGTGCCCTAGAGAGAAATCCACCTGTTGGAGTGCAGGGTGGTGACTGGAGGATTCATAAAGAATTAAAGTTGCAGCTGAATTTGAAGGTAAGTGCATTTTTCATGTGGGTTCTTTATATCTACCATCTTCCACCCAAACCTCTGGTGCCTTCAATCACAGCTGCCTTCCAGGCTGCCAGTGTTCCCTTCACAGTACCCTTGACAGAGCTCCTGCAATTGCCTGCTTACCTGGGTCCTGATCAGCTGCCTGCATGTTTGCTCAGCCTGCTGCTGGAGGCTTTCCTGGAGCTGCTGAGTCTTGCACTGTTCTCTCTCAAGGTGTTTTGCAGCTGCTCAAACTGCTTCTTTGGCACCATTTTTTTATCTGGGCCTTGGCCTGCTGCAGCTGCAGAGTGTGCTGTGCCTGGGCCAGGCTTCCAAAAGCTTTAACAGAAAGGTTGACAGCTGGTTACAGCTTTGAGTCAACAAGAAGACAGGCCCAGTCTGTGTTTTAGGGGAGAGGAGAGGTTAGACAGCACCCTCAGCTGTCACCCCAGCATGGGCACAGAAGACCTGCAGGACCATGGAGTGGTGCTCACTGAGCAGCCTGCAAAGCAAGGGATTGAGAGCACTAAGCTGCAGGAAGAGAAACAGAGGCCCTTCACTCAGAGATGCTCCCCTTGCTGAGTAGCAAGGAGCAGGAGTTGGAGGGATTCTCTGGATGGGAATCCCAGCACCAAGAGCTGCCATGAGGGCAAGAGACAGAGGGAGCTGCTCACCCAGGTTCTTGGATACATCCCAGGCTAGCTGTGATATACTAAATGCCCTGTACTGATGTCCTCTGCTTCCTGTCACCAGCAAAGGGAAAACCTGGTACTGAGATGCAGGTCTGGTCCAACTTTGCACTAAGGCTGTCTAGGAATGGCTAGGAAGGGTAAGCTGTACTTTGGAAAGCCAGTCCCCAGGGTAGAATGCAGGAGAGGGATATTAACACATTGCAAGGTTTCTCACATTGGCTTTCCTCTCTCTGCCCTGGTGATCCACGTTAGTCTACCCTGACCACCTCATTTCCCATCCTTCAACAATCCCTGTCTGGCTGTTGTCATCCCTTCCCAACCCTTATCTGATTCTACTACTCCTCCAGCTCCTCTGTCAGCTGAGCCATGGGGAACCACAGCTGCAGGCACCCCTGTGTGAGCCACCTCCACTCAGCCTCCATCTCCTCTGCCCAGCTAGCCTGCACAGGACAAGGACAGGGGGGATATCACAGGGACAAGCAAGAAAGGACCTCTCCCCAGCTGCACGTGAACTGGCTTCAGCCATATTTGAACAGGAGGGAGAATCCTTTGTCTCCCACAAAGAGGAAGAGGACACCTTTTTTTCTGACTGGGGAAGGTGTCCAGGACAGCCCCAGGCAGAACTCAAATACCAACATCACAGAGACCACCCACCTTTTCCTGCGAGGCGTGGAGCTGCTGTTGGAGCAGCTCCATCTCCATCGAACATGCTGCATGCCTCTGGTGGTGATCCAGCCTTGCAGCAATCTCTGCTCCTCGTAGCCACACAGCCTCCAGAAGCCTCTGGCTCTGCAGCTGGGCAGTGCCAAGGCCATCACTGTGACCAGCCTTGTACTCAGGGGGTTCACAGCCCAGCTGATGCATCTTGGCATCCAGGTGAGAGAGCTCCTCTTTGCCCTTCTCACTCTGAAAAAGGTTGAGAACAAAAAACAACAAATCATGCACAAGAGGCTTGGGGTGGGAACACAGGCAACAAAGACTGACTGAGCATGTGGGTTTGAGACTGGGAGTGAGAGAAATCTCAGGGAGAAAGAGTGAAAGCGTGAAAGTCATTAAGACTTTCCCCTTCTGTCAGACTTTCAGTGGTTTTTGTCAGACAAGTTTTCACTGCTTTACAAGTTATAAGATGAAGCTGGTTCTTCAAGGCAAGACTGGGTTTGAATTTTTGAAACAAACATTTTTGCTGTCCTCTATGAACACGTGCAGTTTTTGTCCTTCTAAATCCTTTAGACAAGAGCCTGGTAGTTGGAGTTAATGGCTTCTTACCAATGCTGTAAACTCTGCTATTTCAGCCAGCTCCTCCACCTTCTCTCTACCCAACTCACTCCTGTTTTCCCTGCTGGGAAGAGGGATGGGATCAGCTTCAGATCAGAGAGCAGCAAAGCACAGCCACCCAGAGGAGAGTGCTGTTTTGGGTAGTCCCACATCTGGTTTTGGCCTGCAACAGGAGGCAAAGCCAAGCCAAAACAGATACGGCCTGAACTGATGCAGGAATGAGTCGAGTGCCTCTGCCTCAGCCCAGGGCAGACAGCCTGGGCACATCCAAAGTCCTGCAACACTCTCAGAGACCTAAAAATCAAGGGATGAAGAACAATGGAAGAGATGGCTTATCAGATTGGGATCATCCACACCAGAAACCTATCTGTCCCCAGATTTATGGCTCAGTGGGTGACCCCAGTACCTATCTAAAGCTTCCTAAGGAAGAAATCCATCCCATGTTAACTGTTCAGCAAGCTGTTCTCCAGCAGCCAGCACAGGTCTTCTGTGCAGGGTGAGATGCAGAGTGAGAAAACCATGCACAAGCCCCATTTATTCTGGCATTCTGTGCTGCCTCCCTGATCTTTTCCAATTTGGTTTCCAATGACAGCAAGGACAAAAAAAAAAAAAAGAGAAAAAACCTTCCCATAACTCAGGCAAAACATGTGGGGTCAATCAAGAGACAAGAGTAGAGAAGGAGCAGGTCTTCAAGGGAAGGGAAATAAAGGGGAATAAGGACAAAGAGCATCAGACTGAATTTATGTGGCTTCCAGCTGGCTAAAATTATTTTGCAGTCCTGTGGATACAAAGTGACTTGACTCATCAAGACTTCATTTCAGGGTAACAGGTGGTGAGGCCAACCCCTCAATTGCAATAAAGCCAGGTCTGGAGAAACCAGCTTGTTTGTGAGGCCTCGGTGATTTTACAGTGCTGGACACAACAGCTGTGACGCCAAATCCAAGGTGACCTCATTATCCTTCCACTTCTATTGGTACTCCTAGTCTTCCATTATCCTTCCACTCCAGGTACTCCCATTCTCCCATGAATACTGGCACTTGTGGGAATGAAGCTTAGTCCTGTGTTTGACAGTCCTATCCAATAACTGCTGCTAAACACCAGAGCCATATAGGACCCAAATTCCTCAAGGGAAGGCACAGGATAACAGACCATCCATCCTGGCAGGGAGGACAGCATTGCAGTTTGTGGCAGTGCCTGTGGCAGGCAGAGGAGCTGTGTGAGGAAGTTTTTCCTCTCTTTTTGAAGCACAAGGACCATTCCATGTGGTGTTTGCTCATCTCAGTGCAGCTGCTTTCCAAGTTTTACATTGGAATTCACATGCTGTGCTTCCTGTGGCATCTCCAACATCCATGTACAAGGCAGAGGAGATGAGTGTACAGCCAGCCACAGCCACAGGAGCATATCTCAGCTCCCTGACCACACACCCACGGTCAGTAAAAGACATAATATAGCTTCTGCATTTGTCTACATGTGCTCAGTAATATTTATTAATTCGAAGTATCCTAGTTCATAGTCCACTTCATATGTGCAGTAGAACAAAGCTGCTGTTAGAACATCCAGAGAGAACATAGCTGCTGTTACAGCATTCAGCATCATCATCATCATGGTGTTAAGCAGCCTTGTGTCTCACAAGGCATCTGCTTTTTCTTTGCAGAAGCATGTTAGTTCTTCAAACTACCTATGCACTCAAGCCTGACACTCTCTTGAGCTCTGGGTTCATTTTCCAACTACTGCATGATATCTTTGAGCTCCATTAGCTCCAGTTTCAAGCTGTTCCTCTTCCTCTTCAGCTCTGTTTTGACAGCCTGAATGTCAGGTTTCCTCCTATGTTGTTATGCCACTCTGTCTCCCAGAGTTCTTTTCCTTCTCTTCTTGCTCTGCAAGATGATGTCCTTGAGATGTCTGCTGTTTGAAGGCATTCAGCCGTGCCCTCTCTGCCTCCTTCCCAAGCATTCCCTTTTCTATCAAGATTCCATTTCTCCCAGACAAATGCTTTCCACTTTGGCTCCAGCTTCTAGATTGAACAGGGCATTTGTTACAACAAACATCTGCAACTGTCTGCACTGGTATGTCCATCATACAACTGTTCATTTCTTCTCTGTTCCTTCAGTGTTGATGTTGCAACAGATTTTGGTCTACCTGCTCATCTGAATCTTAGGGGATCAGCTCCTTTTCCCCTAGAGGACAGCTCTCCAGACACCTTGTCCCTTTCAACACCAGAGCCCTCAGCTTTACTGTCTCTGCATTACTCCCATTTCATCCTGATGCCTTTTTAATATTTTATACTCAACAGCCAGCATTACACACATTTTGGCATGTTCATCATTAACCTTTTCTTATAACTTGAGCTTCCTGTTTCCATAGAGACTTAGTCTTTTTTCTTCTGCTTCCACTACTGCCTCTCATGGGTGCCCTGCTCTTGAAGGCCTCATCTTGGAGCCTTTATGTTGGGAAATCACCTCCTCTCACACCAGTGTTTCTGCAATAAAGCCTTACAGCTGTCCTCATGTTGGCATTCACTCCATGACAGCTCTTGGTCATGCTCAACATCTGCATCTTTCCTAAAGATAAAAACCATTTTGCTGACATGGGTTAGTTATCAGCTTGAAAAGCTCAGCCAGCCTCTGAATGTACATTTGCTGGAGATGCAATACAAAGGATTTTTTATGTTGCAAAGTCAAGGCAATTTGTTAAACTTCACAGAAAGTTCCCACACCTTTTGCACTTCTCAAAAGCCCACACCCATCACATCTTTTCCAGCAACTCTGAAAGCTCCCCACAGTCAGTCCATCTGCCATTCACCATAATGCCTTGTATTCCTGCTATTTGGGTTTGTTTCCCTGGTCTACCACAGACTTCAGCCAAATCACCTCCTTTCTCCTTCACCTACCCCTTATCTCATCCTTAAAACAGGGATAATGACCTACCAAAATCCTCTGCTTGCATATTCCCAAGGGGAACACTGCTCCTAAAGGGAGACACAGTCGGGCAGAGGCAGGAGGAAGAGAGGATAAACAGTTTTTCAGTGACAACCTCATTCTTTCACAAGCCAGTCTCTTTTACCTATATGGAGAAATTTAAGACATTTTTTACTGCTTTTAAGATATCAAGTTGTGATCATCTAGCAAGTAGAGGCAGGTTTGCTTAAGGACCTAGAAAGAGGTAATAAGAAAACACAAATCAAAGCTCTTTTACATCTCTTAACTGTTTTAAGATACAGTCTTCGCTGGGCACTGCCTCTAACATAACCTTGTAGAACATACAAGGAAACTTATAAAGCACTCGTGTAAGGGGAGTTTAGATGTCTCATTTCAAACAACTGCAGCCCTGCAATTCTGCCCAATTTTCTTCCAAATTAAAACAGCTCTCCAGCCCTGTGAAAAATCAGCCCAACCTACTCTGGTATGAGCAGGAGATGCATCCCTAATGTACTCCTTAGGCCCAGAAAGAGAAGGGTGCCAGACCTCAGGCTCAGTTTGTCCCTGCACTGCATCTTTATTTCTTCTCTGCCTTAGTCCAGCTACTGCCCTGGATGACAAATGTCTTCCGTGTGCTGCTGTCCCACTATAGTCTGCTCCATCTCAAACCTCTCCTCCAGCTCCAGGCTCCATTCCCATTTTTGCTCTTTCAGGCTATTATTATTATAGCCCAGGTTTGCAACTGTTTGCAACTGTTTCTTCAAGATCTCTTTCCTGGCCTTCCATCTTGCACATCTCAGCCTTGAAGCTTTCCTCACATTAACTCTATTTCTTCCTTGTAATAGTTCATCTGTTGGAAGGAGATAGGATTGGGATATTAGCACCACACTCCTGAGAGCTTTCCTCTTCTCCAATAGCTCCAATTCAGATTGATCTATTGGTCCCACAGGGGACAGGGCACCCTCTTTAAGCAGTTCTGGTCCCTGCTGAACTTAGGGCAGCAATCAGTCTCATACAGCAGAAACCAGTGGGTCCATTTCTTGCCAGCAAGCAGCACAGTTCTCCCCATTCTCCTGTTTGCAAGGAACCCCAGAGAGGAGAAGGAAGAGGCCAGGGCATCATCTGCCACTGCTCCTTATATCCTTCCTCCACTGCAGAGTAGTTCCTTGTCAGGATGTGGTGGTGAGAAGCTGCTGCTCCCCACAACTCCCTTGTGAACACTGGAAACTCCAGGATTTGATGTGCACAAAGGCAGGACTATAAAGCAGGCAGAAGATCTGTAGGCAGCTTTTTGTTCCCTGAACTGTTCCGTCACCTGCGTGGCAGCTTAGGATTTTCTCTTGCAGTGCTGCAGCACAAAACCCAGCAAGCATCACTGACCTCTCAGTTTAGCAGCAAAAGGAGTAAATGTGGAAACTGAGGCCTCTCCCATGAGCATTCACAGCTGTCTGAAGAGGAGGCTGAGCTGACACTGTCTCCTCAGAGCAAGCAGGTTAGAAGTGTGCTGCAAGCCAAGGGTGACAGGGCTTTGATACAGCCCCTACATCAGGAGACACCTGGCTGCTTCTCCTCTTGGTCCTGTCCCTGGTTTTACTGTGACAGCAACACTGAGTGATCTCTGATGTGATCCACACAAACCTGTCACAAGGTAACAGTGATTTCCAGACAACTTTTGCCAGCCAGTGAGGCAAAGGCTCCAAATCCTCCTACCGGCTAAGACAGGCTGGATAAGCACATGAAATAACCCCACAAGACTGATGAGGTACCACCCTGCTCCCTAGCCTGAACTCTCTCTCCAGCAACCCCACTGGAGCAGATGTCTCATCAGTCATGCTGTAGCAGTTGTGCTTACCAAGCAGTCAGGACATCTCCCCCCACCCCACTCACCTTGGTTTCCAGCTGCACCTTCAGGTCCTGCAGCTGCTTTTGGAGCTGCTCCACTGGGAGTGACATTTCTGTAAACACAAAAGTAGGAACAAGAAGGCTTGGAGAGGGGTGTGATGGCAGAGAGGGTAGACCTACAAGACAGGCCTACAAGATCAGGATGGCTGCAGCTTCATCCAGTCCACACAACCCCAAAAGATGGGCATTCCTCATCTATCTGGCAACTAATCCCAAGGCTGCATCACCCCTCTCAGCCAGGAGCTTTTATCTAATATTCAACTTGAATTTTCCAACCCACAGTCTGGGACTACTTCCTCTTTATCGCATTGTTTCCCCAACATCTTGAACACTGAAAATCTGCCAATTCACCCATAGCTGCCTAGTTCACAAGTTCCATCACCAACTCTCAGGTTGGAAAACCCTCCTTTCCTCCATCTCCCTCCTCCCCACCACCCATGTTCTCCTTCTTTCCTCCCATGACTGCCCAGTACCAGAAATGGCAAGCAGTAGTTCAGGCACAACAAGCCTCCCCACATTCCCATGCAAACTCGGATCCAGAGGGAACTTTGTTCTTGCTGAGAGGATGGTCACTGAGCCCTCCTGCATGTTACCTGCTGCTGGCAGCCCTCCCTCAGCTCTGCTCTCCTGCAGCTGCAGGTGCAGCCTTTGCCGCTCCCTTCGCAGTGCTCCGTTCTGATTGCACAGCACCTGAAACAAACATTGCTCAGGACACAGGACGAAGTTCCTGCAGCACAAAGAGCATGAAGAGCCTCCCTCAGCCCCAGCACAGCCTTCCCAAACAAAGACAGACATGAGAGAGTTTGGAAGAGCCGAAGAAAAGAAGAAATATAACCCCAGATTTCCAAGATCACCATCACTACATACTGTAAAGCACAAAGCAACCGCCCCTGAATGCAAAAGCACAAAAAAACTGGGTGTTTGCAGACACCTCAGGGGGCTGGGCCTCCTGTGACCCTCCTGACCTAAATAACCATTGGTAGAATCCAACACAGAAGAAATATCAGGATCTCAGCACAAGCCCAGAGGCTTCTGTTTGCATCCTCAAGACTCTCTTGGGGGCACACAGGCTGCCCAACAAGCACTATTCTATGCAGACAAGGCCACCAGCAGGATTCACAGTGAAGCAAGGCCCACAGGCCTTTGGGAGGGAACATTCCCAAGTTGCAGAAGGAATAAAACAAGGTAAGAAGGTGTCAATCCCATGGGAAGTACAGCATGAGGCATGTCCTGCTGGTCTCCTGGTGCCAGAGACACCCTAAGGACAGGAATTTATACCATCTGCATCAGCAAGGAGTTCCAGAGCTGAACACCTAGTAATGAACCACCACACCAGTGCAATGAGCCACTGCCATGGAAGTGTCTGGAAATGGGCAGCTGCTTGCTTCACTTCACATTCTCTATCCTGTAATGGAAGCAACAGCATACAAGGCATCCTACCTTCTTCTGGACTGTCCACTTTAAGTAGACATCCAATAACATCCCATATCCTGCCACCCAGGAAACTGATGTGCTGCAAGAGACTATGAACTAGGACACTTCCAATTAACAAATATTACTGAGGAGATGTAGACAAATGCAAAGCCCGTTTGTTTAATCTCCGTTCAAAACAAGGAAGGGAGGCTGAGAGCATTCAATGAGGGTTAAATTCAATTTATCCTTCAGGGTAAACCCGAATGGGTGCCTTCCCAGGGGCAGGTGAAGCCTGAAGGTCAAACCTTTCCATCAATCAGCATTCTCGTGGGGCTGCTCAACTAGAGGAAAAATTGCAGCACCATGCATATTCAATCCTCTGGTGCCACCTGGAGCAATGTTGATAGTGCTTCAGAACGTTTGCCTTTAATTACAGCTTGGAGAAGAGCTGCCTGATGCATCCACAGAATGGCTTTGCTGAAAGTCTGCAATTCAGCCCTTGCTGAGGGGATGTGACTGTCACTGTCCCTGCTCAGGGGTGCTCCCCAGCCAAACACAGCATCTGGGAACAAACAGGCAATGTGACAAGCACAGGACTCAAAGAACAGAGCACCTAGCACAAGTTAAAGATACACAAGTTAAAAATGGAAGAAGGAAAACAGAGGTTGTGCTCATGCCCCAGAGAGCCCCAAGCTCTGGGAAGGAGCACATGACCCTGCAGGAGATATAATACACACAGCAACAATTCTTGGACCACACACACACACACACACCAGATATCTGGACTGGCTTACCTTGATTCTCTAGCAGAGTTCAGCAGCAACAAGTTTTTTAGGGTTTTTTTAAGTGGGGGCAAGCACAAGGAAGGGAAAAACAAAAAGATAGAAGACTTTAGCTGTTAATATGGTTTCCAAATTAGGATAACAGCTTCCTCCTTCAGCTCAAGAAGAAATCCAACAGAGCCCAGAGTGGTCTGTCCTTAAAAACAGAGGTACCATGGTTCCCTAACAAAATAGTCCACGGTTATAGGCAGGAAGGAATTTATGATTCACCCCTACTCTCTCCTGCCAAAATCCTAGCAAAGCAAACAACCCATGGAGGGCTTCAGGAGTGAGGACTCTTGAGCAAGGTAAGAGGGCTGCCCTATGATCAGGTCTGCTTCCTTCCACCCCCTCAGGCCAAAGTGACCAACAGATGTGCTGCAGAGAGCAGCACTGTCACACCTGCAGCTGCCTATACCTACCTGGCACTGCCGCTCGTACTCCAGGATAATTTCAGCAAAGCGCTCACTCTGCTTCAGGGACTCTGGGCTGTGGGCCTCCCCCTGCTCCAGCTGCACAAGGAAACACTTCTCATCAAGAAAATCATCTCCAAACGGACAGTCAAAAGCTCTACTAAATCACTGGGGTCACGGTGCTACATCCATACATTCAACAGAAGGCTCCCTAAGGGGTGCATCAGCTGTGGGATGGGTCAGAAAGAGGAGGAAAAACATTTTTCTCCACATGTGAGACACCAAACTATAGGAAGGCTTTCCTGGCTAACAAGGTCACAGACTCACTTCCTTCCCCAGATTCATTTTAGGAGTGGAGGATACTAAAACAAACCCTTTACTTCAATACTAGTGAAAAATAAAACTTCTCTGGAAACTGATATAAAGTTTTCCCTTGAAGACTGCAGATTTATAGAATTCTCTAAAACTGAAAACTTTTCTCATACCCCTTTTTTTTTTCCCAGCTTCCAGGTTGTCATTAATGTGCAGGAAAGTTCACCATAGTGACTGACACAAAATATATAAGATCAATTTTTTAATGAATTTCTGAAAAGTTCTTATTTGACTGCAATGGAGAAAGGTTACCTTATCCTTCACAATGTGGCTGAGTTCTTTTTGCAGCTCCAACACCATTTCCTCAGAGGCTGACAGTTTCTCAGCCATCTCTGTGACCTTGTTTTGTAGCTGTGTGTTCTCCTGCAGATAAAACGGAGATTTCCCTGATGCAGTGGGTCCTGACATGGCAGGATGGGTTTATCAGCCTCAGGTCCTCAGCAGGGAGCTGTAAAACAGCTACATATATACATATATATATATCAGCATGCCAAACATAGCACAGCTCCCAGGAGACCCTGGACATGGCCTGGTTTTGGCCAGGATAGGGGTGATTTTTGCAGGAACCAGGAGGGAATGTGGCTAAGGCCCAGATGTCATTCTGTACCACCTCAGTCATTGCCGGGGACAGAGGGAAGGCACTCTCGCAATTCCAGGGAGAAGGACATGCCTTCCAGAGAAAATGTGGCTGCTCTGCATCAAGCATTTTGCATGTAAATCACCCTCTCCTTTGTACATTTTTGTGGTTAATATTGTTGCTGTTCCTGGTTGTTTCTTATCTCATTGCTGTTTCCAGTAAACTGTTCTCATCTCAACCCATGGTCTTTGCCTTTTGTGCCTCCAATTCTCCTCTCCAGCAACTGAAAGCAGGGAGAGGGAGTGAGCAAGCAGCAATGTGGTTTGGAGAGTCTTGGTAGAAGAATTAAATTGGGGAGCACCATTCCTAAACTATGACAAGACAGCACATTGCTGATATCACATGGGCTCATCTCTCCGAAGGACAGGAGTGGGTTTTGCACAATAAGAGCTAGACGGCCCCACAGGATCATCTCTACCTCTGCTCCCCAAAATTGTGGTCTCCTTCACAACTAACAAAGGCAGGAAGTCCTGAGTTATCTCCATCTGTACTTCTACACTGAACAGAACTGGGGTAATCCCAGGCATGCAGACACTATCATCTCTGCTTTTGATATGGTCCCTGGCAAATTTTAGCTTTGGTCATTGTGTTTTCAGCTATTACCAAGGGCCATACCACTGCCAACACACAATACAGCAATTTAGTAATGGCATGGCAAGGTAACAAGCTCTGTATTTAACACAACTGTATGGATGTGTCTGATGATTCTTCTGCAAAAAATTCCTGTTCTTCTCAATAAATGCGAAGAGAACCATCTATATTTGTCACCACCTCTGCTTTGCCACCGCTGAAAGAGTGAAGATGCTTCATCCAAAGCAATTTTACTTACGTTCATCACATGGTTCAGTCTCCCCTGCAGGTTGGCCTCTTTGCCCTGGAGGAGCCGTGTATCAGCTTCCAGCTTCGCCTGGTGACTCACTGCTTGCTGCAAAAGCAGCTCTTTTGCCTCTATTTCTGCCTGAAAATCCCTGGGGGAAAAAACAACATGGTTGGGGCAGATAGAGCATGTTCCTGGATGGCCACAAGGTACAGACACTCCCTCTCACTATGCACAAAGCAGGAAATGAGAGCTTGGTTGGAAGGATGCTGAGACCATAGGGGAGGGAAAGGGGTCTTCAAAGACTTTCCTGCCATTGACACATTGGCAAAACAAGTGAGATTTCCAAAAGAGACACCAGTGTGGGAAATGTAAGCACACAGAGCTCCCAAGGCCTTGTGCATACAGGCCCAGAGATAGAGATGGATACAATGTTTGACCTAAGAGTTTGGAGAAGGCTTGGAGAATTAGAACAGTAAAAGGGAAACACATATGAAACAAGAATATAAGTTTGTAGTTTAAGTAGAAATATGTTTTAAGCAAACAGAGATATGTATTATGTAAGCAAAGCAATATGTTAAGTAAGATAGTAAAAGATTTAGTTTAGCAATAGAACCTGTTATAAAGTTAGTCAGAAGCTTAAGATGTAGCTATGTAGGTTTATAAAGTGTTATACGATTGGATGAAAAATGACACATTGCAGTAAAGCCACAAAAAGAAAAGCAATCAATGATTGCTGTAAAAAGATGCTAAAAAGTTTCGTAGAAGTATTGAAGATTGAAAGATTGGCTAAAAAACTAACATAAGGCATTGTAACTAAGAATTAAGTGGCTTCTGATATTATGGCATTGGATGTAACACCTTTAATGTCTCATCACCCTTCTGTAAGGCTGATGCCATGAGGCAATAATCCCTCTCTTAAGAAGTCTCTCTGTTGCCCTGTCTCTCGTAATTTTAACCACCCAATACACTGAGATGTGTAAGCACATTTTTCCCACCCCACCCAAAGAACCCCTCCTACCTGATCTTACTCTGGGTGTGCTCAAGAGCAATGTACTGCTCATCCAGCTCTCTGCCCAGCTGCAAGCAGTGTCTCTCTGCCTTCTCCAAATTGAGCCTTGCCTTGTCCCTCTCCCTGGCAATCTGTCTCACCTGGGTCCTGCAGACACAGTGAGCAGGGCATAAGAAGACTCCTCACACAGCCCACAGAAGGGTTCTCCTCACAGGGAGCAGTGCCCTTACCAGAGGCACTGCAGTTTGTATCCGTAGGAGGTGCCAGCTGCATGCTGGAGGCCACTCCTGGGGACCATGAGTGTGTTGTCCAAAGCTGCAGGCAGCCCTGCCAGGCTTACCTGATCCTCTCTGCTGCTGCTCTGCCTCTGCAAGAACAGCATAGGTTGCGATCACTTCCTCCCTCTTCTAACAGTTCCAACAGAATTTCTGTTGTTACAACATCTGACCACCCTCCAGTCTTTCAGGGATGCCCCCCTCATCCCACTGATAAGCCTAGATCACATCCACTCTGCATTCCCCCATCCTGAACCTGGCTGCAAGCGCTTCTCCCACCCCAGGCAGTTGCTCACTTCACCCACCACCACCGATCCAGGCAGAACCAGGGACCCTGAGGATCTCCTCTACGTTCTTCCAGGGCTCAGGTGGCAATGACAAGTTGAGGCTTGGCAAATCCAGTGCCTTTGCTGATGCTGGAGAAGTGATGTGGATCCAGGCAGCTTGGCCAGAAGGACAGGCTGCTTCCCTGAGTGTTCCTCTCTGATGCTGAGGAAAAAAAACAGCAGGAATAACAGCAGTGGGGCCAAATTGGCAGAAGAAAACTGATGGTTTTCAATACCAAAGGGAAACTTCAGAGACCAAATCAATACTGAAGAACATTTTAGAAAGAACCCCAGGCTGCCAGGAGGGAGATGTCCTGAGTTGCCCTTGTGGCAGCTGCAAGAGCATGTTTGCAGGCACAGACCATTCAGTTTGGTCTCCCTGCTGACCCATCAACACCCAGTATCCAGAAAGACCAGCACTGAAAGTTATATCACTTACAGGGTCTTGTGAAAACTCTCACATGGAAGCCAGCCAACATTTTGTTTGACCAAAGAGAAGAAACCAGAAAGCAGATACAGAACTCACAACATTTCCAAAAGCAACAACTTTGTACCAGGTTTGGAAGAAGCCTGTCTTCAGAGAGCTGTTACCTCAAAGTCTTGAGCCAAAAGAACCTGAAACTATTCTTTTTTCTTTTTTTTTGCTTAAGATCCTGGATTGAGCTGTCCTGGCTGTCAGGGTAAGCAGAGATTCACTTCCACCTTACCACATTAATGTGGTGTTACTTCAAAAGCAAATGCCTTGCCAGTCCTTGGAACTGAAAGCACTAAGGAGAAAGAAGTATTTTACATCAAACAAAGAAAACGTGGATAAAGCTTGTTCGTGCACTAAAAAGAGAACGATCTGTGTCACACATGAGATGCAGATACATCAGCACTTCTGAGGCCAATATTAGAATTGGGGTGATGGTTTTCCTTTGCTAGGATGTACATCCCTCTCCCCCCCATAAAAAGACGAGGCTCAACAGCCCCCTGTTGTTCTGTATTACAATCCCACACCACCCAGGCAGGGATTGCTCCTACTCAGGCAGCTCCCAAGGGAGCCTTTCAGTCACCATGCAGTGGCTGCAGTACAAACCATATCTAAAAACTGTATTGCAAGTGAAGAACTCTCCCCAGGTCACCACGTTCAGATGCCTGACTGATGTCTATGGAATCACCCATTTGTGAAAAGTATCTTGGCCTGAACTGTTCTCAGTAAACCCTGATCTTTAGCCTCCTTCAGTTTTTCTGGGTTGGTTGTTTTTTGGTTTTTTTTTGCGGAGGGAGTTGGGGCACAGGGAAATGGAAACTTTTCTAAGTGATGTCTGAACTCGTGTCTGGATTCCCTACAGGATCGTTTTAAAACATCAAACACAAACGAACTGTCCTGTGTAGGAGACTGGCAACGACTTACTTACTCCTTACCCAAGGTTAGTGGAAATCACCTCATGGAGCTACAGATCAAGGCCATCAACCAGGATCCTTTTTACAAACCTCATCCCATGGAATTGCTGAGCCTTGGCTGCTCAAGAGACACTGACATACCGAGGGAAACGGGGTTATGCATCCGCGACGACGCAGACACTGCAGCATCAGCATCAGCATCAGCATCGGCTCGGCCCGGCCCGGCCCCGTTCGGCCCGTCTCGGCCCTGACGCCCCGCGCATGCGTAGGCCGCGAGCACATCCCCGTCCAGCCCCCCCGATGCATTTCCTGGGGTGAATTGGGAAGAGCAGCGGCGGGAGGCGGAGGGAACTAGTCTTGCCTCTTTACTCAGCTCTTTCTAGAGTGTTGTGTCCAGGTCTGGGCTCCTCAGGGCAAGAAAAACAAGGAGCTCCTGGAGAGGGTCCAGCGGAGAGCGAAAGAGATGATGATGGGACTGGCGCATCTCAGTTCTGAGGAAAGGTTGAGGGGGGTGGGCCTGATAATCTGGAGAGGAAAAGCTTGAGGGCATCTCATCATACATACAAATACCTCAAAGGCGGGTGCCGAGGATGGTGCCAGGCGCTTTACAGTGATACGCAGAGACAGGACGAGGGGCAGTGGCCATAAACTAAACCACAAAAGTTCCACCTCAGCATGAGGAACAACTGCTTTACACTTAGCGTGGCAGGGCACCGGAACCCTGGGCTGCCCAAGGAAGGGAGGTCGCTGACGCTCCCACTCCGGAGACATTCCAGGCCCGGCTAGGCTGCGCGATCTCCAGAGGGCCCTTCCAAGCCGCGGCCATCCCGTGGTTCCCTGCGTGCGCCCCGTGGCCTCACGAGCACGCCCCGCCCCGCACCGCTCCGGCCGCGTCCCCGCGCAGACGCAGTGGCGGCGAAGGGCGCGCGCGGCGAGCGTTGTGCGGAGGCGGCGCGGCCATGGCGGGGTCCTCGGGTGGTTCGGCACGGAAGCGCCTCATGAAGGAGGAGGACATGACCAAGGTGGAGTTCGAGACGAGCGAGGAGGTGGACGTGACGCCCACCTTCGACACCATGGGCCTGCGGGAGGACCTGCTACGCGGCATCTATGCCTATGGTAGGCGACGGGGACGGAGGGGGAAGGGATAGGGGGAAGGGATAGGGGGCAGGGGACGCGGGGCCAAGGGGACGAGCTGAGGGCACGGAGGGGCTCATGGGCCGCGGCAGGGCCGGGATGTGGTCCCTTCGCACCTGCGCCATGCGGCCGCCGCCCGCCAGTGTCGGGGCCTGCCCTAACGGTGTCCTTTGGCCCCCGCAGGGTTCGAGAAGCCGTCGGCCATCCAGCAGCGAGCCATCAAGCAGATCATCAAGGGCAGGGACGTGATCGCCCAGTGAGTGCGGCCGGGGGCGGGGCGTGGGGTATGGGTCATACTTCCTGCCTTGAGGCTGGAAGTGGGATCGGCTACCCGTGGGCCTGGGCTCCTGCCTGGCAGGGTGTGGGGAATGACCTGAGGTTAATGGGACACTAGGACAGATTGGCCAGAGCAGCTGTAGATGTGCCCTTCCTGGATGTGCTCAAAGCCAGGCTGGATGGGGCTCTGGGCAGCGTGGTGTAGTGGAAGGTGTGCCTTCCCATGGCAGGAGGGATGGAGCTGGATGTTCTTTAAATTCTCTTCCAATCCAAACTGTTCTGTGATTATATGATGCGACAAGCAAAACGCTGAAATTGCCTAACTTGTGATCCTAACAGTGGTTAACACCAAAGTTTATTAGGTTTAGTCACTGTAAAAAAAGTCTTAGAGACAAGGAAGGATATGCATCCTGCTGAAAAAATCCTTTCTTGGTCACTAGTGCAAATTACTAGCCTTGCAAATTGCATTGGCTTATCTGTCATTTACTTGAAATTAAGTATATGTGTGGCTGATGGCAGAAAGTTAAAATGTTGGTCTGATAAGGAGTGAACGTGCCAGAGCTGGGGACCCTTGAGTGTTCTGTCTCTGATATTGCAGTTCTCAAAGCTGCTTGACAGCAGATCACACTGTGATCATAACAAGCCTTTGTTGGCACTGTTGAGTTCTTTGCAGTGGAGGGGTGGGAGAGAGCATAGGGGTTGAATATGTTGAAATTGCCTATGCTGTTTGTCCAGACATCCACAGTATTCACCAAATATCTGTTTCTCAGGTCACAGTCAGGAACAGGGAAGACAGCAACATTCTCCATATCTGTTCTACAATGCCTGGATATACAGGTAATCTCATAGCAGCACATGCTAAAAGTAATTTTTACTAAATCACTGGTCTTTATAATAAGAGTGTATTCTTTAAGAGTGAATAAATGAAGCTTTACATTGAAATATTTTAATTATGAACCTCAGACAGAATTCTGACTGAGAACTTCACCAGACTAACAGTTTAACTGTTAAAGCCAGTCTGGCAAAATAAGTTCAGATGGTGACTTGTAATCATAAAGTTGTCTTTAACAGCTGACCTCTTTCACCTCTTAGGGCTAAGTAAATTTCTCAGCAAGCATTACTGTCTTCAGACAGTTCTAATGGCATCAGCAGCCTGTCTGAACAACTACCACACATTGCACAGAATCAAACCTAGATTTTGACTGACAGCTGTTTCCTTCAGGGGCATCGTGTCCATCCAGTAGTTTTGGGGTATAACTTGGATGTGTGGATGTAATTGAATAAAAGGGTGGTTTTCAATGGGCTGGGATTATTACTTATCTGTCACTGGGGACATAAAAATAAAGGTTGCATGTTCTAAGTGGAAAGGACAGCTTTTGCTTTATTTCTGTAAAGTGCTCATAATACATTTAGAGGTGACACTTCAAAACTTGTCCTGGAGTCCTTGAGGAATGCAAGGTGTTTATCTGAACCAAACACACAGAACTGAAGGGCTTGAAATTTGGTTCTATTTTCCAATAAATGTACACACTTTTTTCTTATTTTTTATCATAAAATTCTGTGATTAATCCTTTAGCTGTGACATCTCACAGCTTCGATTCTGTGAGTTCCATCATCTCTTGCATGCTTGACTCTCTGGCCTGTGATTAACTTCCGTGTGATTCCGTGTTTTAACCAGGTTCGTGAGACCCAAGCCTTGATCTTGGCACCAACTCGGGAGCTGGCTGTGCAGATTCAGAAGGTAGGAGCATTTCAATCCCTGTCTGGAAAGCACTGGCAAGGCCTGGGGCCAGTGTTCTGGTGTTTCTCTAGCAGAGCTCAAAGCACAACTTCCACTTTTTCTTTCTGTTCCTGAGAGAAATATTGAAATATCGTCTGATACAGGGCCATTTGCTCTTCAGCATGATATCCATTACTTTGGCAGTGTGAGGTTTTGCACAGCTCTAACTGAGGTTTTAAGGCCAGTGCTTCCTAAAGTGATCCCTGAGGAGCTGAGTCCGCAGTGTTATAAGGCCTGCTGTTCTGGAGGTTTAGGTAACAGACATTAAAAAAATCCGTCTAACTTCTTGTGCTAACATCTCTTTAGAAAACCCATAGCATGACTGCACAGACCTGCATTTCTTCATAAATGCAGCCTGAGGAGAGCTAAATAATTCATTCCTTTGTATCCACACAGGGGCTTCTGGCCCTGGGAGACTACATGAACGTGCAGTGCCATGCCTGCATTGGGGGCACCAACGTGGGTGAGGATATCCGCAAACTGGATTATGGGCAGCATGTTGTAGCTGGCACTCCAGGCCGGGTGTTTGGTAAGGAAATCCTGATATTTATTGTATTTATGTATTGTATTTAGTGTAACCTAAAGGTGAAGTGTAACAAGGTAACAACTTACTGATGTTTTGCCTGGAAAACACTAGAGGAAATCAATGGTGATCGTATTTTCACTTCCTCTGTTTCTGTTTAGCTTTTCATTGTTGAGGTGACTCTTTATGTGGTGGTTTGGAAAAAGGAGAAAGTATTACAGTCCCTGAATCTTCAAGAGGATAAGAGCCAGGCCTACATGAATGCCAAAATTAGGCCCACATTTGCTCCATCTTTGTTAAATCAGGTGTACTAGCACCTGGTACCTTCTGCTTTCACTGCATGAAAAGTTTAACCTTTACTGTTCATGGCAGTTATCAAAAGGGTTGTGTTGGCCTTCTGGGTCTCTGAAAAACACACAGCCCTTAAACAAGCTCTTGTCATGGGGAGAACATGGATTGATCCCTACAAGTGAGAAAAAAAAGATACAAAAATTAGCAGCTGCCAAACTGAGCTGACTCTCAAACAGGTTTTGTGGATTCTGTTGACATAAAGTTCATCTGGCATTTTGTATTTTTCATATCTGTCCCTCCACCAAAATGCCCTGACAATGATGGGGCTCACTTGCTTTCTGAGAATTCTCATCTCACAAAGTGAAATCTTACAGATATGATTCGTCGCAGAAGTCTAAGAACTCGTGCCATCAAAATGCTGGTTTTGGATGAAGCAGATGAAATGCTCAATAAAGGTAAAACATTTTTCTCCCCTTTACTTGCTTTCTCCTTGCTTCTTTGAGATTCCAAGGTGTCTCAGATAGCAGGCCCATTTCTAGAAGTTGGTTTTGAAAAAGATAAGACAGTTACAGTTAGTTAAAGGCTGTAATGCGTTAAGCTACACAACATGCCTTGTCTGATGTTACTGATTCACACAATAATGTTCATCCTATAGACCCAGTACTGAATTCCAGATCAGACTGTGAAGGAGGAGGATATCTGGGAGAAGGATGTGCTAACTGTTCTGTGTGGCTTGATTTGCACTGCAGGCTTCAAGGAGCAGATTTATGATGTGTACAGGTACTTGCCCCCTGCCACACAGGTGGTTCTGATCAGCGCCACTTTGCCACATGAAATCTTGGAAATGACCAACAAATTCATGACAGACCCCATTCGCATCCTGGTGAAACGGTGAGTTTCCTTGGAGAGAACAGGGATTCTGAGTTGGTCCAGCCCTGGGCAGTTCACAGTATTAACAGATTTAAATGTACAGAGAGTCTCTCACGTTCTTTCTCACATTCCTGAATGTCTACGGACATGTTCATGTCCTGTTTACCAGCAGGTGATGACTTAATCTCCCTGACTTTATCCTTGTCCAGTTCTGTGTGCTGCTGCTCAGCCTGGCTGTCCCCTCATTCTCCCCATGATAGCAGTCTCTCCTCATGGAAATCTGTCCTTCACACTTAACAATTCCTGGGCTCCCCCTGAGGATTTTTTTAGACTTCCTGTTATAATTTCTTATTACATGGCAGGCAAAAAAAAAATCCTTTGGCTGACTGATCTTGGGTATTCTTGGAGGCATAACTTACATCTGGTGGTGTCACAGGTCCCTTGTGCACTGGAACTTGGGAGGAGTCTCCCTCTTGCCTGAGCTCTTACACTGCTCCATTTCGTACATTTGAGCTTCTTGAGACTTTCTTCAGTCTCTCTTGTCAAGAAGCAGGATTGTAAAAATTATGAGAACAGAAGTAGTCCCTTTTGGAGCTGGCTGGCTGGAGCAGAGCAGTTCCAGTCTCTGCTGAACAGGTCACATTCAGGGCCCTTCCTAAAGCTGAGTTTACCCAGGACTTTCTAGAACTACTTGGACTCCATTTGGATACAGGAACCCACAGCACATGGGGCAGAGGGGTGGTCTCTGGTGAAGCACACCCAGCCCTTCTAACTGCTATTCACCTGCTTGTGGTGGTCTTCTCTACAGTGATGAGTTAACCCTCGAAGGAATCAAGCAGTTTTTCGTGGCTGTGGAGAGGGAAGAGTGGAAGTTCGACACCTTGTGTGATCTCTACGACACGCTGACCATCACCCAGGCTGTCATCTTTTGTAACACCAAGAGAAAGGTACAGGGGCCATCAGAGGGGCATGGTGCTTCCTGAGAGTGGCTCAAACAGTGCTGGGTTAGTTAAGAGGTCTGGTTGCTCCCCCGTTTGGAAAGAGTTCAGTAAGACCACAGGTTAAACCTTTGGGATGTGCCTAACTTGAAACAACAGTAGCAGACTGATACAGCTGACAGGAATTGCCTTTTTAGAGAAGTAGGTAACAATGTGCTCAATCTAATTGCTTAAAATTCCTGGAGCAAACCACACTTCTTGAATAAATAGTCTTAATTCCTTTCTTTTCAGGGCTTGTGGAGCCCTGTATCATACAGCTGATGCTTTCTAAGGATTATTTACTTCCTTTAGTCTCACAGTGCTTGTGGTAGTGTCTCTCAGTCCATACCAGCTCATCTTGGCAAACATTCTGAAGCTCAGCTGCTGTGTTTGGCTGTCTAAGCGAAGAGCTAACCCAGGCTGTGTTCACAGGTCGACTGGCTCACAGAGAAGATGAGGGAAGCCAACTTCACCGTGTCATCCATGCATGGGGACATGCCCCAAAAGGAGAGAGAGTCCATCATGAAAGAGTTCAGATCTGGTGCCAGGTAAATGCCCCAAATAGCACTGCTTACATCATTGCTGCTTCAGGGCAGGGAAACCCTTAATACCTCTCTCTCAAGGCTTTGTTCAGCTTAGATAAAGGAGAATTCTGATTTCCATCTGTCTCCTGTGGTATTGAAGGGTTGAGAGATAGCAGCTTTCCAAGGAGGGGTGCTCGTAGCTCTGGGTGTAGAATTAGTCTGTTCTGTTTTGCTGAAGACGTTGGAAGTTGTTGCATTTAAAGTACATCAAGGAAAAAATGTTTGTGCTCCATCCTCAGTATTTTTAACCCTTGGGAGCATTATTCCTTCTGAAAGATCCAAGCTGTGTTGGTCCTGTCTTGACTGAAGTTTGGTGATAGTGCAAGAGACAGCTTTCTGTGCAGCAAAAGTAGATGCTGCTGATGTGCTGTGGAATAGCATGGAATAGCAGGGGATGCTCAGTGCTGGAGACAGGGAGTTCTCAGAAAAGTCATAAGTGTGCCCTTCTCTTTGCAGCCGAGTTCTGATTTCCACAGACGTTTGGGCTCGAGGCCTGGATGTGCCTCAGGTGTCACTGATCATTAACTACGACCTGCCCAACAACAGGGAGCTCTACATACACCGGTAGGCTTCCCACAGGGCACGGGGACTGGGGGACCTCTTCCCACAGTGGCTCCATTCCCTCTTCCCTCGTGCCTCTGCAGAATCGGCCGCTCGGGCAGGTACGGCCGGAAAGGCGTCGCCATCAACTTTGTGAAGAACGACGACATCCGCATCCTGCGGGACATTGAGCAGTACTACTCCACCCAGATCGACGAGATGCCCATGAACGGTGAGTACTGGCAACAACCCGGGAGCAGCAGTGCTGGGCTGTGGCTCTCCACACACTCAGTTCATACTTTTAATTCTTTCGTTTTCTCTCCTTTCAGTTGCTGATCTTATTTGAAGGTCCATGGTTAGCAGGGAGTTGTACCATTTGGTACCCTCCATAATTCTGTTTTAGACCCACATCCTTTTTACATATTTTTGGTCATATGTTCTTGAGTTGATCTGCACTTGGGAACTTGTGTAAATATTGTCTGTACTCCCATCCATGTTTTTCAATAAAAAAGAGGAGGTTTTACCATAACCTGTGCTTAATTACTTTACCCAGCATAGTAACAGGCAGGGAGCTTTGAGATACTGCCATACTTTGCTAGCCTAATGAAACAAATCATTGAACACTCCCCATATCTGGATTCATAAAATACAGGGCTTCCTGTTCTCTACCCTTTTATTGTTGTGCCACACCACCTGATGTACTTTTAGTTTCCTTAACTTAACCTTTAAGGATCAGATATCTTCAGGAAAAATCTGTGGCCTGGCTCTAGCCTGCTGTAGGAAAATTGAGAGGAGATAGCCAGATATTTCCTGCTGGTTACATCTCTGGAGCCAGATGAGGATTTCCCACTCCAAGCAATCTGGGCACACACTTCCCAAACAGAAGGATCAAGCATCCTGTCTTGTCACCTCCACCTCTTTCTGCTGCTGTACTTCGTTACATCTTCCCAGTCACTTCAGCTCCCGTGTCTTTCTGGCATGATGCTGTACTTTGCCAGCTGTAGGATCTTCCATGTAGCTTTCCTACCTCACTCTGCTGTGTCCCTTTGTGAGGCAAGAGTTGACCAGAAGTCAGTTACCATCTTCTGCTCTCTGCTTTTCCTGCTACATTCGGCTTTTTGCACGTTCAGGGAGGACAGGGGAAGCAAGGCCTGAATACACCACAGGATTGGATCAGCTGTCAGAACTCCTTTCCTTAGTAGCAGCAGAGTAGACCAGGGTGGGAAAAGCAGCTGCCACCTTCTCTAAAGCCCTGTGAAACTCCTAAGTTCTTTGAGGAACCCATTCCATGCACCAACCCGATGTTCTTCACAGTACACAGAAGTTGAGAAATACTAAGCTTATTCTAGGAACACTAATTGTAGGGGGCTGCCCATGGAGCTAAGGCCACTACAGCTTCATGCCTCCATGTGCCACCAGCAGCAAGGCTGAGCCAGCATTCCCACTGGGCACACACATGGAAAGTGCTCACACCATTTATCCCGGTCTGTGTTCAGCACTGGCACAAAAGCACCAGCACCCTCACCCTGCCCCTCCACCTGGTCACCATGCAGGGGTCTTGGGGCCAATACACACACGGGCTCTGGATCCCTCCAGGAACTGGGCAAGGAGGCCCAGCTTATTCAGTATCCAGCCTCGGGACCACCAGTCTGCTCCAGGAACCAGCAGATGGACACGGCCCACCCCTGCACATCCCCATTGTGCCTGCCCTAGGCAGCTAGCCCTGAGACACGAGTCTGTCCTTAACTGGCCCTTGCAGAGCCTCTCATACCTCCACAGAATCACGCATAAAAATGGATCCCCACACCCTCCAAATCAGCCCAGACCTTGTCCCTCTAGTTGCCTCATGTAGAAATAGATGTGTTCAGCCCAGACCTAGAACTGCTCCAACAATGCTCGACCCTTACCCTACGTGCTGGCTAAATCCAGCTCCCTGTTCAAGTGACACAACCTCACTCCGGGCTGCTGCCACTCCAACCATGCAGGCCCTGTGACCCCAGGTCCCATTCCAGTCCCTGGCACTTTGACCTCTGTGCCCACAGAATGGAGTCCCCTCTTCCAGGAAAGTGTGAGATAGGGTTAACAGTCAACACCACAGAACAAGGACACGCACCAGCAACCTACTGCCACAGAACCACCCCCTTTTATCCCCTAAGACATCCATTTCCCACACTTAATTCAAAGTCATCTTGACCCCTCCCTTTCCCTACCTTTGATCCCTCCCACAAGCTCGAGGGGATTTTGCATTCATGCAGCAACTTCGCGGCACAGCGTTCAGGAACTCTCCCCGCACAAAGCCTGAAGAATAGTCCAGATAAATCCTTGCAACTCCTTGTCTACATGCTGGGAAGAGTTGTTTTTGCCATCTCCGAAGGGCACAGCCTCAAATCTGACTTGCACCTTCCACGAGCAGCAAGGGCAGGCCCTGCGAGCCCCCATGTGACTCCTGTGATTATTAAGAGATGAATCACCAAAGCATTGGCTTGTTTGAGTAACAGTATTTAATCTGTACAGGTCGAGATATCATAAAATGCGACATTCCTACCTCCTCTTTAGCATCATTCCCCTGGAGCTGAGCCCTCACCTGCAGAGGGCAGGTAACCACCACTCCCCAAAAGTTCTTTTCGATGCAGAAGTTACAGTGCAATTGCTTTAGTCCTAGACAGATGACTTCCCTCACTCAAGAGAGGGGAAATGTTAAAGCTTAAATGTTGATGAAAATTGTTACCATTTAGGAATGCAAAAAAAACAGCTATTGCACACAGCCATTTCCAGCTGAAACTACAGCAGTTAATTATTTAGCTGCCTTTACACTCCACACGGTTGATACTGAAAGCAAAGCCAGTAACAAGATTTCAGAGTGATAAAATTGTCGGAGGGCAGAATCTGCCAAGCAATTCCACAAGTCAAAAGCGTGGTTAAGAACAGCAGGAGGTTTTCCTATACAGGGACAGAGGTTACTTTCCAGAGACAAGCATGAGAGGAACATCGGCTTCAATAGAAACCTATGAAGTACAATAGAACTAATCTGTTCATATAGTTGTCAGGATAAGTATTTGACATAGTTTATGCAGTAGAATACAATACCTGAACATCTTTTAAAAATAAGCACGGATTTCATTTCATATATACACAACTGATTTTAATAATGTACTGAAAATAAATTACAGGAAATAACTTTAAAATGAACAGAAGACAAGAGTTTCACAACAAACATTCCCATTGATTTTCCCAAGGGGGTGAGAGATTGCAGTGCAGGTAAATATCACAAATGTATCAAAAAACTTCAAATTGTTGATGCATTCACACATTTACATGAGCCACAAATATTCCTTTACAGGAACTGCACTTAGCTACCACAGAACCAGGTTTTGCCATAAACTACAAAACTTTGATACAAAATCGTATTTATATATTTATATTTCATATACATGCCCTATCTGTGATTTCTTAAAAAATAAAAACTAAACACACTGTACAGACAATCCTAACTCATTGCTTGGTAGCTGTAGGCAACATTTTTTGATGGAATTTCTTCCCCAGTAGAATTAATGGCAATATTATATACATGAAGGCTAAACTGCAGAAAAAGACAGCTCAGTTTCAATATGCACCTCCCTCGGGACCAGGTCTGCGAGTTCAAGGCAAGACACCCTCTGTGCTGAGCCACTACCTCCCTGACACCCTAGTTTTGCGTGAGGAACCAGCACATGCATCTGTGTAACACTGGTAAAAGGCAAGAAAGCAAGAGACACGTTGTAATGGAGTGGCTGCTCCGACGGCTTCACCAGCTGCACACAGAAACGCTCGCTGGAGCTGGCGAGGGTGGTGCCGATCTGGGGACATCGGGAGAGCACACCTGGTGTGCGACTGATCATGACACTTCCCTGAAGTCAGCTCCTGCAGGGGACAGGCTTCCCCTGTAAGCCAGAGCCTGCACAGACTCACAACGCTGGGAAAGCTCCCCCTCCCTCCCCCGAACACGAAGCACCAGGACTGTAAAACTGAGCCCCTCCTTCCCACCCCAGCGGGCTCCATGGCACCAGTTTGTTTGAGAAGCTGAGCACTGACAAACATAACTCTTCCCCAGTGATGGCAGCAATCTGTGAAGCCAATCACACTAAACTACTTCTACAGTTGATTGTAAACTTTGGTTTATTTATATTTATTTTTTTATTATTATTGAGTTCTCATGGTACAGCAAGCATGTCTAGGATGAGAGGGCAGAGTTGAAGAGGAGACGAAGTGTCAGTCTGTCTTTAGTCTGGCATGGTGAGCCACCTGCTCGGTCAGGCCTGCTTTGATAGAGTTTTTTACAGACTGCCTCATATGATCCTCCATCAAATTATCACTCATGGGCTTCAACACCTGTGGAATGAGAAATGTGCAAAAGAAACAAGAAAATGAGGTAACCAAGGAAAATAAGATATAAAATCATATAAAGAGATGAGACTTGAAATCATGAAAAAACTTAGAATGATGAAGTCTGACACAAAGTGGCATGAACTGAAAGAGAAATTAATTTTGCTGCTAGAGTAATGAGGTTGAAGCAGTCACATGCTATGGACACAAGTGATACCCCTCCTACACAGCAGTATTTCACTGAATTCAAACCACTTTACAGTTCCTAGAATATGGATGTGCAATTCCATACCCCGTATGCAGCATCAGTCTGGTATGGTTACAGCATTTATGCAGACCGGCTCAGACGGTCCAGCTTATTGTCCTATATGTGTAAGTGTGAACACTTCAGATACAGAAAGAAAGTTAAAAATACTGGCTAGTTTTTCTTCTTGTTATTGTTGGATGAGAGTCGCTGTCGCGGCACTGATGTAAGAGCACGATGAACCGTTCGGCGTCTAAGGACTTCAAAGAGTTTGGAAAACACCTAAAACACGAATTCAGCTGTTAGGAAAAACGGCTCTTACAACACAGCAGAAACTCAATCAAGTTCAAAAAAAAAAAAAAAACAAAAAAAAAAAACTGATTGCCAGTAACTTCTCACCTTCCTGGGATTCCTCTGAAGCAAGGAAGGGAAAAGAAAGACAGAGATTCAGAAAAATCAACAGCAAGAATGAGCATTTAATCAGAGTGACTCAGACATGACCTGCAGTGCTTTGCATGTTACTGGTGATGTGCAGCTCTAACAGCAACACTGCTGAGGTCTTTTGGAGACCACCTTCCTCCAGCCCACAAATGGCAAGCTCCTGCCAGCGTAAGTCAAGTTCACCCCCTTCCAGGGAAGGTAGCAGCCAAACTAAGCTTTGTGTGCTTGAGGTATCCTGCAGCAGCAGCTCCAGTAGTACTGGAGAGCCTCAATTTTAATCTCTAGTGAGTGGTGCTAACTCATTTCCCTATTTTTAAAAATCCACTTTTTCTGCTCCACTGTAACTCAAAACCTGACCAGGACCCTCAGCAGGTTGCTCAGATAGGCCTAGTACCAGTGCCTAGGATGAGTCTTGAACACAGGAATTTTCTAGCTGTGGAAGCAAGCATCTTTGCAGAAGGCTCCAGTTAGTTACCTACTCATGCCTCACTGGACACACTTTCATCCCAGATAAGGTCAGTGCACTTTTTATTTCCAGTAACAGCAGGAAAGTGTTTCCCTTCTGCTGGCACTGGACAGAGCTAGTTAGAATGCTCCAAAAACTACTGGTCAGGAATTCTCTACATTTGCCTTAGTGGCACAGCTGTGTAAACGAGTTCAGGCAGCAAAACCTCTATGCAGAAAGTTTTCTCCTCCAGTTCTGTTGTCATTACACTCACATCTTTTCTTTCAGGAATTTGCTGAGTATTCCTTGCAAAGAGCAGTTAAACCCACTGAAGCTGCCACAGAGAGCACGAGTCTCCCTGATGGAATAAACCTGCTGTGCACCCTCTGGTAGCAGCTGCTGAAAGCCATGACCCAGCCAGTTCTCCCCAGGGACTAGTCAATTTCTTGCTCTGAATAAGGGAAAAGTTTTGAAGAGTCCCTCCACTCTTTACCATCAAAGCACTTACTAAGTAACCTTCTGCACCTTAAGTAGCACTTCTTTGATAATATCCTAAGCTTATTTAACATTTCTTGTGTGCAGCATCTGTTCCTGAAGAGAGCAGTCACATTACTGAGCAGATTTTCCCTTTGGCAGCACTAATATTCTCTGTTAGGTCTAGACCAGCTTTTCCCTCTCAGCCCTGAATAGAAACTGTTTGATTTGTGTGCTCAAGACAGCAAGATTTTGCAATAGAAACAGATACAAACCTGTTCCCATATAGCTTCAGCAATCTGATCAATGGCTGTTCCAACTTCTCTGAATTCCCCAGAGTACTTAACGTATGCCCAAGTACAAAACGATATAAGAGCCATCCCCAGAACGAGATTGCACAGGGCAGCTATGGAGTTCATGCCAAGGAACCCAGTCAGTCCTGAGATTATGTACATGGCAAACATGACTGCAAATAGAGTGGCAGGGGTACGAGCAGCGTAAAAGATGTTTTTGCCATCATTGTGCTTCACAAAGTTTGCATAGATCTCATCGATTTCCACTTCGAGTTGCTCTTGGTAGCGCCGGCAGAACTCTTCCCCTCCCATCTTCTTCACAGAGCGGAACTGCCGGATGGCACTCTCTCGGAAATCCTGGTGCTTCTGCTCCAGGTCCGACGGGGCAATGTAAGGCTTATCTCCCCCACACACCTGTGGGAGCAACCAGACATCACGGAATCATATCCTGAGTGTCTGCTGCTGCTGCACGGAAAGCACCTGCCCCTCACTGCCCTCCTCCACCAGCAGCTCCCTTGGCTCTGTGAACCCCAGGCCCATCCAGTGAAGCAGCCAAAGGTATTTTTGATCACAGCAGGGCAGGAGCCTCACCTGTCCAACCACACACAGACCCACAGCACAGAACTGAACTCATACTTCCATTGTTCTCTTCAGGCAAGCCCAGGAGGACAGGACAACAGCCATGTGCACATCCTTGTTTCTTCCCAGACTGAAGTCCTCCACATCTACCAAGACTCCCTGGAAAATGCCTACCAGTCTCATCCTTCAGAACAGTTTTTTTTCATACCACCCAGAGCATGTTAAACACCAGGAGCTACTGAGGGATCAAGAGGCCACCACACAAACAAATGCCACTGTTTTCGTATGCTCTGTGACACTGCACCTGTTGTTCCTTACATTTCAGGTCATTAGGGGGACGGTGTTTCAGTTATGCACACTCAGCAAAGGAGGGCTTTGGTTCATGAGGTCAATTCAGAAGCTGCAGCAAGAACTACCTTTACATAGTCGAGTTTTAAATCCAAAGAGCTCCCACTTCTGTTCTTAAAAATAGAAGTTTCTGAGCTGTGTCAGATTAAGAATATCATATGAGACATCTGGATAAAAAAACATTCCGTAATTTGTGTATATCTCTACAGTGATATCAAAATATGCAGTACTGGGGAACATTACTATGGAAACAAAGTCTGTTTAAAAGAACATCTGTTTCTGTTTATTCCCTGCTCCAAGTTAGAAGCCTTAAAGCTACAGTATCTCAACAACCATTGAAGATTCAAGTTTGGAAGGCAGACCTGGCACTTGCTATAAACAACACATTCACTACTTCAAGACATTCCAAAATGGAAATAGAGGAGTTCCCTTAAACCAGCAGAACATTCTCCAAACAGCCTGCTAATAAATGGAACTGGCTTGTCTGCCACTAGCACTAGGTCTTTCTTTAATTTCAAAACAGAAAGCTACCTCAGCAATTAAGACCACAATAAGCCTAATAAATAGAAAGCTATGTTTGTAGCATGTTCTCATACCTACTGGTCTTTCTGGTTGTACAGTTTCACAATAAGCACAGTTCTGCAAAGCTTTACAAGACATGTAATGATTTTCAGAATTTCCTATGATAAAACCTTGCATAGCACTACATTAAGGTATGAAATCCACCCAGCATTCAGCTTAGAATCATGTAAGATCACTATCTTCAAGAGAAGTAGCAAGCGCGAAATTACATACACAGGTTTTTCAAAGTAATTCTTATATTCCAAGGGGTTTCTTCAAATTTTTGAATCACTCCAAATCTTGCATTTTACAGCTAATGAATGGCCACAATTCAGAAATATGAGAGTACAGAACTAGAATTCCACCACTGTGCAAACCTGACACAACAAATCTCTGCTCATCTGCTTGTGCATTTCATGTCACAAGATTTTGAGATGCCTGTCAAGAGCTGTAGACGGAACTAACAGGTGGGAATCCTGCAAACACACTCACTTTCATACCTCCCCAGCATCAGGCACCCAAGCTCAGAGCAGCGTGCAGAAAACACACAAGTCCTGGTCCTGAGAGTGCAGAAAACACACAAGTCCTGGCCCCACTGAAGTGTTCACACACAGAGGACAATATGGAAGGTGAAGGCCTGTATTTGCATGCAGGTGTTTAGAAAAGGTTGTGCCATCATACCTGCTCCATGCCCTTGCTGTACAAGTCTTTTGCTCCTGCCACAGCAGCAAGATTATTCGCCTCAGCTGTCGCCTAAAAAACATGGAGCATCCTGTGTCATTCACAGTAATCTCAGGTTTTACACAGCATTAAAACATACCCCAAAACCTCCAGAGTTCCCGATGGTCAGGAAAAGGCCAGATAAAAATAAGTGAAGTTTAGCAAGATACACTCAAACATATTGGTGCCTTTCTTCAGCTTTCCAGCACAGCTGCAAACAAACCTCAGCTTGCTTGTACAGGCTTTTCATCATGAGCAATCTCTTCTGAATGTTCTACTGTTAATAAGCACATGAGGGTCACTAAACTATTGTATTTTAATCCTGGTACTGGATTACTTCACTACCTGAGAGGAAAGAAGGAAGTTGGCATTATTTCTGCATTATAGATGTACAGTTTTGGTGTCAATCATAATTGTCAAGAATTTGAGACTTATTTTCTACCTGTCATGCCAGGAATAATTATTGTAGTTAAAGCTGCGAGATGTCATTTTCTGGATCTCCCAGGCAAACAGCAAGTTACAAAACTCATGCTTAGAAAGTAAAGCAGCTAAAAAACCCAACCAACCAGGCAGACCCCCAGCTCCATTTGGTTGATTTCATTTCATCTGGTTGATGAAACTGAGAAAAAGTAACCAACAATCACAGTTCAGGTGGCTTTCGAAGTACACAGATCCTTCAAGAACTACAGCTGTGTGGGGGAGCTTCAGGCCCACAGCAGTCATGATTCTTCAGTTGCAAAGAACTTTAAAAGTACACATGAATCTAACCAGATTATTTGATAGAAAAAAAAATACCTGCAGCATAGATTTTGGATGAGGTAGCTCCTCTCCTTGATATATTTTAATGTAAGCCTAAATGGGAGGAAAAGTAAAGGTTTATTTTCTTAAATATTTATGTTTAAGGAGAGTAAGAAATGAGGGATGATACAAAAATAGAGCTCAAATTATTTCTTTGTAATAGAGCTAAATACTAAATTATGCAGTTTTCTTCATAAAGGTCTGGCATTGTTTTCCCCCTTCACTTTCCTGTCCCTGAGACTGAGGAGACATCACCACTGTCTCAAGAAGTGACAGGTTTGACAGCAGGTTTCTACTTCCTCAAATGCATAAGGTCTTTGCTAAACAGGGAATCTTCACCCAGAACAAAGAGTGGAGATAACTATCCTAGCCTTTCTGGCAATAGGCCTGCCCAAACTTAACCCAGTGCTGGGAGAACCAATACTTACATTTCCCCACATGCCTTGATCTACTTAAGCGTAGGAGGAAGAAAACCAGATCAAGGCCTTTAATGCAGACAGAGCTGAGCAGACAAAACACTTCAAGAAGCTACACAGGCAGCCTATCCCACTGTGCCACATCCCACTTATCCTCAGGTGTCCTTTCTTTCCCCAGGGTTTCAGGGGGCTGGAAGTGAACACACACTTCATTTCTTGTCCAGCCCACATGCTGGCCCCATGGCACAGCTTTAGGGACAGGTAGGTGGGGCATAGGAGACAGCAGCAGCCATTCCAGTGCTTTGGACAAGCTGTGCAAGTTACACCAGCAAAGCCACTCTCAGCCCCTTGAGGGGGTTTATCCTGACTCTTTTCACACCACTGCTGCCTTCTTCCCTGCCCTGTCTGAAAGCCTCAGGCTTGAGGGTTTTTTGCTCCAAGGGAGGAGAGAACAAAGTTATCAGGGTCCCCACATACTCAATGCTCTATGTTGTAGAACAACCTACAAAAAGATACAGTTATAACAGGACTCAGCTCCCTTGACATCCTCCTTGCTTCTGTAGCTATTTCCTCCAAGTAAAAGCCCTACAGTTTCCAACTCAGGCCTCACAATCTCAGCTTCAGATGCACAGTCCCAAGGGAGCAGTCCTCTTTAGTTACATAAGCATAGCATTTTTGCAGCACCCCACAGCACTGCTCCCCGACTGGATACAAGATGTGAATCAGCTTTCTGGCAGAGGTTTTATACTTGGGTTTTTAGGATGCAGTCCTTTCTAGACTGCTGCTGTACCTGAGTGGGTCCTACTAGAGAAAAACGGGAGCAAAAAGCAGCGTGCAACCACATAAACACAGAGACTGAACCTCCGAGCCTCTGTGTTGATTTTATGCTTGTCAGAACAGCCATCACTTCTGCATCCCATACCGTCTTTCCTTTAAAAAAGTTTTGTTTTACAAGTGAAGTTAAATGAGCTCTGGTCTCAAATTGCATAGTTTGTTTCTTAACTTCAGCCCAACATTTCTACCCCAAAAGTAGCAATGCAAAATTCCTGTCTTTATGAGACAGTGGCATTATTCTTACCAAGCCTACTGTCTTAGTAGGAAAAAAAAAGAAAAGCACCTTTCTTGCATGATAAAAATCCAGAGGGGAGTATCTGAAATTTTCACTGCATACCTAGCAGTTCAAGAGCTGTTTTTCTATCTGTAAAAACTACATGAGACCAACTTTAACTAAAAATAACCAAAACAAACAAAAAACAACAACAACAAAAAACTCCCCCCAAAAAACCCCAACCCAACCGGGATCTCAAAGTAGGAAAAAAAAATCTAATAAAGCTTGAGCTATTTCAGCCTATTCACAGAAAGCAAAATTAAAGGCACCAACCACGAATTTTGCTAACAGTAGCTTGCAAAGAGCTGTACTGTTAGGAAATAGTGTTCCAGTTCTGGAAAGTCAGAGTAATGAAATGAAAATAAAAGTGAGCTTATCAGCAAGTGTCAGCCCAGATATCTTATCTTCTCTGGGAACAACATGGCCTAAAATTAGAATACTGTCTTTTAAGCTATTAACAGAAATAATTAGTATGAGTTTGCTTACCTTGAAGTATTCTACAAGATCTCTACAGGTCACCTTGGATCCACTAATCTCTTTTTCTACCAAGTTTTCAGGGGCAAGCAGTAACGGTACCAAATTCCGCAGTTCATTCTTAAAATCCTCATCTATATCTAGTAAAATTCAATCAATTCCAGGAAATAAGTGGTTAGTTTTCAATCTTGTATCTCCTAAAGGAACACTGATAGCCCACGATCCTTCTAAATCCACAGCATCACAACTCTGAATTGCATTTTTAAGGTATTTAAAGGCTTGCATACATAATATAGCTTTAGTAAGTTCTACCTACTCTTAATCCACCAATCTTAACTCCAGACTGGGAGAACAAGGTTCCACTGTCCTTTGAATATTTTAAGTGCATTTCTCCAGTTACAGTGATGCATAATGACCCCACAGGTGTATGCCCTCAGTACAGTAGGGGCTGGCATCCCACCACTGTAATTCATTTTTATAGCCTTTGCCATTCTGATGCATTCCCTTTGTCGGGGAACACACATCCACTGGAGGAATCCTGACTGCTTCTCATTTTATGATAGCAGAACCCTCTAGGTTTTATTTCAACCACTTCAGAGCTGACCTGTGGTTCAGCAAGTTCTTAGGGAAAAGCGTTTCCAGAAAGTAGTCTTTAATCCTGGTAATTCTGCCCTCTGGAGCCCTTAGTTATGTTTAGAATCTCTATTTAATGACCTTTAAGTATGTCTCAAGTTATCAGATTACAGTGAACAGCCAGACTCAAAGATATCCATTCTCTCTGCCTGCTTAATTCCTCTACTTTTAAACCACTAAAAAGAGCACACAATGCACATTTCTAAATTCTGCAGTTTCACCTTTTAGCCTTATATTTTCCAGTCAGTCATTGCAATAGCTAACCATTACAGTGCTTAACTTGCATCATATAAGAAAACAAACTCAGTGATTTGAATCAAAAAATGCAAAATGAAAAGTTTCCTACCATTCAATCTCCCATCAAAATTTGGATTTGTTGCAACTTTAAGACCAGGGTGGGGCAACAGAAAACATCCAAGATTACTGAAACAGGAGTGAATATGCTTTCTTACATTCTGTAGCTCTTCATGTTGGTTTTGCTTTACCTGAAGGACAAAAAAAAAGGCAGTAAGAAAACTGCTACCAGTTTTACAGCACTGCAATCAAGATTAACGATCATCTTAAAAGCAGTAAGAGCACAGAAGTGTCTTTAAGCTTTTATTCCTGAACCTAATAATGTCAACTTTGCCTATGAGTGGAAACAACACCACAAATGTATTTTATTAGCATAAGGAGCCAGTTCATGATGCAACATTGCCTTGACAGCAAGGTGTCACTTAAAAGATCAGAATAGGACTACTGGAATAGGACTACTGGAGATAATTTACCTGCAACCTTTTCTCTAGGAACTTTCTTCCTCCTTCCAAGCCATACGCATGTTCATAAGGATAGCTCCAATCTCTAATTAAGAACATTAATGTCTGCAACAGGAAGAACAACAGCAGTGAATGGTTTGCGTTATTCCTAAGGTCAAAAATTCTATCATGTGTGTGATTATTTTAAGTATTTGGCTGCTCTAAAACTAAATATATTATAGATTACAAGCAAGGATACTATGTAAGTTTTTTGGTGTATTTGGCTGCTCTAAATGAAGCAGCCTTGTAGTTCTGTGGTGCAAATGTTTGTTTGTTTAAAAAAAACAACTAAACAAAAAAGCCACCACCAAACAGGACATTTTCTCAGAACCATCTACCACCAAAGACCAACCATATCTCAGAGTAATAAATAAGAAGGCAGCACAAAATTCTTCTCCTGAACAGCACTTGACATTTGATTCCTTTTATGCCTTACAGATCAAGCACAAAGCTACACTGCCCAAAATGTGATCCTCTTCAGCATTTCACAAAGCCATGTGGCAAGAGTGAAGGAAAATTAGTCTTGCAAAGAACTGGTTACTTTCAGCCTAACCAATTAATCTTCAGAAATTATCTTGAGCTCATTTTCTACATATTCAACTGCTTAAATCCATTTAACACACAGTTACCTGAAACGGCTTTTGGTAAATTTCTTCCATAGCTAGTCTCCCATATTCTGTAAACAACTGAGAGAAAGAGCAGAGTAAGGGTGTGCCACATAGAAAACACATTTTTCTGCTGTGAAATATTCTATTATCTCACTAAAAAATAAAAGCATTCAATCTTTTATCTTACTATAGGTTGAGAATGGCAAACAAACCTCAATAATGAATATACCACCAACCCTCAATAAGATTCAGGTAGAACACATGATTCCCACAGGCATCACAGCGCCATTCCTAAAACTGCAGTGTGTTGACAGTTCAAGTGGGTGGCTTATGGGCTATTCTTAGAGAAAAGCTGGCTGCATTTCTCACCAAGCCAGCTTCCAACACTTGCTTCCTAGGCTAAGGAGGTAAGCCTCTCTAACATTCGCCCCTTACTTCCCACAGAAGGTTTATTCCTGGAAATCCCAGGGAACTTGGCTCTAGCCAATATATCAGATATTTAAATACAAGCCAAGTTCAGCAGATCTCTGCTTCAGCCCATGACTTTAACTAGTAATTGTTCCTTCCCTTCAGTATAAAGGCAAGCATCAGTTGTCATCTTCTCACTGCTTTCACCATCTTTAATACCAGCAGCAGCAGCATTCCCTGCTGTCCTGAGCAGGCCAAAGCACCCACAAGAACAGGAATTAGGGATTGTACTGGCTGGTTCAGCAGAGGTCAATCCATGCCAGCCCCCTCACAGGTATTGGAGGTCAAGATGATGGAAGCACACCAGAATTCTACAGTACCAGGCAACCATTATTTTGCATTAAACTAACTCCTGGAGCAGCTCAGGTAAATTACAGCTCAAAGGACAGTTCTGGTGTTGTTCACAAGAGCACCTGGGAACTTACAAGATTAATTTAACATAACTTAACTTCCAAGCCCTCCTCACCCTGAGTAAAGCAGCTGTGAAGTGGCCAAGTACCCACAAGACTCTGGTTTCTTTGACCCAAACTCTTTACCTCATTCACTTCCCTGCTAAATGCAAAAGGCAGTCAGAGACTAACAGTATTTCACAACTACATAAATTCCTGTTAACACAGAAAATTGCAATTTCCTTCCCTCAGAACATGATTCCCCGCTGCAGTTTTAAAAGCATGGGTGGCCCCTACCCAGTGCTTGTATTTATCATCCTCTCCCCTTCCCTCCCTAAAATCTCACCTTCCAGTAGAAAAGAAATAGACTGTTTCATTCAGATTACACTGAGGCTGTCAAAGGACCCAAGTCTCAAGGGAAGCCTGGCTTTCAAATAATTACCCACAGATTTTTTGTTTTCTGTGCTTGGTTGGGTTTTTTGGGGGATTGTAAGGAGTTGGCCCAGTGGAACAAGCCTTTTAATTGAGAACAACTTCATAAGACTACTTTTAGTTAGTGCTCTTCTACTTCCAGCATTGGCAACCAGTCTGTTGTAGCACTGAAGACACACAGAACAGTTTTAAGTTGTGACAAGGTCATGGCCTTGGCATTTGGTAATACACAAGCTATTCTCTAGAACTACAGGTTTTAAGTTAAGGAGATAAGGTTCTTGCACATGAAGCCAGAACCCAGTGACCATGATGTACCATTAGAGGATAAAAACCCAGGGAAGAGAAGACAACATTCTACTGCTTTTATTTCTAAGTAGAAATAAAACTCTGCAGAAGTTTCTCAGCTGAAAAACCAGAGATGGCTTCTGGGCAGAAGACTCTTTCTGGCCTGGCCCAAACTCCAACGCTTCCTTACAAACTGATTATGAAATAACATCCATTTTCCTATTTTAAGAAAAAAGTGAAACATTGGAAGTTCACCATTAAGTATTCCCATAAATCATTTTGCCTTCTCATTTTTTCAGGAATTTCAGAACTTGCAATACAGAGAACAGACTTTAAAAGAATCAGCCAGTTATTTTACCTCTACACTGGCACAGTAGAAGCATCATGGAGTTGATGCAAACATGTTTTTTTTACAGACTGTATCAGTTTTAGTATTAGGTCAAATTCAGTGTTTTACATGAAGCAGCAAACAGCTCCCAAAGTCAATTACATTAATAGTAACTTCTAAAACATTGTCAGGACTATCAGTTTAGATGCAGTTTAAACATAAATTCACCATATTCCTACCTGCAAATGTTGAAGATCATCTTCCTGAATATTCTGAGACAAGTTGTATACCTGCAAGAGACAGAGAACTACAGTGTCACATGAAACCACTGTCTTACATGCATACAGTCTTTCACGCATTAAGAATTTTCGCTCCCTCCAGAAAAAGTGTAACTACCCAAAAGCCAGCAAGTAGAAAGGTGTCACAGAAGACATCTCAAACAAAAGTCACCTCCTTATTCAAAAATCATCTGCCAGAGCCAACTCCACAGGATAAGAGTAGTATTCCACATACTCCTGTTCCTTTTAGGTTGTGGCATGTCTGAAGAAAGTCACTTCTCACCCCTCAAAAGCCTCCTCACTTTTGGCACTTCTAAGGGACAAGCTTAGAAGTAGTTTTGAGTATAGCACAATTGTCAAGCGTTTAACTGACACTTTAACAGGAGCAGCAATTTTAAGTTTGGCTGATCGCAGCATAATGTCACCCCAAACTCTATCTACAGCCTTAAAAAAGATTCTGTAACATCTGTAAAGAAGCAGTTGCTACTTTGACATCCTGGGGAGGGGGAAAGGGGATTTCCCAGTCTGTCAGCAATTTAACTCAGCCTGGCCTTGTATAACCTTTATTCCATCGAGCAACTTGGCCAGTTTACGTACTACACTGAAAATAAGACAAAGTATGGAATTTTAAATCAGAGTTGGAGGAAGATGTGCAGGTGACCTTTCCAAGCGTGGCTCAAGAGACATTCTTTGCATGTTCAGGACAGAGGGTTCTGCCATTATTTGCCAGCATATATATTCTCACCTGGACAGAGCTTGTCATGGTGCTCAGGGCAAAAACTGTTGCACAGTCTTTGATAGTGGACTGGCTATCAAAGGCACCTTGGGTATCCATGAGTAGTACAGCAACCTGCAGAGTTTGAAAGAACAGCAGTAGTTAACCAGATCATGGACACTTTCACAATCCAGGCCACTGGGGTAAGTTCTATTCCAAGCAGAGCAAGTCTCTGCCCCTCAGCCAGCTCCCTGCACAGGTGACTACACACACCCACAGTTGAGTAAGCAGCAGCCAGAGGGCTCCAGCATCAGCCTCAAGTACCTGGCCTTGCCTGGCTACCTTCTCCCACAGAAACAGACCTCCTTGGCCCAGCAGGGGTGCCGTGGAGAGTAACTGACAGCTACCACTCACTGCAAGAACATCAGCCTCAGCTGCAGATCTAAGCCATAGTTCATTAGAGCTAAGAGTAAGATGGTTACTTATAAATAAATAAGTAATATTATTTTCAACAGAAAACAAGATAATTGATACTGTCTGCTAGAATGACAAAGGAAGTGATATTAATGAAAAAAGTTTATCAGTCCAACTCCCATCTTTGGGATCTACTACACTTCTCTTTCCCACTGATAACCAAGAAGAAGTGAGTGATTTGTTCCCAAAGCATAAACAGATTCACACAACATAACTGGGTTTTAACCAGAGAAATGTTTGGTTAGCTGTGAAATGTGTTAAACACCACGAAGCCACTATTTTTAAAATCCATGTCCCACAGATTGGGCATCAGATGTTTCCTTTGCAAATGCAAAGGGTATGAAATTAAAATAACGTAAAACTGATGGTTCAGAACACAAATCATTCAAGATCACCACCATTATTGTGGAATAAATATTTATTAATGACATTAACAGTTTCTTTCAGCATAAACACCTCCAAGTAAATTTTGCAGTTAAACTGACTTAAGAGTTAATAAAGAATCAAGCTAGTGCTTTTTTTTTCCCACTATTATACTTAGTCCTTTTTTATAGGCTGCCTGTTAAAACTATATGGAAAGACCAGCTTCCAGACACTGAATTACTTACAGCCATTTCTACTACATTTCACTAGAACACATCTAGAAGCTAGAACATATTCTCATCCTTCAAAGAACAGTGTGTTACAGAGCTTTTCACCATGGCATTTATCTGTAGAGGGTATTTATAGCCATTACAGTTTTACAACATTCCCAGGATAACCCATCCATGAGCCTGGACGGGACAGACTTTGCCAAAACAAAGTACTCTCAGAGTGACAATATTGTTGATTCTTACAACCCAGCAGGAAAATTCAATCTCCATCCTTACACTGATATACAGTTTCCAGATATGTTACACAGCTACTCAGTGCAAAGGCAAGCAAGCAATGTTCAAACGGCCACTGTGAAATCCATGACATTAAAAGTGTACACAGAGGCTAAAATCCTATTTAAGTTTTAGAATGACAAAAACAGTTAAGGCTGAAAGGGACTGCTAAAGATCATCTTGTTCCAACCTCTCTGCCAAAGGCAGGGACACCTTCCACTAGACCAGGTTGCTTGGAGCCCCACTGAATCAGACCAGGAACACCTCCCAAGATGGGGCATCCACAGCCTCTCAGTTATATTTTTAAAAACAAACAAACAAACTCGAAACAAACAAACAAAACCACATCATACAATCAAACCAAAAAGCCTACAACTCCTCCAAGGCAGACCTCAAGTAAATCAAGGATCAAGGTAAGTCAAGCACTCACCTTTGTTCCATTAGGTTTATCAATTACAAACACTTCACTCCAAATCTGAATGCCAGTGGTTTCCCGTTCACATCCACCTCTCCATGTAAACCCGGTCAATGGCTCATTGTTTCCACCTATCCAGCAAGAAGAAGTCTACAAAAGGAAAAACTTATGTAAAACCAAGGAGGAGATGCCTATTTTTTTTTAGCATGGTATGTTTTAGCAGACTTCCACACTGTTACTACATTTTCCTCAGAGCCAGCTGACAACACTACACAAAATATTAAAACACAGTACTACTCTGCTGTGTTTCAAGATCATCCACAAAGTAACACCATGGCATTTCAGTGGCTGCACAACTTTTCAGTCACTGAAGAGTAAATGTGCACAGTTTTTGAGTCTCAAGCACTCAGTTATTGAGAACAGCACAGTTCTGTCCACCAGTTCCACTCTCACAGTTGAGAAAACTCTGCTCAAAGACAACAGCAAATATTTCAACTGAGGAACAGCTACACCTCAGGGTTTAACCAAGGGATCTGATCTTAACTTAATCCTCTCCCTTCCCCCTCACTAACAGCTGGCTAAGCATTTGAATCCCTGCTAACCGACAGAAGCCAGTACAAGACTCCCATTGCCAGAAGCCACAGAGAATAGAAAACAAACAGAAGACTTGCAATCTATACTTGCCAGTTACAGAGAAAAGGTCAGGTAAAGAGTTTGATATATGTCAATCAACCTACCCATATTAAAGTTGAGAATCTGAGAGGCGAGTACAGTGGCAGCTAACATTCCTGGCTGATGGAATTGTAATGAGGTCTTCAAAGACAGGCATTGCAGAGCAGCAGCTCATCCACAAGAGTCCGGCCGTTATATGAGCACATCTAACCCAGGAATATAGTTCATGCACTGGCAAGTAAGGAGGATGAACTGGCACCCCAAGGAAGTTTCTCTTTGACAGGTTTTTCTGTAGCCCCCTCATCAGTTAGTGTTATCTGTCTGCCACTTCTTTCATGTAGGATTTCAGTTTAGATAAACCTTTCCTTCACAGGCTAGAACACAGCAAGGTGGCATAAGACACATTTAATTAATTTGCCTTAAACTACCCAGAATAGATTACCAGCCAGGAAAAAGTCTACTGAGAAGGTAGGTCAAAGTGGAGATTTCTCAATTCAGTTCTGGGCTCTACCTTGCTAACTCCACACTGGCAGTTTCCAGATAATAGCTAAGACATTTCTTCACATTTTAGAACACAGCGTGAATACCCAGGGACTGTACAGAGTAAAAATACTTGAAACAACTAAGTGAAACTGCTTATTTCTAAAGGGGGATAGGAAAAAAAAACACGCACACTTTCCTCATGCCTAGAAGCATGCAGGCAATCCAGCAGTTCTGCACCAGCATTCTCCCAAATGCTAACAGTGCACCATTCAACTCTGCTAGTTGGATCAGACTAAGGTGAGATAAGCAGATAAAAATTAAGAAAATGAACACAGGTATGCAAGTGAAGAGTTCTACAGATCTTTACCAGTAAGTTGTTTGGGTTTTTTTTCCTTCTGTTTGTCTGTTTTAATAGGCACATACATCTCTACCAGAGACACTACGCAAAACATGAACAGCTTTACCTGTGGTTTTTTTATCCCAGAAGATGCTTATGCTTCCACAGACCACTCTAGAAATGAAAGCTCCAAGCCTGCTTTTTGCTGCAGCATACTCCAGGATACAGTTTGGCAATACTGTACCATATTTCACATGTACATGTCAATGGACTGGAGCTTTTTACTTTTCAAAAATAATCTTTTATTCAGTATGCTCCATTCTTCTTTTATACAAGACTACTTTATCCCATTTTGGTCCAGACATTATTCCTATTTGTAACAAATCAGACCAAAACTATACAAACAGTTTGACAAGTCCCTCAATGAGCAATAGATATGACCTCATTTGATTTCACATGTGATTTGTATCTCAGGAGACTTTGGTGTTTTAACAGGCACAACTTCAACTGAAGTTGCTTTATCTTATAGGTGATGTACTTAAGCCTGCCTCTGACTGACCTCTGCATCACTTTGAAACACTCCTAGCTTGTTACCTACACCTTTCCTTTGTTATAGCTCAATATTTTAAGTCTCCACCCATCAAGTTGGCTTGAAAGATATTCAGGAGATGGGAGGAAGAAGAAAAGGCTCCTACGTGAAATCAAGCTGGAAGTTGCTCTGCAATTTTATCTCAGTCACCTAAAGCACAATTTTTCTAAGTTTACTCCACACTATGGAAAAGCCCAATGCAGCTTTAATTACCTAGTGCATTAATATACAGTACACCTTGAAGATTAATTCAAAATGAAGAGGTGACACCCCTGTAAAAAATAAACTTTTACATCTAAACTAAGAGGTGTTTCTGCACCCAATTCTTATTAAAGCTTAAGACCACAGGATCCTTGCAGCAGCTTGCTGATTACACAACTGCTGCTGTTCCATTTCAAGAGTAATCAAAACACTAAGGATCAGTACTTAACATGAGATGTCCACCTTCCTGAAGGCAGCAATCACCCTCTGCCATGCCAGAATCCTACTTGTGACTTCAGCTGGCACTAGTGAGATTTTTACAATGGCAACTTTCCACATGACCTCTGGCCCTCAGTATAAGACAAGAAAATGAGATTCTGAAGGTTTTCTGGCAAGTTTTTCATTATGCATGTTAATGTCCACATAAAAGCACATCCTAAAATTGCTTGATTGGCACATGAACAGAACACAGTCGCTTTAATATTCTGTGCAATATTTAGTTCACAGAAAATACAGACTTGCAATTGAGCCTGACTAAAGATGGAGGGCTCAGACTAAGTACTATAGAACTACACCAAGATCTCTCCTCCTGTACTAAATTTGGATAAGCAGAGGGTATCATTTGACTTCATACAACTCAAGAGAGCTACAAAGAGGAGGTGTAGCATTTATTCTCCATCACTCCCAGTTCCCATCAATCAGTTTGCAGCAGTTCTGATGCTTGTCAAACTCCTTCTCTAAGCCAATTTACGTCACTGAGCTGGCAGGAAAACAACTCGGCAAAGTGCAGTGTCTTCTGATACATAGGTGACTTGGATCAGCTCAACTAAGGGTCTGCAAGCATTACAGCTTCCAAATGGAAATGACTGGCCAGAAGCAGCACATGGAGAGCAAGACCTCTCTGCTCTTGGTAAGAAACAGTTGTTAGAGTAGATGGCCAAGCTTACTTTCATCTTCAGTTTAAGGGAAACAAATGCTATTTTGAAGGACATTTATAGAAAACCAAGAAAAGTGACTGCACAATAAAGGAAACAGAGAGGCCTGATATATAAGGCTGAAACAGCAGTTTCAATCTGTTTTGCTATAGAAGCATTTGTTTTATTTCACAATCTGAAAATTAAGAGTATTTTTCTAAAGCCCAGCCCTTCTGTTTTCAAAAGGAAATGACATTACTTCTACCCAGCCCAGCATATTGCTCAGATTGTTGTACGTAGGAGTTTGTGTTTTTCTTTCTTTGCAGGGATTGGTAGGGGTTTTATTGTTTGGTTAATTTTGAACACCATCCATTTCAAATGAAACTTCTTCCCTCCCTAAGTTAAAAGAGTCTCAAGAAGTTAGGAGTACCAGCTTGCTACTCTGTATTCCTCCTACCCTAGCCTCAGGGTCTTTCTTCCAAAGCACTTGGTAAATGAGGGAGAGGAACTCAATAGCAGGCACTACTGGGATAGAGAGAAGGAAGTCTTCACTTGCCGTATATCCTGTAACTGCAGGGTTCATCTTGATTTTCCCTCAAGCCAGCTTGCACAAATTAGTTCCAAAGAACAGTGACCAAAAAAGGAATCAGTTCTGGGTTTCTAAGAGCTCAAAAAGCAACAAAACACTGATCTGTCAATATTCACAATGCAGACTAAAAGAAACACCCCACAGGCTGTGACAGACAGACACGTATGGCTCACAGAAGACCCTACACCACATTCTCCATATAAGCCAAGGGTCCAAAGCATAGTAGTCACAAGACAACACTAGCCAAAAGCTACAAAAACTAAATGAAGAAATTAAATTTTGGATCAGGCATTAATCATTCAATAACTTTAAAGGATTTTAAGAGTTCCTGGACTCCATTGAGAAACGTGTTCTGAGCAGCACACAGCCAACTTTCTCCTTTTCGCCATACATCATCATATTTAACAAGATTTAGCCCTCCAACAGCTATCTGGTAAGACTTTTATTTTTGAAACAATGGGCAAGTGAATGCTGAAATATGATTTTAGGAGATAAAAGTCAAAGCAAGGTTCCTCCAAGTCACCACCTGGAAAAGGCCTTCCCGAAAGCTCAACTCGAAGGCCATCACACCTTCATCATTCAAGTTCTTCTTGTGTCCACTTACACTGGCACACAAATAAATTCCCTTGATAACTGCAAGACAGGGTACATTGAAAAAACTGTCACTTAAATACCCTTCTTCACAGTGTAGAAGCAGAGTAGCTGACTTCCCCTCCCCCAATATATCAGAAAATTTTGACCTGCTATATTTATGCTCAAGTTAACAAACACAAAGAGAAATTGTTAAAATACCAAAGTACTTTTTTCCTGCAGGAAAAATCCAAATTACTCACCCTGTTATACATGTATCTAAGCATGAAGTCCAGCAGAAAAGATTTTCCTTTACGGAAAGCTCCTGCTACAGACACAACTACTATGTTAAGATCTTTAATATGTTCCTGAAGCAAGATTTTTTCCAACGCTGATTCATCTAATTCAAAGTTATGGTCATCTTCATGAGCAAGGACAATCTGTATGGGGCGTGGCTTATCCAGTTCCACCTCATCATCCGAGTCCAGCAGGGTATCTGAGTCCGGCAGGGCATCATCCTCTTCTTCTTCATAAAGCTTATCTGCAAATTGACAGGCGAGAACACATAAGTAAGTCACAACTTATGGCAAGAAACAATTTTTTTTTTATTGTGAAGCCCTGAGCTGGGCTTACATTTCCAGCAGCAAGGGTGATGTTCCTGGGAATGCAAA